>NC_084534.1:6813470-7131970 GCF_024500275.1 Phycodurus eques | reverse complement strand
TGTTCGATGTCTGTTGCTCAGTACACCAGTAGTTTCTTTCTTTTTCAGGACATTCCGAACTGTTGTATTGGCTATGTTTGTGCAATAGCTCTGATCTATTTTCTCTCTTCTCTCAGCTTCAAAGTGGTTTGCTTTTCTCCCAGCGACAGCTCTCTGGTCTTCGTTTGCGTAACAGTAAATGGGTGAAACCCAAAGCCAAAAACAAGCACCATCTAATTTTTAAGCAATCAATCTAAATTAGCAACACCTGAGCAACTGGCAACACCCATCAGTCACATGTTCCAATACTGTTGCTCACTTGAAAAGTGGGTGGGTTCATACAAAAGGGGCTCTGTCCTGAGTTCTTTTTCACATCTAGATGTAAATACCATGAAATAAAACTGGAATTCTGAACTTTTGTCTAAAATATTTTGATCTGAAACCCAAATGCCTTCAGTGTACAGCAAAAGGAATTGAATTGCCCTTCCAATACTTCTCACTAAATATATTTCCAAAGGAGCTATTGGCATGAACATTTCACCAGATTTTGGGAATAACCCAAGTAAACCATACATATAAAAAATAGAACAAATGAGCTCAGAAATGAGGTTGTGTGTAATAATGTGAAATGACACAGGGAAAAGGTATTGAACATACCAACTGGTATTTATTTAATACTTTGTACAAAAGCCTTTGTTTGCAATGAGACCAAGAAGCCTCCTGTATGGAGAAACGAGTCGCATGCATTGCTCTTTGAACACTACTTGTGGGCTCCTTTTATACACCTTGAGTTTCAGATCTTTCCATAGATTTTCGATTGGATTCAAGTCAGGTAATTGGCTGGGCCATTCTAGTAGCTTTGTTTCATCTTTGAAACCAATTGAGAATTTCCTTGGCAGTATGTTTTGGATCATTATCCTGCTGAAATGTCCACCCTTGTCATTTTCATCATCCTCGTAGATGGCAGCAGATTTTTGTCAAGAATGTCTCAGTACATTTGCCCATTCATCCTTCCTCAATAATGTGAAGTTTACCAGTACAATTTGCTGAAAAGCAGCCCCACACCATCATGTTCCCACCTCTGAACTTCACTGTTGGTATGGTGTTTTTAGGGTGATGTGCAGTGCCATTTCTCCTCCAAACGTGGTGTGCATTATGGCATCCAAACAGTTCCATTTTGCTTTCATCAGACCAGACTATATTCTCCCAGTATTTAACTGGCTTGTCCAAATGTATTGCAGCAAACTTGAAGCGAGCTTTGTCATGCCTTCTTTTTCAGCAATGGGGTCTTGCGTGGTGAGCGTGCATGCAGGTCATTGCGGCGGAGTGCATTACTCAGTTTTCCTTGGGACAACAGTACCTACTAATTCCAGGTCTTTTTGAAGCCCTCCACAGCTGGTCCTTGGCTCTTGGACAACTGTTTTGATTATTCTTTGCACTCCTCTGTCAGAAATCTTGCGAGGAGTACCTGATCGAGGCAAATTTATGGTGTTATGATTAGCTTTCCACTTAGGTATTCTGGCCCCAACTGTGCTCATTGGAACATTCAGCAGCTGTACCCAATGTCATTATGTTTTGCAATCATTCGTTTGCGATGGTGTTGACACAGCTCTTTGCTCTCACCCGTCTTGACTGAGACCTTTGCAATGAGACCTTTTTGTGGGCGATCAGTTAGTACTGAACCAGATGATATTAATTTGCACTGACAAGGGGCTGGATGGTGTTTGATTATTGATAGATTTTAGGTGTTGGCTTTCCAGGTGTTTTTGGAACTCCCTTTCTTCATGTGTTCAATACTTCTTCCCTGAGTCATTTCACTTTATTACACACAACTCCATTTCCGAGTTTATTTTATTTTATTTGTATGTTTGGATTACTTGGGTTGTTCCCAACATCTGGTGAAATTTTCATGTCAATAGCACCTTTGGAAATGTTTAGTGAGAAAAATGAAGTGTTAAATACTTATTTCAGCCGCTGTATTTAATATTAAAATATCTTTGACTTTTTGGGGCTATAGGTTCTGGCAGGCAAGGGCAGTGGAAAGTTTTCTGAGAGGAGCCACCTCCTATGCAGACCAAATGTTTCTCCTCAAGAGAGGACTACTGGAGGTACTTAAACTTGTCAAGATGACTGCAATGATATATGCTAGAGTGCAGACCTGCATCCAGGCTTAACCATTTATTACCTACAAAATCATTGTTTCTCTAGATCATTGTTTCTTAACCTTGTTGAAGGTACTGAAGCCTGCAAGTTTCAATTCAAAACATAGGTACTGTAATTTCTCGTGTATAATGCACATTTCCCCCCCCAAAAAAATGTCTAAAGTCAATAGTGCACATTATACATGGGTATAGTGGCAAATGGAAAAAACTTTCACATTTTATAAATGTATGCCACCATCTAGTGGTTATTAAAAAGCTGGACACTTTCATTCCAAGATGCCACCGCCACCTAGTGGTTGACTGTATATATGTACAGTTGTGCTCATACATTTACATACACTGGCAGAATTTGTGAAATATTATTATTTTTTTTTATGACTGAGTGAACAACCATCATTAATTTCTTTATGGTTATGAAAAAGGGCTGGATTGCTGTTTGAATGACAGATTTTAGGTGTCTTGGCTTTCCATCCCTTTTTGCACCTCCCTTCATGTTCAATACTTTTCCCCTGTCATTTCACATTTTAACACATAACTTAATTTCTGAGTTTATTTGTTCTTTCTTTGTATGTATGGATTACTTAAGTTGTTCCCAACATGTGGTGAAATGTTCTTGTTAGTAGCACCTTTGAAAGTATAGTGAGAAAAATTGTGACTTAAATAACGTTCTGCCGCTGAATATATATATATATATATATATATATATATATATATATATATATATATATATATATATATATATATATATATATATATATATATATATATATATATATATATATATATATATAGCTTTACACGATCAGGATTTTTGGGGCCGATCAGCGAGTTTAAAAAAACGATCATAAGATGGAGGAATGTGTCTATTTAAATGACCTGTTCATTTACTGTATATACTTGTGTACTTAATTGCTCAAAAAAATTATATTTACAATCAATAATGTATCTTTGTTCATCTATTTATGCCAATGAGGCATAGTGACAGACAGAACAAATGAATGGTCTTCTATTAGATGGCAGGAAGTAAATACAGTCATGTATCCACTTTTTGTGACGTTTGTTTGTTGGTGTGCCGTGAGATTTTTCAATTGTAAAATTTGTTCCTTGGCTCCATAAAGGTTGAAAATCCCTGCTCCAGTCAGATTGTGTATTCTAGTCAGTCAGGTTAAACCAACATTATATGACAGAAATAATGGGTGCTAACTTACTGAAATACTTTATTTTTAAGTAAATTACTTCACCCACACCGAAACCTTCGAGCATGATTCGACAGAACGGCGGCATGTTTACGTCCAACCGTTCGTGGTACCACTAGCTTGCTAGGCTACATTACGTTTTTGTTGCCTGCTTGCGAGCCATATCGTATTAAAAGATACCTGAAGCAAACCTTAAACGAAGGTCCTCTCCTGAGCACCGGTGACCACCAACACACGTTCTTCTCTATTTCGTGCTTACAAACACACCGCACGATCCATTATTGTTGTCGTCGCCATGGTAACGAGTGTATCCGGTCGCGTTTGCGTTGACACGATGAAGCCCAGTGATCGGGGAAAAATGGGATGCGGTGGTATCAGAATACAAGATTTTATTGCAGTAGTCGAACATAGGGCAATCGTGAAAGAGCAAATTTGTCTTGTCGTCTGAGCATTACGTGTTGTCTGTCTCAAACGTGTTGTCTGTTCCACACCGGCGACGTTTTTTTTTTTTTTTTTTAATAACTTTATTAGCGGTCGGATATTTACAGAACTACGTTAAAAATAAACTAACTTTTGGGTTCAAATATACTGTGCACGATGGCGACTCGGAGTAAATGTCTTTTGCTTAGTCATTGATCGGATCGGTCAGCATAAAATGCTAATTATCGGCCAATACTGATAAGGCTGATTAAAATCTGTGTAAAGTCATATATATCTATATATATATATATATAGATATATATGTGTGTGTAAAATATACATCCACACACACAGGGGCAAAAAAGTATTGAGTCAGCCACCAATTGTGCAAGTTCTCCCACTTAAAAAGATGAGGCCTGAAATTTTCATCATAGGTATACCTCACCTATGAGAGACAAAATGAGAAAACAAATCCAGAAAATCGCATTGTCTGATTTTTAAAGAATTTATGAGGAAATTATGGTGGAAAATAAGTATTTGGTCACCAACAAACAAGCAATATTTCTGGCTCTCACAGATCTGTAATTTATTGAAGAGGCTCCTCTGTACTCCACTCGTTATCTGTATTAATGGAACCTGTTTCAACTCTTATCGGTTATTTGTATAAAAGACACCTGCTTATTTCAGTAAGACAATGCCAAACCTTGTGAAAACTATAGAAAATGTTTGACCTCTGTCATTGCCAACAAAGGGTATATAACGAAGTATTGAGATGAACTTTTGTTATTGACCAAATACTTATTTTCCACCATAATTTGGTAATAAATTCTTTAAAAATCAAATGTGATTTTTTTGGAATATCGCACGACAGTCGTTTCACCAAACATATTGGGGAGCAGCAAAAACACCCTATTGTAGACCACCCTAGGGAACACACCCACCGAGGCATAAATAGAAGGACTCCACACTGGAAATTTGGAACAGAAGAAGCCTTTTGGATTAAAGGTGAAACGTCTTCAACAAACAACAAACGGATTACCGTGACCAGGATGACTGTCCGTCTACACAGACAAGTCTACGTGGTATTGAGGAGGTTCACCTGCTCAATACCAGACTTCATGTAAAAATATTTTCATGCCCAGTTATACTTTAATACGTACAGCCATTAGAACACACTAATCTTTTTTTAATTTTATTTAGTTATTTGTTTATTTATTTTTATTTTTTTATCAATCATTTTACGGCCACCATGTGACGTCACGCAGCCCTCCTACTTATTATAACTTAGTTTTGACACTCCAGTTGAAGTTGACTCTAAAAGTAAACCCACAATAAAAAGAATTACACACATTGTATACTTCAGTACAACACATTCATTTTTAACCACTTTGCCAGCTTGATGCTCAAGCCTCAATACAAAATCCTGTTGACAAGTTCTCAGAGCTAGCACCAAAGTAGCGATACTTGTATAGCTCCAAATAACAAATATTCACACACAATCACTGTAGCAACATACGCATACAGATAATATAACAATACTCAAAAGCATGTACTCTTCCTTTACTGTGAAAAATTAGTTTGTTTTCATGCAGGTCATTTGTGACTTTCATCTTCTGGTCTGAGGCCCTTTTGATGAAGTTGTTTTTCTGCATGCGTGCACCATACTGCCCCTAATAGGTCAAGATGCGCACAGCAGGAACACCATACTTCAATACGAGGCACACGCACAACAACTGCACAGACTGATGTAATAAGCGTGTGACTGACGTAGTAATCGCTTGACACAACAAATCGATAATGAAATTTGTTGCTTATCGATTGTTACTAATTTAATCGATTCGTTGTTGAGCCCTACTTCTAACCCTTCTCCTTTCCTGTGACAGCACATCCTGTTCTGCATCATAGACAGTGGCTGCACCTCCAGAGATGTCTTGCAGAGCTATTTCGATCTGCTCGGAGAGCTCATGAAGTTTAACATTGACGCCTTCAAAAGGTTCAACAATTATGTCAACACGCCGGAGAAGGTACATTAGTATGTCTTACAGCCTACCCAACTACCTGTATATTTTGCGTGAACCATATCAATGTTGACTGTTGTGTTTCTCCTCTGCAGTTCCAGACTTTTCTGACACAGATCAACAGTTCTTTGGTGGACTCCAACATGTTGGTGCGGTGCATAGTGCTGTCCTTGGACCGATTTCAGAGCCAAACTGAGGATGTTAAAGGTAAATCATAATAAAACAATATGTATGCTTTGAAGGTGCAAAAGTTTTGATCACCCCCGTAGTTTTCTTATACAGGATCAATGCACTTGTTGATAAATAAATATGGATTTTATTCAATTATATTAAATATATAAATTCAGTACATAATATAGACGTACAGCGGCTGAAATATGTAACACGTCACCATTTTTCTCACTAAATATATTTCCAAAGGTCCTATTGACATGAACATTTCACCAGATGTTGGAAACAACCCAAGTATTCCATCCATACAAAGAAAGCTCAGAAATTAAGATGTGTAATACTGTGAAATGGCACAGGAAGAAAGTATTGAACACGCCAACTGGTATTTATTTAATACAAAAACCTTTGTTTGCAATCACAGGTTCAAGATGCCTCCTGTATGGAGAAACTTGTCGCATGCATTGCTTTTGTGATTGTGGCCCATTTCTCCACACAAGCGGTCTTCAAATCTTGAAGGTTCTGAGGACTTCTTTTATGGACCTTGAGTTTTAGTTCTTTCCATAGATGTTCGTTTGGATTCAAGTCAGGTGATTGGCTGGGCAATTCTAGCAGCATTATTTTTTTTCTTTGAAACCAATTGAGAGTTTCCTGGGCAGTATGTTTTGGATCATTATCCTGCTGAAATGTCCACCTCGGTTCACTTTCATCATCCTCGTAGATGGCAACAGCTTTTTGTCAAGAATGTCTCTGTAGATTTGCCCATTCATCCTTCCTTCAATAATGTGAAGTTTACCAGTACCTTTTGCTGAAAAGCAACACCACACCATCATGTTCCCACCTCCGAACTTCACTGTTGGTATGGTGTTTTTAGGGTGATGTGCAGTGCCATTTTTTTCTCCAAATGTGGTGTGCATTATGGCATCCAAACAGTTCAATTTTGCTCTCATCAGACCAAACTAAATTCTCCCCATATTTAGCTGGCTTGTCCAAATGTTGTTCAGCAAACTTTAAATGAGCTTTGACATTTTTTTTAGGTGTTGTCTTGGCTTTCCATCCCATTTTGCACCTCCCTTTCTTCATGTGTTCAATACTTTTTCCCTGTGTCATTTCACATAACGCACAACTTAATTTCTGATCTTATTTGTTCTACTTTCTTTGGATTACTTGGCTTGTTCCCAACATCTGTTAAAAATGTCAGGTCACTAGCCCCTTTGGAAATATATTTCGTGAGAAAAATGTTGACGTTAAATACTTATTTCAGCCGCTGTCTAAGTTTTCCTCCCTCATCACCTGCAGCTGCGGGCTCTCACACAGAGCCATAGGTGAAACTCATCAGGCATGAGATGCTCCCGTCTCCCTGGGCAACCACCCTCTCAGTCCACCACACTACTACTAAATTTGGATTATATACATAGTAATGGAACTCAGTCATAAACTGTTGACCCCCTGTATGTGAACACAATGTAATTTGTATTTTTCTGACATTTGGTCCATTCCTAATCTTATCAGATGCTGATCGATGTGACATTTATAAAAATGTAGATAAAATGTCTGTATGAGTCTTGCTCAAATGGTTTATTTCAACATTTGAAGAAATGTAATGTCCTAAGCCTAGGGTGGGTAATTTAGCACAGTTCCTTTATTGATGTTTGGGAAAACTATAGATCATTCAATAGATTATATAGCTATAATCTATTGACTACCATAGGGCAGGATTGCGTATGTGCAAATCAGAATGAATCAATAGTGCTATCATTTCCGCACAATTGACAGGATTTGTAACGGTCAATTAATCAGTTAGCGTGCAAATTGATCTGTACGTTCATTTTAATTATCCTCTGAATACAGTCGTCATCACCTGGACTATTGAATCTACTTTTCTTAACTTGTCCTCAATAGTGGTGGAGGTGCTGTCTGAGTGTTGTCTGCTGTCGTACATGGCCAGAATGGAGAACAGACTTGCATTCCTTTTCCGACTAGTCAACATCATCAACGTACAGACACTCACGCAGGTTCGACTTGCAATTTAAAGCACTGAACCATTCTTAACAAGTATTTTGAGCCACTCACAGCTGCATCTTTCCTCAGGAAAATGTGAGCTGTCTGAACACCAGTTTGGTCATCCTAATGTTGGCCCGCAGAAAGGCTAAATTGCCCTTCTACCTTAACGCCTTGCGTGAGAAGGAATACGCCGAGAAGTACCCCGGCTGTCTGCTCAACAACTTCCGCAACCTCCTGCGCTTCTGGCAGTGTCATTACCTCAACAAGGACAAAGATAGCACCTGTCTCGAGAATGTGAGTCAAACAACCTAACAATCCCTGAACATGGCTTGACTGTCGTAAACCCATACGCTACATAAAAAGAACATAAATGTTGTCGCCCGCCAGCTAAGGTGAAAATATTTGTTTCAATGAAGCAGTCAGTTAAACCCTCCAAAATGTTACAGTGCTCACGGACACATGCAGATATTCAGCTCTCCTTTAGTGAGTTTAGCAGTGACCTTTCTGTTAAAATGTCTTAGAAATACTGTCTAGCATTGTTGTATTTGAACACTATTTTCACTCTCTTTCTGCTCTTTAAGCTTACACTAGGTTGCTATTTTTAATAAAGCAAGTCCAGCGGTCAGTACAGAGACCTGAAGGCAGACAGAGTTGGTGAACGGAGCATGGCATGTCTTGAGGGCCAGATGTTGGTCGCAGCAGTTAGCGAAGACCAAAGCTGAGCTAAAAGGAGCGTGAATGTTGAACGCTTGCCAGACGGAACGTAGCACCAGTCCACATGAATGTTCCTGTCAGCTGCTTTATAGAGGGCCAACTGTTTGCTTACAAGGTGAAGTCAAGGTTGTGTTTTTATTTTTGCCGCCACCTTCACGTGGCCAAACATATCAATCGTGGCGGCTTTCACAGGAATAGTGCTTCATGTTTTCACAACTATTTACGCAACCCAAAACATAGCATCGTAGCTCATAGACGTGGTGACTTTTTTTTGTTTTGTTTATTGAGTTCATTGATTTTACTCTCATTTTAGATTAGTGCGTTCGAGAGATGAAACTGAGTCATATCATGAGCAAAATTATCACAGTTGTTGGTGTTATCATGAATGTTGGTATTAGAATCAATTATTCATAAAAAATTATGATTACATGAACGAAAAGCATTTTGTATGCTGAATGGATTTTGGCATTAGAAATTGTAAACCGCAACACTCAAAGGGTTTTTTGTAATACCTCACAAAATGTACTTTAATGATAACAAATAGGCTGCAGTTATCCATTTGTGTGTGGTGGGGCGCTATTAAAGCTTGAATCTGTTTGATTATTAAATGAAATTATCGTTCACACTATCATAACTTCACTCCAAATGATCAGTGCTCTCAAAATGAATGTGGTGATTAATCACAGACACATTTTGTAATGAAACACTTGAATGGTAATGCAGTTTTATCATGGTTTGTGTAAAGAGGAAAACACTTAAATATACGATAATGCTAAACAGCTACATAGACACAGGGACCGGAAACGACCGCTGCTACGTCACTTGAGAAAATGGGCCTATAAATTTTAAAATGTACGTTAATATAACTATTTAAAGTATAAGATAACCTTAATTAGTCCCACAATGAGGAATTTGCATCATTTCAGCAGCAATATTGGATATAGGAAATATAAAAAGAGCAGGCAAGAGAAGACATTTGGCCACAAATGTCTAGCAGTAAAAGGTTGATGCAATAAATACAGTAAAATAACAAATATTGAAGCCATAATGTTTTTTAACGATTACAATTATAGCGTAATGATTGTTGTGAAACTGAACAGTGTGCTGAATTGTTTATCCTACTACATAGAGTAACATGCAGCAATGAATTATCTCGTTAATGTTCCTGACATGATTTAAAAATATTTTTTATCCTACTACATACAGTAACATACAGCAATAATTGTCCCATGTTAATGTTCGTGACAAGATATAAAAAAAGAAAATATGGAAGTTCGGACAAATTGTTCTGGAAATGAATTTCTATCGGTCGCCATCTCTGCAGTCATAGCCATAAATGCAATTTTACTCAAGATTCCCATACTTTTATAATTAATCATAGGCGGGCTTGATTTTATATATATATATATATATATATATATATATATATATATATATATATATATATATATATATATATATATATATATATATATATATATATATATATATATATATATATATATATATATATATATATAAACCATTTTAATTACTGTAAACTTGTACTTGTGTTGCATTTTTTTTTTTTTTTTTATGAAATTGCTTACAAATTCAGTTTGATTAATTTCTTTCTGGGTTTTGGCCAGGGGCTCCCCACTATCGGTTTTCTGTTTTGGTGCATCGCTAGTTTAATTCTAATGCGAGCTTATAGTTACACTCTTATTAAAGTGTGGAATTTTCGGCTGGCAATGGTCTGACCCTGGGCTAGATCATTTCAATTTCCAAAGAAATGTTTCCAAATCTGTGTCCTGGAATGGATTGTTTGACTTTGGAGGTTGCACTGTCCTAATGATGAGAAGCGTTAACTTGTCAAGCGACTCCAACCCTGATGAAGCGGCTGCCAGGAAGAAACAGGGTGACATTTGTCTACTGGCATTTTGTTTCCTCAGAGCTCGTGTGTCCCCTTCAGCTACTGGAAGGAGACTGTGTCGGTGTTACTCGGCTCAGACGGGACTTCCCTCTGCGCCATAGCCAGCTACATCGACGAGCCCTTTATGGATCTGGACAGAGAAGATTGACCACGAGCAGGCGGGCGCACAGTGCGGTGTGCTTCGGAAAGTGGGCCGGGGGTCGCGGGTCGCATGTAACGTTGCTGTGGACTCCGCTGAGCTGAGCCTTCGAGGCGCCTGCTGCCCCACCTGTCTGCTCTGCCCTAGCATCGATGCTGGAGCCTGGCTGCCATCTTGTCTCTATGAAGGAGGCAGGCCCCACCCCGTGTCTACCCCACGCTATGACAATGTATGGACCTTTGAAAATTTCGCCTGCGTTGATTGTTTGCTTTAGTTGGAACAAAATAGAGCCTTTTTATATAATCTTTACAAAATGTTATGAAAAAAGTTCCATTCAACAAGTGTTGAAACAAAAAGACTTTTCACAAAGCTACCAGATGTGCATCAAACTGCTGCATTCACTCGCCCGCGACCTCTCCGTCCCCGAAGTGCACCTCCATGGCCTCGTGGGGAATTGGAAGTCTTCTCAGCGGACATCATCTTTATTTCCTCTGTTTCCAATTGTTGATTGGTGCTTTCTGGCCTGACAAGCACATTTAGTTTGCCTGGGGCTCTTCATTCGGGGGACACTCGTTTTTTTTGTGTGTGTTGAAAACTATGGCTTTTTAGCTCTGGATTAACTAGAATAAAACATTGCACAGATTCAATTGTTTTTATTGTTTATATAACACCTTTTTGTTGATTAAATGTTTTCTTTTTGTAACAGAATGTGTATGGTTGTGAGAGATGATTTGGGAAGAGAATAAACTATGCAGGCACTCGAGTTCAGATAGCCTTTTTGATTTGAGTTGTTTGTTGAGGCCAACATGGCTCCACCACGACCTGAGCTGCGTGTTCTAGTTCTTTCTGACTGACCACGAGCTGAAATGACAGTCTGTCGGTTTGACTGCTCTTTTGCGTGGTGCAGCTTGATTATTTGGGAGAGAGAGAGAAGCGGGGTGCACTTGGGTGCCGACCTGGCGTCCAGTCTGAATGTGCAGCTATTTGGTCTCAACAGGATGCTGCGCTGTTTCCAATGAAACGCACGCGATAAGTCCAAAAATGAGCTACCTCGTTATGTCTTTTTAGAAAGAACAATTGTGGACGATTTGCCTCCCAGCAGATCATGATTCCTAGCACGGGAATGTAAAATTACGTTTCTGCAGTTGACCCCTGATTCCTTGGGATGTTTAAAAAAAAAAAATAATAATTATGTTCAAAACCCGTTTTACTTGTTGCAGTCACTAAGCATGTCTTAAAATTCAAATATGGTGGTGCCAGTATCTTAACTTTTATTTGGTTTGTCCTCTGTGCTTTGTAGTGAGGTCTTTTACTTGGACTCTTCCTGATAACCGTAAGACGAAGTGATGTTTTCTGGGTACTTTGAGTCCTCTTACTGATCATATGATTTCACTGATTCCCATGCTACTTTGCTTTGGATGTCAGCCACGCATTGTTGACTGAAAAGAGTACTTCACTTCATCATGTACATGATTAAAATGTGGAAAACTGATGTAATTTCCCAAATATAATAGAAAATGTTTAACACATTTTAATCGTGCAACTGATGTACATTTGAATTAAGTAAATTCAAGGGACTTTTTTTCAGTGTTCAGTAAAATTGTAAGGATAACCACTTCGTTCTGACCACTAGCTTTGAGATTCGCATTTCTTTTATTGTCATCGCTCCGTATGGTGAATGGATGTTTGTGGTTGACTCTTCTAAGATGAATGAATAACTATTAGAAGGGGGAGGGGTGTCTGCAAAAAAAAAAAAAAAAAACAAAACTGGGTTGTCATGTGAATGTTGCACCGTTGTGTTTTCCACTATGGATATAGTTGGTTTAACACTTTCCAGTTTATGTTGTTATATCCAGCACAATGAGGACACATGCAAAATGACTCAAATCACTCCGACTCACACGTGCACTCATGCAGACTTTCTTCCATTGACAAATCACTGAGGTGTTTGCCTAGTGTGGGTCTTAATCACACAATTGTATCTCAACATCAGTGAAATAGTGATTTAATAGTATACAAATCAAATACTATTATTTTGTTGATTTCTGTAATCCTAATAAGAACAGTCATCTATTTTCTGTCACAACCATTTTGGTTTTGACTAATTTCCTTCCTTTGTTTGTCCAATAAAGACAAGAATAAATTATTTTTTAGGCAGTTACTGTGGCGTTCCTATATAGATTCACACTGACAAGTTTTTATGAAGGCTTTATTTGCTTGCTAGCACACGGTTTAATGGAGCTGTTGCAGCTGCTTGTCCGTGTGATGTCTGCATGCAGCCTCAT
Organism: Phycodurus eques; assembly: GCF_024500275.1. NCBI lineage: Eukaryota > Metazoa > Chordata > Actinopteri > Syngnathiformes > Syngnathidae > Phycodurus > Phycodurus eques. Next base: position 7,118,973 of record NC_084534.1, on the reverse strand, counting down.
CATTACTCAGGAAGCTGAAACAGAAAAAATGGAGTTTATTGCACATACCTGTCATGACTACTATAACATTGAAATGTGTAGCTTTATCTGAGATGACTTCTAGAAATGAGTCGACGTTCTGCGGCATGTTTTAAACTGAGCTGGACTTCTCTACCAACCTTGCCACCTTGGTCGCGCGTGCGGACGCGGAGCTTGTTGACTTGGGTTTCGGCCGTGTCGGCCCTCTCTTCTGCATCGTCCAGCTCGTGCTGCAGCTTCCTGTACTTGGACAAGTTGGTGTTGGCCTGCTCTTCCTGAATACAAGACACAGGACTACCATTCAAGAACAGATCTGGAAAATGACATTTACATCCTCAAAGCACTGTTACAGTTATTTGTCCAACTCCCTACTGTTGTCACCCTGGGTTACACACTGGTTTTTGCATTTTCACCAAGTCGCGACCCACTTTTACAGGAGCAAAGAACGTGAATTGTTCAAGAATAGCCTTTGCAACATATGTATATCATGTTTTTAATTAGAACACATGCTGACACGTTCAGTTCAATGTCTGTCAGAGCACTTTATTAAGAAACTGAGGATGAACATGACAACTTCATGTACAAAAATAAAGTAAAACTAGCTGTCATTATTGCACAAAATACGGCCACAAAATTTCACTCACTTCGACACTGATCTCATCTTTTTAGGAATGTCCCTTACCCAAAGTAATAACTTTTCTCCCATACAGTACAACTGTCAAAATAATATTTTCAAATTAAAAGTGAAGTCCAACCTAGGATACGATTGGAATATTTCACTGGACAGGGGTTCTCAGTTTTTTTGTTGTTTTTTTTTGTACTGAATTTCTACATTTGCCGTGCGCTGCAGTCAGATTTTATATATCCTGTCTGTGACCCACTATTGGGTCCAGACCCACCGGTTGAGCATCACTGCTCTGCTTACTATTAACACATGCAACCAAACCAGACAACAACAGTTTTCCATACTAACTGTTAATGAGAAAATGACGACTCTGCAATAAGTGCTTCCCTGAATCGACTTTTAACAAGCAATGTGGGTCACACGGTGAGGTAGTGGTTAGTACGTCTGCCTCACAATTCTAAGGTTCAGGGTTAGAATCTCTGCTCCGGTCTTCCTGCATGAAATTCGCCTGTACTATCCGTGCTTGTGTGTGATTTTCTCTCCTGGTACTCTTGCTTCCCTCCACATTCCAAAAACATGTACGTTAGGTTATCGGAGACTCTAAATTGTCCATACTGACGGCTAATTAACGTCATTTCATTACGGCGCCTGTCTCCAGTTTGTCATTCAAACAGCCTAGTCACAAGGCCTTAATGGGTCTGGCGGACAGATGTCGCTTTTTGGTTGGCCTATGAGGCAGTTATAATTGAACCTTACCAACTGCCTGGGAATAAGTCTCAGTTTTAGAACAAATCTGCGCAATTTATAACACTGTATAACCGTAAATATGAAAGCACCTTGGACAGGAATCGTAGTTTTCCGGGGATGGAGCATACGTGAGTGGTTTGGCATATAAAACGTGACTGAACTGAATTTAAGCACCTCGTGACTGGTAAACGAGCATGTCATCGACTCACCGCTTCCTCAGCCAGTCTCTTGTAACTCTTCACTTTGATCTGCAGTTTGTCTATGAGATCCTGCAGGCGGACAAGACTCTTCTTGTCCTCCTCAGCCTTCACAAAACAACAACAACAAAAACCATTCAAAAGACATACTGAATACACTATGATTGATGGCTAGCAGCCCGATGTGTTGATTGTGCTACCTAGATGTTTACCTGGTAGCATAGCTCTTTGACTCTTCTCTCATATTTGCGTGCGGTCTTCTGTTGCTCCTGGTTCTTCTTTTGCTCTAAATCCAGTTCATTCTCAAGTTCTTTCACCTATTAACAAACAATGTGTCAGCTATGGTGAAACCTCCAAAAGGTCATGGAAAAATATGTCTCAAAAGGAACAAAAAAAAAGAAAAATGAAAACCGAGTTCCAACTATCATGATGCAAATCTTGTGTGACTTCAGCTTAGGGAGTATCGAAAGGATTCACTCTAAGAGCGTTGTGCTTTTTTTTTTTAAATTATTATATATTTTTTTTTATTCCACCAAGAAACTTACAGTTGTTGAATGTCATCTCATTAGCACACTGAATACATATTGACGTCCAATCAGCAGCATCACGTGATGCATAACGTGAACCTACGGAACTAGAACATCTGATGACATTTATCTCGAATTTGGTCCGTCTGTGGCTGCGACTCGAGCGAGGAAGGTGAGCAACTCGCGCGTCGCCTCACGGAACGAGTGCCTCAGCTTTCTGCACACGAACGTGGCTGCGTGAAATGGAACGATCCCGTTGTTATTGATGCGAGTGATGTGTGAATTAATCTGGGTGTGATACGACTAGGATCGAGCCCAATGCAAATATTCAACACTATAAGCTTAATTGCTAACACTGCTATAATTTTGCCAATCATTTCAATTTCAATTGAAAGGCTGCTGATGGATATTTGTAATACTGAGAAAAGGTTGTTGGCAAATGTTACGTTACTAAATCATAAAGGAAGTAAATATGTCATTTATTCTAATCATGGAAATGTGTGTCATTTCAAATACTGTTTTACAAATAAGTAAGCAGTCTCAGTAATAATAATTAGTTTTTTTGAAATAATCAATAAATCGTAGCTCTAAATTATAATGTAATCAAATCATGAGGTAAGAAGAAGTTTATGCACCATTGTGGTTACTTTTTTGGTTGTATGACAAGAATGTTAAAAGTTCATTAAAACCATTGACTGTGGAGTTAATTAAGGTTTTAAGGACGGCAACAGTTTGAGCCTGGAACTTGGAAATCAACCCGTTTCAGGAAGTACGTTGTGTTCAACTTTGAAATGGAACAATGGAAGGAATTGGCAGCACACTGGAGCACGGAAATCCAGGCAAACACTCACCCTGGCCTCCAGTTTCTGGACCTGCTTCTTGCCGCCTTTGAGGGCGATCTGCTCAGCCTCGTCCAGACGCATCTGTAAGTCTTTGATGGTCTGGTCCATGTTCTTCTTCATCCTCTCTAGATGGGCGCTGGTGTCTTGCTCCTTCTTGAGCTCCTCTGCCATCATGGCCGCCTACAAACACCCATACAGTACGCTGTTAAAGGAGCTCCATGTCCAGCATTTCTAGAGGCCTGCGCACAGCGCATGGCTTACATCCGTGATAGCCTTCTTGGCCTTCTCTTCTGCATTGCGGCACTCCTGCACAGCGTCGTCCACCTCATTCGACAGCATAGAGAGGTCACTCTCCAGCTTCTTCTTTTGGTTGATCAGCCCTGTGTTCTGGAGCAAAAGATGCCGCCGTTTAAAAAAAAAAATCAAAAAATAAGATAAATATATATATATATATAAAGTGCTTAAACAATGTATGAGACCATCACCACATGTAAGGTGTATGCCACAGCTGCCCCATAGTAACAGCATTGGTAATTATCAAAATATTTGTCTTTTACACTAGTATGTAGAAAGACCTTTTTCCTAAAATTATATTTGAAATGCTAAATGCAGTTTCACAAAACAAATCGACATAATTACGCTTTCTAATAACATAGCCAACGTTTGCTCAAATGATCTCCAACCAAACGTTTGCTTTTCTTTTTATGGTGAAAACGAAAAATCCCAGTACACTAGCTTTGCTCTCACTTTGTTTTTCAATGCAAATCCAATGCAAAGTTCTGGCAAAATGAAATCATCTTTTTGTGAAATCAGTTATAAATTCTACAGCCTTTTGAATATGTTGTTAGAATTTGAGAAATAAATAATTTCTTTTTCTCCATGAAGCCTATTTATTTTTAAAAGTAATTGTCCGAGGACATGTAGTCACTCTGATATTCAAATTGCAAATTATTTATAAATGTTCAATTCTTCAGTTTGAATTGTTTTAGTGGTTAAATATTTTCTGACATCTACTGTCAAACAATTTGATGTTTATTATGTATGGTCATTCCCAAGTTGTTTTACTCTTTCACTGTTTGGAGATTCGCCAATGACCCTGAAAAGACCAACAGGAGCAAATTTATGGCATGTACAGGTTTACAGTTTTAAGATTCCCACCATTACCAGCATTTTCCTTTACTCAACACTCAATGATAAATCTAAAATCCATTTCGGTAGACACAGGTCAAATTTGACCGGAAACAGCTTCATTGTACACACATTTTGTAGCATCTGTACAAATGAATGATATTTTCACTTTTTTTTGTGTGTGTTTTTTTTTTTCACTTTAAGAAATCTCATATAATTTGAGGATGAAGGAAAGACATTTGGCTATTTTCATTGCTGTCAGATGTCAAAATGGGTCAAGTTTGAGACAAAGAGTACGCAAGGCTTAAGATCATGCTGTTACCTGCGAGTGCAGCAGGCTGACTCTCTCGTTGGCTTCAAGCAGCTCATTCTCGGCCAGCTTGCGAGCCCGGTCGTTCTGCTCCAGTAGAGCCCTGAGCTCCTCCACCTCAGCAGCAAGCAAGTTGTTGCGCCGCTCCGTCATGGCCACCTGCTCCCTCAGCTCTTCGTTGTGGTGGATGGTGTCATCCAGCTCCAGTTGGACATCCTGGGCAGAAGCCAAAGTACATCTCGTACTGTCCTGCTCACCATTATTGGCTTCCATTAAGTTTAAGTACTAAATGTGACATATCTCCTGAAGAAAATGAATCGAGTGAAACAACATTTTCTAGAGTGAACTTGTGTTTGATACAAAAGAGCAAATGATAAATAACATTTTACAGACAGATGAAACAAAAATAGAGCTTTTTGGCAATGCGTACAAACAGTTTATTTACAGACGACGCAATGAAGCCTTTAAGGAAAAGAACACCTTGCCAACATTCAAGCATGGTGGAGGATCCATAATGCCGAGTGGCCGCCTCGCTACATCTGGTACTGGAGGCCTTGACTGTCGCAGCTATGTCTAAGTTGAGTCAAGTGTCTTGCATACAAGGTCAAAGTTAAGTCGAGTTTTACCAAGAAAGTCCCGAATCCTGGAGATTTTGCAACTTAAGTCTGACCCGAGTCAAGTCATGTGACTTGAGCCCGGAACCTCTGTCCTGGGGTCACACTCTAGTGCTCCTCTCTGAAGCACGAACAATAGATAACGCTCGGCGATGTGTGTCAATTATCACCTTAAGCTGAATCTGCAGGGTTCTCAAGAGTTTCTGGGACTCCGCGGCCTGCCTGTTGGCATGGTTCAGCTGCACCTCCATCTCATTCAGGTCTCCCTCCATCTTTTTCTTCAGGCGCACTGCCTCGCCGCGAGACCTGGTCTCAGCATCCAAGGTGGCTTGCATGGACTCGAGCGCTCTCTGGTGGTTACGGCTGAAAAGATGATGGTAGAAGATGAGGAGCATATCGACCATTTCAGAATATTTGTAAACATCAGGTGCCAGGATACTTCCAGGTGGCAGAAAAGTCAGTGACTATCACTGACCTGTACTGAAACAATGACAAATACTTATTGTGTTGTGTTGCGCTATCTCCATCCCAAAAGGTTTATGTATTTTTCTGCTTTCACCAAAAAAACAAAACAAAACAAAAATACATTAATCCAGCGTAGATGTCGTAAATAGTTGTGCAGAGAAGATCAACAAGACTGCTGGCAGTGTAGCCACCTCTAAAGGGACAGACTATAAACCAAACCTCCGTCATCAGCTTTGTAAAAGGCATTTTCTCACAGGTATTTATAAAATGTTTGGTTGGGTTGTCCGGGAGTACCGGTAATTGAGCAAAAACAAGGGCTAACAGGCTAATAGACTACAGTGCGCTTCCATTTTACTGTCAAAAGAGCACATCTGTGCCAATAATCCAATTAACAGGTACGTCAATTAATTAGCCAGTCCCTCAACATCATGTCAACGATGCCTGAAACCTGAATTTCCATCACATCTATTTTTAAATTAACTGTTGAAATGCAAATTAGAGTGGGAGTTCTGTCTCCCTGAGAAGGACCTTACCTCTTGTAATATGGTTTTTTTCGACAGACGCTTCACACATTGAAACTACGGAGGTACGCGGTTTTCTCAATCGCTCGGCCTTCGTCAAATGACATTGAAGGGTTTGTTTACTAATGGTGCCAGTGGAACCTTTCCCACCCGGAAGTACGATTGAAATCATGGTGAAATGTCCTTTCGGGTGGTTGATATAAGAATGACAGGATGGAGTCAAACTTACCGGAGGTTGTCAATTTCTTCATCCTTTTCTGCCAACTTCCTGTCAATGTCAGCCTTGATCTGGTTAAGCTCCAGTTGGATCCTCAAGGTTTTGGTTTCTTCATGCTCAAGCGCGCTCTGAGACACAAACGCACACACTGTTCACTGTAGGTGGTGTACTTACTAACTAACTAACTAACTAACTAACTAACGAATAGCTATAAATGGTTTACACCGAACGAGAAATAGCAGCTTGCTATTTGTATTTTAACTGTATTGTCGTCTCAAAATAATATCAAACTAACGGTTATTGTAACGGACCCATGCTTCACATTTCAACTCAAAGTCAATTCAACCATCCATCCGTTCTTTGAGGCGGCTTATCCTTTTCAGGTTCGCGGGTAGCTGAAGCCGATCCCAGGTGACTGCAGGCTAAAGGTGGACTCCACCCAGGAGTCATTGTATTTAGTGTATTTTTCATTCCTGAGCATATTCGATTATTGGGACTGACTACAAATTGTTATTTTGTACTTTCAATGTGCCATTTGTTTTCATTATTTCTTAGGTTATTTTGTAAAATGATTTTCAAGTGTATTTTCTATCAAATTGTAGAATATGCTTATGTTTAAGTTAAGAAGGGGTTATGTTGAAATTTAAATATACATTGGGTTCGGAAAGTATTCAGACCCCCTTACATTTTTCACTCTTTGTTATAGTGCAGCCATTTGCTAAAATCATTTATGTTCATTTTTTTCCCTTACTAACTAAGAATTGTTGACATATTTATCCATCCATCCATCCATCTTTTTTCTGAGCCGCTTCTCCTCACTCGGGTCGCGGGCGTGCTGGAGCCTATCCCAGCTGTCATCGGGCAGGAGGCGGGGTACACCCTGAACTGGTCGCCAGCCAACTAACAACCATTCACACTCACAGTCACACTTACGATTACCAATTTAGAGTCTCCAATTCATGCATGTTTTTGGGATGTGGGAGGAAACCGGAGTGCCCGGAGAAAACCCACGCAGGCACGGGGAGAACATGCAAACTCCACACAGGCGGGGCCGGGGTTTGAACCCGGGTCCTCAGAGCTGTGAGGCTGACGCTCAAACCAGTCGTCCACCGTGCCGCACAGATTTATTAAAAACGAAACATTTAAATATCACACAGCCACATAAGTATTCAGACCCTTTGCTGTGACATGCATATTTAACTCGGGTGCTGTGCATTTCTTCTGATCATCCTTGAGAAGGTTCTACACCTTCATTGGAGTCCAGCTGTCTTTGATTATACTGATTAGACTGGATTAGGAAAGCCACAAACCTGTCTATATAAGACCTTACAGCTCACAGTGCATGTCGGAGGAAATGAGAATCATGAGGTCAAAGGAACTGCCTGAAGAACTCAGAGACAGCATTGTGGCAAGGCACAGATCTGACCAAGGTTACAAAACAAATTCTGCTGCACTTAGTCCTAAGAGCACAGTGGCCTCTATAATCCTTAAATGGAAAATGACTGGGGCAACCTGAACCCTTTCTTGAGCTGGCCGTCCAGCCAAACTGAGCAATCGGGGGAGAAGAGCCTTGGTGAGAGAGGTAAAGAAGAACCCAAAGATCACTGTGGCTGAGCTCCAGAGATGCAAGATAGAACTTTTTGGCCTTCATTCTAAGCGCTATGCATGGAGAAAACCAGGCACTGCTCCTCACCTGTCCAATACAGTCCCAACAGTGAAGCATGGTGGTGGCAGCATCATGCTGTAGGGGTGTTTTTCAGCTGCAGGGACAGGAGGACCATACATCACCAAGTGCAATGCAAAGTGTCAGATGTAGTGGTGTAAAGCACGCCACTACTGAACTCTAGAGCAGTGCAGATCTTTCTGGCATGAAGAATAACGCTTCTCCATCTGGCAATCTGAGGGACGAGTCTGGGTTTGATGGTTGCCAGCAGAACAGTACTTGTCTGACTGCATTGTGCCAAGTGTAAAGTTTTGGTGGAGGGGGGATTATGGTGTGTCTTGGCCCCTTAGTTCCAGTGAAAGGAACTCTAAATGCTTCAGCATACCAAGATATTCTGAACAATTACATGCTCCCAACTTGAAGCTGGCCCCTTCCTCTTCCAACATGACTGTGCACCAGTTCAAGGTGTACCTTGCGTCTTGTCCAAAGTCAGCTGGGATAGACTTCAGCTCATCAGTGACCATAACAGGACAAGCACTATAGGAAATCGATGGACGGATGGATGGATGAACAATTGGAAATAAATCTATTCACATTATCAATGGACGACCTGTCTAAATTTCAATATGTAATATAATCTTGTAGTCATTTTGGCACTTATTTTGGCAGTTAACAGAGCCACATAGTTACCTCCGCTTCTTCCAGTGCTGCTTGAATCTCATTTTTCTCCAAGTCCAGACCCTTCTTGATCTTCTCCAGCTCTTGGATGGTCTTTGCTCCCTGGCTGATTTGATCAGACAGGTCAGCAATCTCCTCTAATTGAGAGAAAAGAAGCAAACATGACCTTCCAGATGTGTACGAATGACTCAAGGTTCACTGACACGTTGCTCGCTCACCCTGCAGGTTCTTGTTCTCTCGCTTGATGGTCTCGAGATGATCCAAGGTCTCCTCGTAGGAATTTTTCAGTTTGAAAAGCTCCGTGCTCAGGCTACGGGACTCTTTCTGAGAACTTTCCAGCTCTGTCTGGCACTCTTCATACTTCTGTTTCCACTCAGCCAGCACCTGGTCGAGGAATGAAGCATAATTTTAGACATGCAGCACGAAATGGTATATCTGTTTGTTCAATCAGTACCTTGTCAAAATTACGTTGCTTCTTGTCCAGGGCGGCAGCGGCAGAGTTGGAACGCTCCAAGTCAATGATCAGGTCTTCAATCTCTGTCTGGAGTCGATGCTTGGTTTTCTCCAGAGAGGAGCACTTTGCATTGGAGGCCTCCACTGCCTCCTCAGCCTCCTGCAGACGTGTCACCAGCTTCTTCCTGACAGCAAACAAGTTTGTCATGCGTGCTTAGATGCCGTTTCATGCCTAGTGTGTGTTATACTTCCCATACGCATTAGACACAGGTGGAACCATTCCTTTCATTCGTATTATATTTTTTAAATTTAATACAGAGTAGTGATTCAGTTGTGAAATTCATGTGTAAGTATACCACAATCCTTTTGGCCACATTTTCCAAGCTCCTAGTTTGTCACTCACTTGGCCTCTTCCAGTTCTTCAGTTCTCTGGATGGCGTCAGTTTCATACTTGGTCCTCCACTGCGCCACCTCAGCATTGGCCTTAGACAATGCTCTCTGCATCTCAGCCTTGGCCTCCTGGTCCTCGTCGTACTGCTCTCTTAGGAGGTCGCAGTCATGGCGAGATGACTGAACGGCGTGCGCCAAGGCGTTCTTAGCCTGAGGAAAGCGGCCGTGATGTTTGAGAGGAGTCACGGTGGAGCTGTGACGCGATACGGCGGCAGTAAACAAACACTGCGGTGATCAGGAACTGACCTTAGCCTCCTCCTCCAGCTGCTTCTTGAGCTCTTCAACATTTTGGCTAAAAGAGGTCTTGGCACGCTGGAGCTGAGAGACCATGGATTCACGCTCTTCCAGCTTCCTGCCCAGCTCGGCTGCATAGGTCAAGGTAAATTAGTTATACTTCTATGGGGTCTTTGAATTGAAATTATTATAAAATGATTCATCCTTCCCCCACTGAAGTACAGTCGTTTTCATCACAGTTTCTTTGCTAGCAGGAGGGAGTAAATGTCTCGGTGAATATTGAATGAATGTTAACTAAATACAGGCATAAGCACGATTACAATGTGGCGCATTAGGCTTTGGTGGATGTCTGCAGTCTGTTGAGTGCCATTCTAATTACCTTGTCAAGCACAATTTAAGTACTGTTTTGATTGACTTCTGCTAGACAAGTACCCATTGAATGTTCACAATGAAGGCTGTTCATTGCCATCTAATGCCTCCTTCTTGTCAGAGCGCATAATCCTATCAGTAAAAAAATACCACATGCCAACCAAACCCAAATAATGCGCTCTGGGTTTTTTTTTCACTTCTTTGTATAGTTTGAACTTGAACTTGAAGAATGCACTGAATATTTGACACTGAATGTTGAATTTGAAGCTGAATGTTGAATTTGTGAAGCTGAAAAGTACACTGAATATTTCGGTTGTAAACAAAAAAAACAACAGTGTTAGTAATTCAGATTCAAAATCTGATGACATGGATTTACTTCCATAAATTATGGAGGGGCATCTCAATAAATTATTTTTACTGTGGAAAACTTTATTTATTTAATTAGTGCAATTCAAAAAGGGAAACGAATACATTAAATAGATTCACTCCACACAGAATGAGGCATTTCACGATTTTACTTTTTACAGTTTGGATGATTATAGTTTACAGCTAAATTCACAATCTCGAACATTTTTAATATTAAATAAGAAACAGTCAAAATGATTTTTAATATAGAAATCAGGTGTAGGAATTTGCCTTCTGCAAAGTATTTTCCTTTGTGTTTAATAAATCTACAGTATATAATGTATATACTGTAAGATACAGTGCTCACAAAAAATTAGGGATATTAGGTTTTGGGTGAAATTTCAGGCTGAAATGCACTATAACCTTTACAGATTAACTTTGTTTGACCTTGTGTAATCTTTTGAATGCACATGTTCAACTATTCAATGTATGAGTACTGTTTGCATAACTTGTTCTCTAACAAGGAGCTGAACGACAAAACTCACATCAGGTGTTTGATCCATGAATGGACCAATACATTTCCTGGTTCAATTCGAATTGCTATTTGAACAGTCCTCTTCATCATGATGTTCGGATTTCGACATCAGGAGATCAAGACAACACGTGCTGTGACAATTGATCATCAGTACCTCGCCATTGCGAGGCCCCAAAGAGGATGTTCTCAAAGGTAAGTGGGGACTGAGCTTAGAGTGTCACAAAGTGCCATCAGCAGGTTGCACCAGAAATAGAGAAACACTGGAAAAGTCACAGAAAGGCATATACAGTCCCCTCCAAAAATATTGGAATGGCAAGGTCAATTCCTTTGTTTTTGTTGTATATTGAAGACATTTAGATTTCAGAAAAGAAAAAAAAAATATGAGACAAAGGTTCAGAATTCCAGCTTTTATTTCATGGTATTTACATCTACATGTGTTAAACAACTCAGGACAGAGCACCTTTTGTTTGAACCCACCCACCTTTCAAGTGAGCAAAGGTATTGGAACATGTGACTGATGGGTATTTCCAGTTGCTCAGGTGTTGCCTTTTAGAATGATTGCTTAAACATTAGATATTGCTTGATTTTGGCTTTGGGTTTCACCTGTGATAACTAGATTTGCTGTTAAACAAACATGAAGACCAGAGATCTGTCTATGGGAGAAAAGCAAACCATTTTGAAGCTGAGAGAAGAGGGAAAATCGATCAGAGCTATTGCACAAACATTGGGCCATACAACAATTTGGAATGTCCTGAAAAAGAAAGAAACTGCTGATGTACTGAGCAACAGACATTGAACAGGTCGGCCTAGGGTATCAACAGCAGTTGAGGATAGAAACATTGTCAGAGCTGTGAAGAAACACCCAACGACAACAGTCAGTGACGTCACTGCCAACCTCCACAGGGCAGGAGTGAAGGTATCACAATGCACTGTTCGAAAAAGACTTCGAGAGAAGTAATATACAGGCCATACCACAAGATGCAAACCATCCATCAGCAAAAAAGAATCGGAAGGCCAGATTGGATTTTGCAAACAAGGACAGAGATGAGCCACAAGGGTTTGGAGCAAAGTTTTATGGACTGATAAAACCAAGATTAAGCTCTACCAAAGTGATGGAAAGGCCAAAGTATGGCAAAAGAAAGGATCTGCTTATGATCCAAAACACATAAGCTCCTCTGTGAAGCATGGTGGCAGTAATGTCATGGCTTGGGCCAGCATGGCGGCTTCTGGAATGGGCTCACTAGTCTTTATTGATTATGTAACTCATGATGGTAGCAGCAGAATGAATTCTGAAGTCTACAAAACCATTTTGTTTGGCAATTTACAGAAAAATGCATCCAAACTAATTGGGAGAAGATTCATCATGCAACAAGACAATGACCCAAAACACACTGCGATCACAACAAAGGATTTCATCAGAAAAAGTGGAAGGTCTGAGACTGGCCAAGTCAATCACCGGACCTTAACCTAATAGAGCATGCATTTTACCTCCTGAAGAGGAAACTAAACGGAGAAACCCCCAGAAACAAACAAGAACTGAAAGAGGCTGCAATAAAGGCCTGGAAAAGCATTTCAAATGAAGAAACTGTCTGATGAAGTCAGGCTTGATGCAGTTATGCAAGTAAGGGTTACGCCACCAAAAATTCATTGTTATTCACTTTAAGTTAATTTAATAATATGTTCCAATACTTTTGCTCACTTGAAAAGTGGGTGGTTTCAAACAAAAGGTGCTCTGTCCTGAGTTGTTTAACACATTTAGATGTAAATACCATAAAATAAAAACTGGAATCTGAAACGCAAATGTCTTCAGTGTATAACAAAAACAAAGGAATTGACCCAGATGGACATTCAGGAGTTACGATAGGGTCAAATACAATTTACCTGTAGAGATTAAAGTGCACTTTAGGTTCAACATAAAATCTCCTCAATATGCCTAACCTTTTGTGAGTCATGGTTGGACTTCACTTTTTGTGTATTGAGCTACTGAAACAAATGATATTTTATGCTAATTGATTGAGATGTTCCTTACCACTCTCAGTCTGAGCACGGGCCTTGTGGGTGGTGCTTTCATTAAGCTGTCTCTGAAGCTCCTCCACTTTGGCTTTAGTCTCATTCAGTTGATCTTCATAGAGACGACACGTCTTGTCTGCAGTTGCCTGCAGGCCAGAGAAGATCACTGCCATTTCGATTCAAATTGGATACTCCTTTTGTTCCGTTTCCACCTACCTTGCCCTTGGAGAGTTGCTCCACAGTGGAAGACAGGTCGTCTGCCTCCATCTTGGTTTCGCTCCTTTCTTTCTCCAGTTTCTGCTTGACTCTCTGCAGGCTGTCGATCTGCTCGCTAAGCTCCCCGACCGTGTCTGCTTGTTTCTTCCTTAAGGCGGCTGTCGTGGCCTCGTGGTGCAGCATGGCTTCCTCGAGGTCCCGCCGCAGCTTCAGGAAATCAGCTTCTCTCTTTTTGTTGATCTCGATCTGGACCGATGTGGCCCCTCCGGCCTCCTCCAGGCGCTCGCTCAGCTCCTCCAGCTCGCGGGCCACGTCTCCACGCTGCTTCTCCACTTTGGCCCTACAAGCTCTATCAGACTCAAGCTCCTCCTCCAGCTCCTCTATGCGAGCCTGGACCAAATGGAATTGTTATTTTTCTTTTTTACATAACAAAAGGGATCTGCATTGCTCCATGTGAGGCCTACCAGTAACTCCTTGATCTTCTTCTGGAGCTGGTTGACCAACAACTGCTCATCTTCTATTTTGGAGCTCATCTCATTCATTTCAAAGTCTTTTCTGGAAGACAATGACATCATTGTAAAACAGAGTATATTGATACCTTAAGAGGCGAGAGGCCTTTTTGTGCATATTTCAATCAGGCTTACTTTTTGAGTCGCTCTTCCATCTGCTGTTTGTCGTTCTCAAGATCCATAACTGACTCCAAAGAAAGTTTTAGATCTCCTTCCAGCTTACGTTTGTTCCTTTCCAGATCCAGACGTAGCTTCTTCTCTTGTTCCAGGGAGCCCTCCAGCTAAATTACACAAGGAGTAGCATCGTTAACAAATATTAACACCTTACGTTTAATGTCGAACTGTATATAATGTAATGTATTTATGAACTACTTGTATGCAACTTGAATAATTACATTTTATGCTTTTTTTAAAAGTATAATATAAAATATTTTATGGACATTCTTAACAGAATTGCAATGTTAAAACCAACATGCATGTGTTCCGGTATTTAATAGAAAATACATCAAAACAAAAATCCTCACACGAAGTCATTCCAATCCAAGAGTTGACACTCAGCCTCACACTAATTTCATTTTTCTGCACGCGGCCCTCGGAGGAAAAGGTTCGGACACCCCTGAGCTAGATTAATTCTCAATGTCTTTATTAGAAGGATCTTATTGGAAAAACTATTATGTACTCTGTTTTTTTGTGTCTTGGTCACGTTAATAATAATAAGTCTATGTTGCATCGGGTCCTCGCCACAAGCTTATTTAATTTATTATGTACAAACCCCAATTCCAATGAAGTTGGGACTTTGCATAAAACATACATAAAAACTGCATACAAGGATATGCAAATGTTTTCAATCTATATTCAATTGAATACACTACAAAGACAAGGTATTTTCAAACTGATGAATGTTTTTTTTTTTTTTTTTTTTTTTAAATACTCTCTCATTTTGAATTTGATGCTGCAACACATTCCAAAAGAGCTCAGACAAGGGCAAAAAAAGACTGGGAAAGTTGAGGAATGCTAAAAAAAAAAAAAAAGAACACCTGTTTGGAACATTCCACAGGTGAGTGTCATGCTTGAGTAAAAAAGGAGAATCCCCAAAAGGCTCAGTAGTTCACAAGCAAGGATGAGGCAAGAAAGAAAAAGGTTCAGATAATCAGGAGAAACCTCTGCACGTAAGCGGCAAGGCTGAAAACCAACATTGAATCCCCATGACCTTCGATCCCTCAGTGATTTCCAAATCGATCCCTCAATGATTTCCAAATCATTGTTTAGGTTTGTACATTACATATGAATGAATGACAAGTAGGGACCCTTCAACCTTGACAACACAACCACAAAGTACAAAACAAAATAAATAAGGGGAAAATAGAGTTTAGTATTAGCAGGAAAAAATCCTCTCATAAAACAAAATGAAACAGAATCCTTATTTTATTTCTTTTTACCGTTTTTTATAATGAGTGCCATGAAAAGGGTAATTCAAAGTAAGCCAGTGGTGTTCTTATCCAGTATTTTTACACAGTCCTGTACTTAATATATACGTTCTAAATGTGTGCTTGTTGTAAACGACTTACATCATCTACTTGTTGCTCCAGTTTGGTTTTGGCTTTTGTTAGACTGTTGACCTTGTCTTCTTCAGCCTGAAGGTCATCCAGAGTCTGCTGGTGGGCCTCTTGGAGAGCCTTCTTCTCCTTGGTCAGCTTTATTATGGTTTCATCCAAAACTGCCATTTCCTCAACCAGGTTCTTCACCTGTAACAGAGCAGATGTGTAAACCAGAAGGGCCTCTTTTTGTGTGAAACTCCAACCACAACATTATTTTCCCCCATGATGTTCGAATCTCTGTGTGGGGTTTTGCATGTTCTCCCCCGCTTGTGAAAGTTTTCTCACCTCCATTTCCTCCCACATCCCTCCAACATGCAAATTCAATTAATTGAATGAATTGCGCTGGTGTAAATGTGAGTAAGAATGGGTGTTTGTCGATACATCATGTGCCCTGCGATTGGCTGGCAACCAGTCCAGGATGTGCCTTGCCTCTTGCCCAAAGTCAGCTGGGATAGGCACCAGCTGACCCGTGACCCCAATGACAGCAAGCGGTGTGGAAAATAAATGGGTGGATATATTGTGTAGCCTGTTAGCAACCACTCATCACTGTTCACGTGAGAGGCGTCACCTTGTTCTCAAGGGCGTGTTTCTCTTTCTCCACTTTAGCCAAGGTCAGCTCTAGGTCATCTATGTCTTTCTTCAGTTCAGCACACTCGTCCTCCAGTTTACGCTTCTTGGCCAGCAGATCAGCATTCATCTCTTCCTCATCCTCCAGCCTCTCCAAGAGTTCTTTCACTTTGGCTTCCAGCTGAATCTTTGTTTTGATGAGAAGGTCACAGCGTTCCTCAGCATCTGCAATATTGTCTTGCTCCTAATGGTTAGACAGAAGAGCAAAAGCAAAGTATGCGCCATTGCATTCCCATTCTAAAAGCAGAATGTGTGAATAGGTTAGAAATAAACACTTACTGCCTGCAGCTGCAGGGAGAGGTCATTCTTCTCTTGGGTCAGGCTGACCTGCCGCTCCTCCAGCTCTTTACGCTTGACGTCGGATTTGTCCAAGGCCTCCTTGAGCTGGACCATCTCCTCCTTCAGAGTGGCCAGCTCCTTCTCAGTGGCCGCGCTCTTAAGAAGGGGCTTAATCTTGAAGAAGAGTTTCATCCAAGGCCAGTTCTTCACTGTGTTGAAGGCGCGTATGTTCCATTGGATAATCATCAGGGCCTCCCTGCGACCAGAAAATATAGATGGAATTGAACTGAATTATTTTAAATAGTTCAAACAGGCATTAACCAAGCGGTTCTACAGCTTCTTTGATCGCCCACTAAAGTTGATCAATTACTGAAATATATGATGTTTAAGTAATTTTAAAACAGTATTTGGACCATGACATGATTGTTACAAAGTTAAAACTGGTATTCAAGAAAAGGAGACTTTGTATTCTGCTAGTTAAACACAAAAAAACAATTTTTACTTCCTAAGTCCGCTAATATGCAATACAGTGAACCCCTGTGTGTGCCGAACCAATATTTGTGGTTCGGCACCCGCAGTCACCTATTTGCAGATTTTTTTCCCAATTTTTTTTACAATTTTTAAATTACACTTATTGATGGTATAGCCCTGCTTATTGAAGAATTTATTGAGTTATATATATATATATATATATAATTAATTAAATATATAAATATTACATATGTTAAAATATATTTGTATTTTGTTAAAATGACTTGAAAGGACTCATTATATCTAATTTTTCCAATGCGATTATAATGAGCAGGAATTATTCATGGCTTTTCGCTATTCGCAGTCGGGCCCAGTCCCTAACCCCGCAAATAGCGGAAGTCCACTGTATTTACATATTAAAATATGTAAATCTTTTTGAGTTCGTTGCATTGAAATGTGACCAGTGATGCCGAGCGTATGGGTTCCATCAACTAGTCAAAGGAAGAAGGTTCAAATGTGTAATTCTAGAGTTGTGTATTTCTTTATTTAGTGACTTGCCCTTGATGCTTAGTCGGTCTAATCACACACAGAGGGATGTGATGGTGTGAAACGATACGCCGAACGCCGCTTTTGATGTTTCATGGGTGACCCAACTGGGTTAGCAGATTGATTTAGTCTCTGTAGGATGGCTTCTCACAGCCCTAAATATGGAGCCCAACCCACTGCTCAAGGACTTCCCGTCAGTGTTTAGAGGGTGAATTTTAGTGGGTGCGCGCACGCCCCCGGGTGACTGAATGAGGATGGGGGAGCTGATTCCATTTTTGACATAACTCCAAGCTGGGTGCCCCTCAGAGGTGAGGGTCTGTGTTTTTTTAGCAACCCAAACCTTCCGTTCAGCGGCAGGCTTTAATCCTCCGTCACCCGCCATGCATCCCATCAATGCACTCGCTTGGAAGCACAGGCGCCGTGGACAAAAGGGGCCAGGGGCCATCAAGCAGCCAAGAAGGGGGCCGCGGGTTGTATTTTTAGGGAGGCGCTGAGCAGCTGCTACTTGACACATGTCGCCATGTGGCTCTGAGGGCACCGTCAGCATTGTTTACTTTGCGGATAGCTCATGGAGAGAATGGCCGCAGACCTGTGGGAGCGTGTGTACGTGTGTGATAGAGCTGGAGTTGTTAACAGAAGGGCCACACGCACACATGCACACACGCCTGCCAACCAAAAAAGGGTGAGCACACGCCTCACACGCACCGACAACACTGCCATGCATGCCACACTACCGCAAGGGAGTAAACATAAGCTATCAAGATGATCAAGTTGCTATTGAACCCCTTAGACAATTTCTGTGAATGCTCAGTCACCCATTTATGTGTTCCAGCCTTGTTTTACCTCCTTTGATTCATAATCCTAAACTCCATCCTCATGATTGTGCCTCGAGCAACTGCCTGCAGCAACGTCAGAATTTTGGCCAAACGCTCATCCCTCATTTCCTCCAGTTGACCCAGCAGGCCTGCCTTGAAGAATACCTATGGCCCAGAGAATAATAATGACTCAACAATTTAACAGCGACATAACATCATCCAAGAAGGAGGTGATGTAATTTACCTTTGTGTGTCCAAATCGATATTGGTTATGGTCGATATCCAAGGAAGCCAGCAGCTGCTCTGCACCTTTCCTGCTATCCACAAACTTGTCATCTGGGATGGCTTGTGGGTTCAGGATACGGTAGCTGGATGAATGTAACAAAAAATGATTGTCATCTTATCCAGAAAACCACTTGTAGATGTTCTCGGGCAATTCTAGTATGTAGTGAGTTAAACTTATTATTGTCAAAATGGATAAACACTGGCATATACTCCACTGGCTAATGGGTGTGTAAAAAGGGTCGACAAAAGCTCCTGCGTGTCTGCTTTGACTTACCGCTGCTTGAACTCTGCATAGAGGATGCGATTAGGGAAGCCCTTCCTGCAGATCCTGATGCCCTCCAGCACCCCGTTGCAGCGAAGCTGGTGCAGCACCAGAAATGGGTCTATGATCCCTGCACAATATCCAAAAATGTGAGTGCGACCCACATGGTTTCACTCTATGTGATGTATTTGAGCTGAGAGTTACCAGGAGTCTTGGTCTCATTGGGAATGATACAGCGCACAAAGTGAGGCTGGGTGCTGCGGAGGTTTGTCATCAGCTTCTTCAGATTTTCCTGGAGAGAAAAAATAGCATCGCAAATTGCATTCAATGAGTACAATGAAACTATCTTGCAATATATGTACTATATATGTATATTTCAAAAAGGAGATTAAAAAAGCCAATACTATTCAATGTGGACAGACTCTTAACCCTTGTTGAACATGTTGAGACTGAGCCAATAAATTACCGTAATTTCTCGTGTATAACATGCTCTTGAGTATAATACGCACCTTCAAAATTGAACCCAAAATTCAGGAAAAACCTTCTACCTGTGTATAATACGCACCATTTGCTGCTATCCATGCTCAAAACCTAAAGTATTATCCATATTTTATTACCTTTTTCGCTGAAACATTGTGCTCTGCGTGCATGGACTGATGTAATTCAGATTTTTTTAATCGAACCTAGGTGTTGCCTCCTACTCAAGTTCTCATATTAGCAACAAACAAAGACAATGATCGACTCAAATCAATGCTCAATGATACAATTAGTACAACATTTCAATAGTACTGTTGAAAATTGTAGTCTTAACGTGTAGGAGCTTTTCTTTGGATTTCTTCCATAATCTCACAATAGCTTTGTTTATGTCAAACTGTCGAGCTGCTTCACAGTTCCCTTATGAGGGCAACAGTGATCACTTTCTTCTTAATAGCAGCAGAGTAACTTGATTGAACCTTTCCTCAACATTTTTTAAAGTACAAGGAAAAAATCTGTGATTTAGTAAAGATGTTTTTGAGCCGGTCGTGTTAATTTATTTTTGCTGTATATATATATATATATATATATATATATATATATATATATATATATATATATATGCCACAACTTGATAGCCGCTCCATAAAAAAAAAAATGCCTTCTCTAAACCGGTCCGTGGTGCAAAAAAGGTTGGGGACCACTACCCTACGGAACTAAGGGCCGATTAGTTTGTTCCACTGACTTGCATGCTTTCTTCCAAACAATGTGTTCTTTTACTCAACATTTTTTTACTTTGGTCCGTGAAGTGGTGGTCGAAGAAATACCGGTAAATCTGCCGTCTAGTAAGACGCTCATCTGATGCTGTCAAACTCATGTGTGAGCAATAGATATGATATCGATATTGATATGGCGGTGCCTGTGAGGATGTCACAATTATTGAGTGAGCAGCGAAAATTTACCGTATTATAGATACATTTGTAACATTAGACATTCCATATTACATTGGAATGAAAGGTCACCTTTTTCATAACCCCTAGGTACTGGTATACATTTATACAACGAGAAACAATTTGGTTCATTTTCCGTTCATTTTCCGTATACCAATGTATAATACCCTCAATCGACATTTGATAATTTTCTTTTTTTGGGGGGGGGGGGGGGGGGGGGGGCGTAATATACATGAGAAATTTAGGGAAGTAAAAGTTTAGTTAACAAAGTTAACAAATTAAGTTTGTTAAATGTGTGAATAAATCTGGGTGAATAAATGTCATTTTTCTCAGAATAATCCAAGTAGACCTATAGCAAAGGGCTCTTCATATTCAGATACATTTCAATAAATGAGAAGAATAATTGGTAAATCTACTTTATCTTAGTAGTTCAATTCAATACTAAATTTCATATATTATAGAGGTAGATTACAAATAGTTTCCCTTTTTTCATTATTTTTTTTACAATTTTGAGTGTAGTTTACACCAAATTAAAATGTTAAATGTATAATATATTTAAATAGGGTTAGTGATAGGGTTAAATGACCTTGCAAGGTATTCTAATTTGTGCACCTGTATATATACTGTTACATATATATATATATATATATATATATACACACACACACACACACATATACACCCTGTTTTTTTTTTCTCTCCATCCACCCATACAGCACCCACAGGATTTCCTCAGTGATGAAATGCGGGAGGAGCCAGCACAGACTTAAAGTGATGTTCATGTGATCATTGCCCTAAACATCACTGCAAGTCTTAACTGCCTCTGTCCCAGAGAGCCGTTCTGATGCCCACACCACGCCCTCAATAAGACATTTCAAATGGTTTATAACAAGAGAACAATTGGTGTCATGCTAACCTTGTGCAGCTGAGACACTGTCTGGAATGAGGCCGCCTTCTTCCTTCTCTCTTTGATCCCAGTTTTGGACTCTGCAATTACCCAAAAGTTAGCCCACTGAACTCTTTGACCATATGGACCTAACAATTTGTATACGGTCCTGTGTGTAACGCATTCGCTACCTGAGTCTGACCCGACGTAGTTCTCGTACAGAGAAGCTAGCATCTTGTTTGCGGACTTCTGGAAACAACTCACCACTGTCTCATTCAGCGGGTCTTTGTTTTTGTCCAACCAGCCAATTATATTATATGGTACCTGTAAAACACATCAGATGTGCAAATGTTCAAGTACAATGAAAATAAAAAAAATCCTCAATGAGTGGACAGCACTTACCACTCCAGCATAGTGCACAAGTTCGAAGTGGGCTTCATATTTGCGCTTCTTGTCCGGACGTGGCTTTTGGAAATTTGGAGACTTGCCAATATGATTATCATACATCTTGGCTTTGAAGCTGCTGTCTGTGGCTTTTGGGAACATGCACTCCTCTTCAAGGATGGACATGATGCCAAGAGGCTGCAGGACAGGAACAGTTTACTCAAGTAAAGCAAAAAAATATATATAATCATTTGACATGAACATGTCTTTTCTACCTTCTCGATGAGATCAATGCACGCTTGAAGGTCCAGCCCGAAGTCGATGAAGGTCCATTCAATGCCCTCCCTCTTGTACTCCTCCTGCTCCAGGATGAACATGTGGTGGTTGAAAAACTGTTGCAGTTTCTCATTGGTGAAGTTGATGCACAGCTGCTCGAAGCTGTTGAGCTGCAATGGGATGCGATCAGGTTGAAAACATGAACACCATCGTTTTTAACTAAGGAAACACTGACGAGTTTTGTTCTGGTCGATGCAAAGACATTTGGTCGAGTTTTTTCCCCAAGTAAACCCAACAACCTGCCTTTTAGATCCAATTCCCACATCACACATACATTTTTTTATGCCTTCTTTGAGGAACAGATTTTAAATGTTGTCAATTACTCTCAGCACACGCGAGTTTTCCCCACTGCTTATCGAACTTTCTTTGTAGGTATAGATACATTTTCTTCCAGAACACAGAACATTGAGTAAGGGGTGTCCCAAGGGTCAATTTTAGGTCCACTTCTTTTTAATTTGTGCATGCTTCCTCTTGGGAATGTCATTAGGAGAAACAACATCAGCTTTTATAGTTACGCAGATGAGACACAGCTGTATATCGCCGTGTCTCTCTGATGATGCAGGGCCAATTGCTACCCTTCTTCGCTGTATTTTAGATATTAAGTCATGGATGACAGTGAATTTCCTACAGCTCAACCAGGACAAAAGAGGGTTTAGTCATCGGTCCTGAAAGTGAGAGACAAAAACTTTTGCTAAAACTACAAGATTTTAAAACATCACAGTATGTAAAGAACATGGGTGTTATTTTTTACTCCGAGATTCATTTTATTCCACACATGAAGAATGTAACCTAGATAGGTTTTTACCATTTTCAAAATATAGCCAGAGTCCGCCTGTTTCGCTCTCAGGCTAACACAGAGGTGCTGATACATGCATTTATCTCCTGTCGTGTAGATGACTGCAATGCCCTGCTCTGGTTCTCCGAAAAAATATTATCTCTAATCTACAACTACTTTAGAACTCAGCTGCTTGTGTGTAGACAAAGACCAGAGGGCGAGAACACATTCCACCAGTTTTAAGATCGCCGCACTGGCTCCCTGTGTGTTTTTTGGATAAATTTTAAGATTCTTTTGCTAGTTTTTAAATATTATATCTATCGGATATGCTTTTCTCATATCAACCCTTGTGGGCCCTGAGGTCCTCTGACACTGGCCTTTTAATTATTCCACCGGCAAGAACAAAAACCTACGGAGAGGCTGCATTCAGCCATTATGGCCCGCGCCTTTGGAATAGCCTGCCAGAAGCCATCGGGACTACAGAGTCTGTTGGTGTTTTTAAAAGGAGGCTGAAGACTCACCTATTAGATTTAGCTTTTAACCGATTTCTTATTTAGTTATTTTGTTTACTTATTTATTATTTATTAATTTAGCTAATCCTTACTTTTGTCATTTTATTTTATGTTATTGTATTTCTTATTGTCCTTCAGTTTTTTATTCTGTCCTATTTTCTTTCAGTCTTCTTAACCTTTTAAGTTTAAATCCAGTTTCTCCTCATGGGAGCCTCCACGCTGGGAGGTGTGTTCGGTCTGCCCACGGGGGATGTCATTCTGCAGTTTCCCCGTGCCCCGGGGGATAGAGGGGCTCTGCACAATGTGGGGAGTCCATCCCGGTCTTCCCGAGTCATGCTGGTATTTGCAGTGGCATCCTCTGTGGATGCACGTGGCAGCACCTCTCAGTGTGGATGGCTCCCACAGGTTTGTCTTTCCTCCCCCGGATCCTCAGTGCCTTGCCGTGTCAATACACTATTAATCACTATGTGACAGTGCTGTGTGCGTGTGTATGTGAGGGTGTGCAAGTTCATGTGGCTGTGTTTTGCATTTTAATGTGGCGGTGGTAGTGGTGGGTATACTTCTTCTATGTAAATATACTTGTCATTTTTTGTCGGTTTTAATTGCTGTAGAGCACTTTGTCTTGCATTTTAATGTATGAAAAGTGCTATATAAATACATTTGATTTGATTTGACTTGATCTTTATTATATAGACCACAGGTGTCAAACTCAAGGCTTTGATTTCATGTGGCCCACAAAAGCAAATCATGTGAGTCAACTTCCATGAGTCTTGCTAAAATCTGGACAGAAATATCAAATTGTCACGTTATAAATAACGTTGACATATTGCAAGCCCCTTATTTAGGTAACTTAAAAAGTTGTTGATATGATTCGGCAATTAAACCTTTATATAGATTCACAGTCATAACTGCCCTGCGAGATAAACCGTGCCAACAACGTGGCCCATGACAAAAATATGTTTGACACCCCTGATGTAGAATGATGCTGCATCATTAGTGAAAATGGCACACACAGAGCACCTGGTATTTCCAAACAAAATAAGCACAATAAGCATACAGTACATGTATTTTGTCAATTCTGCATAAATTGTATAATGAGTCAACTTACGTCAAAGATCTCAAAGCCAGCAATGTCCAGCACTCCTATGAAGAACTGGCGGGGCAGTGTAGTGTATAGGGTCCGGTTAATCCGTCCCACCATCCATTTGAACATGCGGTCATATGTAGCTTTGGCCAGAGCGCCTACAGCATAGTTGACCTACGACACACACACATGCACACGCACGCGCACACAAATATTGTATATATAGCTGTCATTTACACATATAGCTCCAGTTGCTTAGTAACCAGAATCTAGTGTATGCAGAGTTGCTTGCAGTGTATTTCTATTCCATTGCCTTTATCTCGTGTGCTTCTCTCTCTCTCTGTGTGTGTGTGTGTGTGTGTGTGTGTGTTTAGAAACAAATGTGCAAACGTGTGGTTGTGTGGCCTTACCTGTTCAACATTCTGCCCCTTTACCACATACTCATTACCCACTTTCACCCTTGGGTGGAGGAGGCCTTTAATGAGGTCAGCTGAACTGACCCCCATCAGGTACGAGGCCTTGTCCGCACCTTGATTTAAAAAACAAAACAAAAACAACAACAAAAAAACAACAACAAATCACAAAAGTGTTTTGGTGCCTTTTTTGTTACTTTTGTTGGTTCTTACTTTCAGTGCCATCAGTCTCTGCCTGTTCCTCGCGCTGCTTTTGCTTGAACTTCATGTTGCCGAAGTGCATGATGGCGCCGACGATTTTATAGCAGCCATTCTTCTCATCGAGCAGAAAGCCGAGGATGTCCATGGCGTGCTGCAGAGGTGATCTGGTTATCTGATGCAGCCCAACAAAGCGGGACGATATAATCTCTTACGTCAGTGGCCATCAACTCCAGTCCATCATCCAGGTTCTCAACAGTGGTCACCCCCTGAGAGCAGAAGTGATAGTCGTACGGGTTGGAGGACACCAGCAACATGTCTGCAACAAAAGAGTTTAGAAAGTCATGTATCATGCCATGCCAACTCAAAAGTAATTAAACATCTAAAGTCAACAATGGAGTTGCCACCTAAAAGTTCCGGTTTCTTCTGCGACATGATCTGGTAATAGATGTGGTAGCTTCTTTCGCCCGGCTGCTGGAAAATCACTCTGGATTTTTCCAGAAGATCTGAGGAGCAGAGAAAGGAATTGAGACAATAAACCAGATCCCCGGTATCGAGTTCCTGTATAAATGTTTAATGCCTTTGCTTTGGGACCTGATTGAAATTTTCAAGATGCTCTGTGAACTAAAATGAGGATAATGAATTTGACATTCTGGACCAAGAGGGAACTCTGGATCTGTTTGAAACTTTCCCCCAGTTTTAGTTATTATGTAAGATCCCAACCATCCATTCATCCATCAATTTTCTCTACCACACACCTTGGAATGGTCGCCAGTCAATCACAGGGATCATGACCGCACTCACATTCACACCGTTAACTGAGTCGGAACGGAACCCACGCTGCCTGCACCCAAGTCAGGTGAATGAACCACTAGTCATTGATCTGAGACTAATCAATGGCCAACGTGTCAACGTGGATGGATGAACCCATATGCATATACATAATACAATTTTCTTAAGGGAGGTCATAAAATACATCAGTGAAAAAGCGCCAAACTC
Organism: Phycodurus eques; assembly: GCF_024500275.1. Classification (NCBI taxonomy): domain Eukaryota; kingdom Metazoa; phylum Chordata; class Actinopteri; order Syngnathiformes; family Syngnathidae; genus Phycodurus; species Phycodurus eques. Next base: position 7,093,406 of record NC_084534.1, on the reverse strand, counting down.
ACATATATCAATGTCAGCAGAAGCCAGTTTGCCAGTGGGGCCAAAGTGGATCCTGATGAACTTTCCCTGTGGGGAAAAGGAGCTGTATTTTTGTGGAAATGGAAAGCATGGTGTACAAATAACAAGAATATAAGCAACTGAATATGAATGCAATTCCCCAGGGCCAGGGTATTTCTGAAGTACTCACAAAACGGGATGAGTTGTCATTCCTCAATGTTTTGGCATTCCCAAACGCCTCCATGGCAGGGTTGGCCTCGATGATCTGATCCTCCAGAGTCCCCTGAGACAGAGGGGTTAATTTGTGGCGAAGCAGATTCCGTGGTGCAACGTGTACAGTTTTGTTATGAAAGAGACTCAATGCTGATGTCACTCACCCCCGTCTTAGTGGCAGGACCCTGCTGCAAGTAGAGAAAGTTTAAAACAAAATGTGAGATTGATATCTTGTCACGTACGACTTCATAAGACTTCACAACACGGAACATCATGACCAATAGAAGCTGGTTGTTAAAGCGATGGTAAAAAACAATGGCCTCCTCGTTTTATATGATGAAGTGCTTGCGGGAATGAGTATCAAACAACATTGGAAAAAAACAATGTTTTTAAAAATCAAAGAAAATGTAAAATATTTGGATCAAAACAAAAATGAGAGGGATATAAAAAATAATTGAAAATTCACTAAAAGAGCATTGCAAAGGGGGCTGGAAAGCACATGAGGGTGAAGACATGATTAATCAGTTCTGCCATTCTGGGGAATGGAAAGGTATGGGAACAAGAAAGAATTCCTGGTAGGGAAAAAATACAAATACAAAAAAGGAAAAGGAAAACAAAATTCAGGAAAAAAAGGGTTGAAAAAGGGAGGAGAGGAAAAAAGTACGGTTGCCATGTGTGCCTTACTGCTTTCTTAGCAGAGGTTTCCCCAAGAGCTGCCACAATGGCAAAATACTGAATGACACGTTTCGTGTTGACAGTTTTGCCAGCACCGGATTCTCCGCTAGGAGTGTGAAAAATAACAGGTGAAAAGAGGGCAGAGAACTAATAAAAGTCATGGAAAACAACAGCACACAGGTTGTTACGAGAGAAAGAAAAAGAAAAAAAATGAAAAATCTTTGAAAGAAAAAAAATACATTTGTGCGCTTTTATCTCTCCAAAAAAAAAAAAAAAAAAAAAATTTGTCAATTCTGTTACAAGTTATGCGACTTCTTTGTTCAAAGAAATAACATGTTACATGAAAGAAGAGGTCACTTACGTGATAAGCATGGACTGGTTCTCCCGATCTGAAAAAGACAGACATTCATGTGCCATCTGTTTGCCGTGGTGTGTGTGTGTGTGTGTGTGCGTGTGTGCGAACGCTTACTGCGCAGCATTGCATTGTAGGCATTGTCTGCGACGCTGTAGATGTGCGGCGGCACCTCTGAGCGTCGTTTGCCTTTGTAGGCGGCGACCACAGGGGCCGTGTAGACAGGCAGCCACTTGTACGGGTTCACCGCGACGCAGAAGAGGCCCGAGTAGGTCTAAAGGTGACACAAGGGCGGCGCTCGTGATCAACTCCACCCAAATACCGCTGCCTGCGTGAATTAGACGACTGCAGTCGGCAAAAGGTCAGCTCGGGTCAGCCCAGACTCACATAGATCATCCAGGCCGAGTAGCGTCTGCGCATGTTGAAGAGGACAGAGGCTTCGTTGAGGTGCGTCAACATTGCCATGTCTTCTATCATGTCGTACTTGGGAGGGTTCATCTGTTGGATGTCGCCCTCCTTCACGGTCAAAGTCTGCGCGGACACCGAGAGGGCATTATGGGATGGAGCGGTGCCCCTCGGAAATAAACTTGACAATTCTGCACACTATTTGTTCCCATGCACCTTACCTTTCCATTTTTGGTCTGAACAATGACTTTGTCCCCACTGAGCTCCTTCATCTCGATCTCGATGTATCCCTCTTTCTCATCGGGGATCCATGCTCGTTTCTTACCTACAGAAAGGGAACCACGTTGATTGATTTTTCTTTTTTGGTTGTTTTTTTTTTTTTTTTGAGATGCAACATCTCATTTGCAAGGGGGTCCCACACACCAAAAAAAATAAAATAAAATACAACAAATTGGGCAATCCAAAATACCACACGAAACAAAATAATAATAATAATAATAATAATGCAAAACAATACATGTCAAAAACAGCCGTTAACGACATCAATCTCAACACAGAGCAGGGGAAAAGTATGAAATCAATTTATAGTAATTTAAAAAAATGTACAAAAGAGTCAAATAAAAGAATGTAGAGGGAAACTTCATTAAATTATGTTCAGAAACTTTGACATTTGAAGTAATGAAACAAGTTCCAGTTAGAAGGTGCCGATGATTTAAAGGCTTTCTTGCCCATTTCTTTACAAACCGAAGGCATTGTGAAGAGCGACTGTTCTGAACCCGAACTCGAGCTACTTCTTGAGCAATTTGAGATGTTTTAGAAAAGACTAGTTTGCCGTTTTTATCTTTCATTCGTTACGATGTGACAATAAGCATTTGGCATTCTCTTGACTAAAAACGGAGATACATTTGTATTATTTTGTTATTAGTCTTGGACCCGCTGTTGTATTAAAAAAAACAAAACGAAGCATTTTATTGTTGAACTTTTGGGGTTATTGTATTGCCTTCGACTGAATCAGTTTGAAATGTCTTTTGTGAAGCAACCCAAAAGTGTAGGAGCAAGGAAGAGTGTATTCATGCTCCCGTGAGCGTGTCTGCGGTTTCACGTTGTGCTCGGAGGCCTACCGTCAAAAGCGATCGTTTGCGCCGTGAGTTGCTCCAAATCCGATTTGCGCAGAAAGGGCGCAGCTTCCCCGAAGTCCTTCATGTCAAAACTGGACATGGTTCCACCTGCCCGACAGCCCCTTCGATGGAAATACAACAAATGATGTTAGGATGCTGTCACGTCACCTTACTCGGAGAGGATTCAGAACAAATGCAAACGCGGCGTATGCAGGTTGGGTTTGGTTTAAAAACAAACAAAAGTGTACAAATAATACTTGAGATTTAAAAAAAAAAAAAAAACTATTAAAAAACGAGAAAAAAAGAACACTGCAATGAGGATGAGGAGTCATGAAGAAAATGAAGATGAGGAAAAGTTGACCGGGTTCGTTAAAGAGGCGACAAGCCGTGCGTAAAAATAAAATAAAAATAAAAATCGAATAAAACATAGGGGGGGGGGGGGGGGGGGAGAGAGATGCAACCCACCTAGGAAATGCAAAGAGTTGCCCGGTGACTTGCGGAAACGCGCACGAGGAAATAACGGCAGGGTGAGAAGTGGCCCGCTTTATAGCGTCTCGTCAAGGTCACGGTCAGCGGACATTTGTCTCTCATTAGTTTGTGCCATGCACCTCCTCCGGCGCCCATTGGTGCCGAGCGCCTGTCTCAATTGACACAAAAGGAAAGCAACGTTTTTGTCATTGCGCTGAACTCAAGCGGGCTATTTCGGTGCACTCCACAGGCTGCGGGCACAGTTGAGAATGCTTCATTTCTTACGTGCGTCATGGCTGACTTCGTCGCATCCGTGCGAAGAAATGGAGGCTAATGTAACAATAGAGTGGTTTTATTTTCACGAATTTGGGGCAAATCCACATTCCAAATGCTCTTCGGTAGACCGTTTGTGTCGTGAGAAGTTGCTATGCCCCTCCGAGGATGCGACCTTAGAGGATTATTTCGGGTGCTGTAGGGCATTAAACAAGGTACTATAAATACACAACTTGTGTATTAATAGAGAGAAAGATGGTGCGTTGCAAAGTTAAAAGTGGCAAAAATCGAATCGATTCATTGACCAAACGGTCACCTTGGGTTGAGCTTTCCATCTTCTGGTTTGTGGGGTTAGATCATCACAAGTGCACTCTGCCGAATCTGACCTTGAGAGCGAGGGGAAAGGTTGGAGTGTATGGGTAGGGGCACTGGAGCACAGCTTCTCAGAATAGACAAAGCCAGAGTCCAGAATTCCTCATCGGGACTTTGACCGGTCACCGTGGCCTACCTCGGATACCGAGATGAAGTCATATGCGGCAAAACCAGACATTAATGCGCCATCTCCGACCGTTCTCGTACGCTGTCTCGAAGCGGGGCTTCGAAACCCGGCGGCGGCCATCTTTGTGGACGCCGTTATCTGTCGCGGTGGCAGACTATGAGGTGTTGCCGCGACGGCTCAAACGTTCCCGGGCCTCAATGAGATAGAGCTGGCCGGACCTATTCTGGGAGAAGGGGCTCTTCAGAGTGGCGGAGGCTGCTTTATGTACTATGTCACCCACTGCACCGTTTCAAAAGCTGGCATGCTGATAACACATGAGGAGGAGATGAACCCTGAAGTCCCCAGAGCTGCTGGCTTTAAATAAGTCTGTAAACACACACACACACACACACACACACACATATATATATCTCCAAACACATAGTGAAGTTTTTGCAGCGTTAGCGTCGCCCCCCACCCCCCCCCACCCCCACCCCGCCCCACCCAGCCAGCACATCTCTCTGCACCGCTAAACTGCAGCCTTTAGCAGCAGCTGACTTGTCCAGCTCACAGCTCTCCTTACATCCCCAGTGTTCGTCAAAATCATTTAGACTAATGCTCCTGTTTTCATTATTGGACATTTGCACAGGTTTAAATTACATTCTCGTATAAAATAACTCAAGTCCAGCTGAAGGCCTCGCCTCCAAAATGTTAGGTTAGAGCTCCATGGGTCCATTACGGGGGGTCGGCCCGCCGGCTGTCATGTTGGTGATGTGCAAGCGAGGAGCCAACATTTTGGGCATCAAGACTTGATCTGCGGGCCGCTGACAGTTGTTTTAGATCGTCATGGGCCGGATGCCTGCGGGATTAGGCGGCGAGATGGGGAGAGGGATTGGGAATTATGGCCGCAGTCGTTTTCATCAGCGCTTAATCGTACTTGACGCAGCCCAACCCGATCTCCGTGTTGGACCTCTGCACAGGTGGCACCGTTAATCACCGAGTGAAATAACAAAATGAAAATCAAAAGCAACTGCTGCTGCCTTTCAAAATATCTTGTATACATTTGATGGTTATCAAAATATGTTGTATCCTGAAGACATGCAACACTAACCAAATATATATACACATATATATACATATATATATATATATATGTATATATATTTATATGTATATATATAGGGGTAATATTCAACGGTAAATACATTCCTCACATTCAAATTTCATTCAGTTTCAAAGTTAATACATTTTACTGATGTGAGTATTTGAATTGTAGGCCGTTATCATTCAAAAGGTAAAAAGTGTTTTGAAGAATGTTTTTTTTTTTTTTAATAATGGCGAATTGTCTTCACGTTATATGTCCCAAACGAAATTTCCGTGTAAATAATATTTCCCCCCTATTGCTTAATATGCCTTTACCATAAAAAGTAGCACAAACGTTCCTTTTTGTGGTTCTTTTCCAAATGCTCCTTCCATGTGACTCAAATTGTCTTTACTGTTAATGCCACTGGAGCGAGCCTCATTATGTCGTTGCAAGCGGGATCTGTGATCTGAAGTGTGAGGATGTGGCAGCCATTTTGCGTTCACGCGGTGGCAGGCAACAAAATCGATGGTGTTTATTTCTTAGGTATATATGAATTTGTGAAAACGTGTCAGAACGATTGTCTGTCTTTCCCGTTATTACAGTGGTGTAAAGACAAGAGTGTCATGAGTTTAAAGAGTACTTAGGATTATTTACGCACTTGGAACTGCATAGTTTGAAGGGCAACACGTAAATTGTGCAACTCACGTGATTTTGATGATGCTGTTGGTCTTTACCATTATGCACGTTTGTCTTTACCGTTACGCAAGAAGTGTGTGTGAGTTGGCCACCACCATTTGCCCCGGCAATAGGTTTTTATCAACAAAGCTGCGACAAAGTCATTAGCATTGTTTTATTATCATTGTTTGTGATTTTTCCCATACAAGTTGAAGAAATATTGAAATTATTATTGAAATACATTTCGATACTTTCAATCCATGTTTTTACTTTGGTAACGTATTCAAAGTTTGTAATCTATAAATAAACCACCACAAAATTGGGAGAGCCGTGCTTTTCATCGGAGAGCGATGATTTCATAATTTCAGCCCGTGCTGTGAACCTGTTTTAAATGGGTAAAATAAAGCATTGGTTGAGATAATAAATACTGGATCACAACAGCCCATACAATAAAAAAAGAGGATCAAAGCATTCATCGCCGGTGGATATTTCTGGAAAGGCCTTGTGCCCGACCACAATGCATTGCAGCGCTGCTTTGGGTTCAGCTCTCAGCCATCGGGTCATCAGAGTGGAGACGGGCTGGCGCGTGGCACAAACACACCCTAAAGCCCCAATTATTCTTCCTCACTGACTGCATGTGGCCCCCTGACATCGCACGCACGCACACACACACACACACACACACACACACACACGCAAGGAGCTAATCAGTATTGTAGCTATTAGCCTATGGCTCCAGACAATAGCCACGGCGCTCATTGTCGTCTGAGTCCATAGGCCTGGCTAGCGTGGCCAGCCCTGCCCTCACTATGCATGGCAGCTCTCAGCTGTCTTTCTATTTCAGGACTATGGAGGCATACCTCGACCCAGCTGGGTCATCAGAGACAATGGACATGATGCCTTATCTAAACATAGGCCCGCAGACAATCTGACGCACTCCAGGATCCCGGTGAGAGCCCTGCAGCCTTATCGGCCCAATAAAACTAACTGAAAGAGTTAACAAGACTAAACACACACACACACACACACACACATACACATACTCTGCATTATGATTAATGACAATAAGGCAGCTGAGCTAGGTGATTCCCACGTCGAAAATGAGACGTCAATATGTCGATCCAATACGTCACCGAGACTTTTACAGTCAACTGAAACTTTTTGTAATCACAACTTCACAGCCTGACATTGCACACTTGGGGAAGGAATCTTATCCACCTTCCAGCAAAAGACGACAGACACCCGAAAGCGGTGTCAAATTAATTTTCTGCGTGGGCCACATCAAATTTATGGTTTCCCTCCGTGGGCTTTTAATACTGTTAAAAGTAAAAAATAATCTGAAGATATTTTCAGCCAAAATGAAAATGATGGATGGATGGATTGTATCAATTCTTGAAAATGGGCTGCTCAAAACCAAAAACGGATTCTGAAATCAGATTAGATCACATAATTCAATCCCGTTTTTAATCTGGATCAAACGCTCAGTTTGTGTCATTCAAAACGTTTTGTGATAACTTTGATCCCAAAAATCAGGATCATTCTGATCGGATTCAGGGTGGATTTCGGGAACAATATGTGATTTAAATGAATTTCTAACAGGTCAAATAAATAACTTTTATCATGCAATAGATAGTATGGGTATACATATATAAAACTGATTTTCCGAACCATACAGTTGAAATTATAGACCACGTCACACGACAGACCGTGAAAGTAGAAATACAATAATCCCCTCCAGATTACACCTTTTGAACTGCTGGGCCCAGGTTCTCACATTAAATTGGGGCAATGTTGTGTAAATTGTGTCAGGTTCGGGTTTTCGAGGTGTGGGAGACAAGACAAAAAAGTGAAGGACCCAATTGCTGGGAGGCAGGGCGGGAAAGCAGGAGTGCAGGAACTTCAAAAAAAAAAATGCATTTTTATTTAGCAAGCAAAAAAGGCAAACAAGGATCATGGAGGCAAAAGGCGAAATCAACACACTCCAAGATGTAAATACAAAGTAACAAAGAAAGGGAAAAAACTAATCACTATAAAAACATGACAGGACTAAGAAGACATGACGAGACAAAAGATCACATCCAGTATTAAAAATGACAATCGACCTACGGCAGTGAACCAACACTGACTGGAAGAAAGCAGAGAACTAAATACAAAAGCAAACTGACGAGACAACGAGGAGCACCTGCACAAGACATGAGTGGCTGGAGGGAGCTGATTGGTGGAATCAAGGGGCTTGGCTGACGAGAACAGGTGGAAACGAAATCCTAACGAGCAAGACAAGACAACATGGGACACAGGAAAACATGAAACATCGATCCATCCATCCATTTTCTTCCCCTTATCCAGAGTCAGGTCGCGGGGGCAGCAGCAGCAGGGAAGTTTAAACTCCAGCGTGTCGTGGGTCCTCACCAGGGAGCTGTCCGGGAGGCATCCTAACTAGATGCCCAAGTCGCCTCATCTGGCTCCTCTTCATGCAGAGGAACAGCGGCTCGGCTCTGAGCCCCTTCCAGATGACTGTGCTTCTCACCCTATTCCTAAGGGACAAGCCAGACACCCTGCGAAGGAAACGATCTCCCGTTCCATTCTTTCCTCACTTGTGAACAACACCCCGAGATATTTGAACTCCTCCAATTGGGGTAGGATCTTTTCCTCGACCCGGAGAGGGCACTCCGCCCTTTTCCGACCGAGGACCGTGGCCTCGGATTTGGAGCTCATCCCATCTGCTTCACGCTAGGCTGCGAACTGGTCCAGCGAGAGTTGAAGATCACAGTTTGATGAAGCCATCAGAACCACATCATCTGCCAAAGGCAGAGAAGCGATGCTGAGGCCACGGAACTAGACCCCCTCAACACCTTGTCTGTGCCTCGAAATTCTGTCCAAAAAGGTAATGGACTGAATCGGTGACAAAGGGCAGCCTCGGCGCACTTCAACCCTCATTGGAAGCGTACCTAATCACTGCCGGTAATGCGAACCGGACTCGGACAATGCTCGTTCCGAACGGCTCGTTCCGAACGGCCCTTATCAAGGGTTATGGTACTCTGTACTCCCAGAGCACCCCCACAGGAACCCCAGAGGGACACACTTTAAACTTTATTGCCATTTTTTTCAGAAATATACTATCTTGTCTTCCTCAGTACTGTAGGAGGTTAGCACAAACTACAGTACATTCTTATCAGTTTTGGACTATGGAGATATCATTTACGTATATGCATGCCCCCCTGCCATAAGATTCGTTACTGGCGATGGGTTTATGACACACCGCGGTCAACTGTACCATAATGTCGGCTGGACCTCCTGAGCTCTGACAAGAGAGCAACCATGTTTTCGGTTTATCTATCTAAGTCTTTTTCTTTGTAACGTGACCGCTCATTTAACAAATGTGGTCAGTTTTAAGTTTGAAATTCTTCCGCATGCCCACGAGATACCAACGAGAGCACGCAGGTTTCACTTTCAGAGTCGACAGAGCCTCATCAAATGTGCTGTGAGTACAGGTGGTTGTCCATAGATGGCTTTGCGCAGCTCTTAAGATAAATGCAATGATACATGTTGCGTGGTTTACACAGGCGTCAAGGTCTTGTACTGTATGTGTCCTTTATACAGGCGCGCACGCCACCTGTTATGCTGGCAACTGCTCAAACAAAAAGAGTTGAAATGACTCGCAGCAAATGTGTTGGGAGTTAAATTATGTTGGTGGTTGATGCTAATAGTGTGAACAAATGCAACAAATGTGAGGTTAAAGTTGTTACCTCAATCATACAATAATAACAACAGTGACTTACTAATTGTATGTATGTATTTTTGGATGCAAAAATATATCTTATCCAAGATAATAATGCTTTATTATTACTGGTTTTAAGAGCTTTTATCTATCTGTCATTTGAAATTGAAATTATTTATTTGAACCAATTTTTTTTTTTTTTTTTTTTTACAAAGGTAAAATGATTATGCAATGTACAATCTCCCAGATTCTATAGGTAAGAACTGGGTACACAAATTTTGTACACTGGCATATATATATATATATATATATATAGTACAGATAACTTTGCAGTGGTCTATTGATTTTTTTTTTTTCCCCCAGAGCTATATTTAGTAGTTGTTTTTTTTCCCAGAACTATCAATGTAAAATATATACTTTATGTAAAGCCTTCAAAATGTCTTTTTAGTGATCACGATTGACTGCAGCTGATTTGTGAATAATTTGTTAGACAGTAGTCAGTTGACCAATACTCAGAACACTGGGAAAGTCCTGGGAATGCAGGGAGGATGTAAGAAGGAGAATCATATTCATGTTATTCATGTTAGGAACATATTTCAGACCGGAGGGGTGGGCAAACTATGGCCCGCGGGCCACATCCGGCCCGTTGATCTTTTCAATCCGGCCCGCCAAAGATTGGTTCAGAATCGCCCAAATCATATCAAAATCATGACTGCATTCATTTGACCTTGTCCTGTAATGCCAAGTGGTTCCACCAGGTTGTGCTGTAATGCCCAGTGGTTCCACCAAGTTGCCCTGTAATGCTCAGTGGTTCCACCAGGTAGCGCTGTTGGTACAGTGATACATTGACTTGACTTTGGCTGTTCTGTTTCTACTCTGCTACTGCGCTGAACCGCTTTTCAACCAAGAAGGGGCCAAAGAAAAAAGTCGACAGTGAGTGGCGAGTGTTTAATATAGAATGGATTACTACCTATTTTTTCACTGAAGTCCGGTCGAAGGCTACATGTCTAATTTGTTAAGAAACCATTGCGGTTTTAGAGGAATATTACGTCAGCCGTCACTTTTCTACCAGCATGCTGATGATGCTAACAGCCAATCAACGCAGCAACTGATGGCTCCGGCTCAGCGGTTAAAATCAAGCTTGTAGGCTCAGCAATACACCTTCATCGGACAAACTGTCATCCAAGATTCAGTCCCACAAGACCCTAAAAACAGCGCCACGGGACCTGCAGACGGAACTGATTGATCTCCAATGTGATACTGTCTCAAACGAGAAGTTCAACTCTCAAACTGGATGAGTTTTATGCTTCATTAAGCGCAAAAATCCAGAAGATGGCACAGAGGATGCTGGTAGTGTTTGGCTCTACATATGTGTGTGAACAGACTTTTAGTGTGATGAAGCAAGGTTATGGATTTGAGTCTCAGCTCTGACCTTTCTGTTCTCCATATTCTTGCATGGGTATAAGGACTCTAAACTTTTGGTTGGTGTGAATGTTTTGTTTGTCAGCATGTGCCCTGTCATTGACTGGCAAACAGTCCTGGGTGTCTTGCCCAAAATCAGATGGGATAGACTCCAGCTCAGCTGTGACCCTGGATAAGCAGGATAAGTGTAATTGAAAAGGGAAAAGCGAATGAAGCATTTTTTGTTTTAAAGAAGAGACACACATTTCTAATAAGTCAGACTGAATTATAATGTAATAAAAACAAATTGGCTGGTGACCAGTTCAGGGTGTACCCCGCCTCTCGCCCGCAGATAGCTGGGATAGGCACCAGCATGCCCGTGACCCTAGTGAGGATAAGCGGTACAGAAAATGGATGGATGGATGGATATTATAAACATTGTCAAGAACCTGTCATATGTGTATAAATTTCACTTGAACTAACTAGTAACTAACAGCATCAATTATTTGTAATAATAATTAAAAAGAAATAGATTAGTTAAGTAGTTATGAAGTTGATAATGCTCAGGTTGAACTAATACCACAATAGAGGCATTCATTTAATTACGTTGGAGATGTTTAATAGTATTTTGGTCGTAAGAGGGGCAAAACATTGGCAAGCTCACATGATGAACATATTGTTGAACAGAATACAATTTCCAGCCTTGTCCTTGTACTGAATTGCACAGTGCAATGAAAAAAAAGGTTTGCAACTCTTAACTGTACAGCATAATCGGCAGCCATTTTCTACCGCTTATCCTTTTTGGGTCATGGCAAGTATATGCTGGTCTGGTCGCCAGTCAAGCGGAGAGCACATTCACACTCACATTTAGACTTATGGGTCATTAATAGTCTTAACTCAAGCTAACAAGCATGTTTTTGGAATGTGGGAGGAAGCCACAAGCGTACAACAACAACAACTGCTGACTTTGAGGCAGGAATGATCTCCACATGCCGAACCGTGCCATCCTTTCTTCATACTATGGCAAATGGGTGTTTATTTGATTACAGGCCTTTTTGCGTCCTAGATGTAAAATGTAAAGAAAAAATATACTTAAATAGATTCTTTCAATAACCAGAAGTGGGAGTGCCTAATTTTAAGTGTTGTCTAAAATTTCCTGTTAATATTAGTATGTTTTGACTTTTTGTTTTTGTGGTTTTATGGTGGTATTTTACAGTTTTCACCCTGTCCCTAGCACAGGGTTTTGGATATATGCAGTGCTATCTTTCTACTAAAAAAATGCTAAACTGGTGTAAGTTTTACCATACATTCCTTAAAATATAATAGAATTAATGATTTCTCCTCACATATACAAAAGAATTCTAATGTTGTCTTTTATTTTTACGAAAATATGTCTATCCCTTAAAGTTGCTGTCATTACTGCCACATTGACCATTTTCAGATCAATAAAATTTATTCAAAATCGGATTCTTTAATTCCCTGTGTCATTTTGTCTTGTCACTCAAGCACATGCTCGGGCAGAGAGAAGTCAGACATTTTGAAAACTGGAAGCGTAAGTTTTTTCCTCATTTGTACCCTTAGGTCACATCATATTTTTTATTGCATGTCATTACCAAACGACTTGTAGTGTTAATATGTTTAAAGACTTTCCTGTAAAAAATTGATAATCATATAAAAATGTTGTACAGGACTAGCTAGCTAAAAGAAAAAAAATAAGCTAACTCTACCAGCATAGCACAGTTAGCTAAAAACTTTGAAATGTCATTAACATCACATGTCATCACATAGTGCAGTATGGTGGTGATGACAGAAACGAAAATCAAAAGTGCCCGAAATCAAATAAACACCCAAAAAATAAATAAATAAACATTTACCGCAGTAAAACTGTGCTTGAGCCTAGATTCCTGACTCCCATCTGGTTCTCTTCTGGGGCCCCGAAGAGAGCCTGACAACATTGAACAGCAAGCTGGCGCTAGGTCCCCGGGATGCTGAGCAGGACGCGGGGCCAGAAGCCGGGCAGGTGAAGCCGGTCCTGGGGGATGCTTCCCTCTCTGAGATGTCCCAGAAGGATCCGCTTGGAATTCAACAGTGCTGCTTCATGGCAACAGGCCAGACACTTGGACAGCTGCTTTGCGGGTGTCTCAACTTCTGCTCCTCTCATCTCCCACCACCAATACCACACATAGTGTGTCGGTGGCCTGTTGTCATCTGCTTGTTGGCAGGTTAAGACACTGTGAACAGCAGCAGCTGAGTCTCAGAGGGAGTCTCATTACATATTGGAAAAGCCAAAACAGAGACGAAACAACTGTGAATATGACACAATTAGTGCTTTGCACCTATACAAGCAATGTTCTATTTTCTAAATCAACCCAATACAAACAAAGTCAAGTACTTGAAAATGTGACGCAAACCAATGGTGCCCCCTACCGTCTGAAAGTATGGATTACAAGTTGATTTCTAACCGTCATGTGGCGACCCCTGACGGGACAAGCCGAAAGTCACAACAACAGCGTAACATTCAATGTGCTGTTGTTATGATAAAAAACATAATAATAATAAAAAGCTGTTTGCTGATGTCAACGTTGTGGATTGACCCATTGAGCATGTTCGGGATGCTCTGGATCGGTGTATACGACAGCGTGTTCCAGTTCCTGCCAATATCCAGCAACACAGCCATTGAAGAGGAATGGACCGACATTCCACAGGCCACAATCAACAACCTGATCAACTCTATGCGAAGGAGATGTGTTGCACTGTATGAGGCAAATGGCGGTCACACCAGATACTGACCGGTTTTCTGACCCCCTAGACCCTCACAATAAAGCAAAACTGCATATTTCAGAGTGGCCTTTTATTGTGGCCAGCCTAAGGCACACCTGTGCAATAATCATGCTGACTAATCAGCATCTTGATATGCCACACCTGTGAGGTGGGATGGATAATCCCGACAAAGGAGAAATGCTCATTTACACAGATTTAAACAGATTTGTGAACAATATTTGAGGGAAATGGCCTTTTGTGTATGTAGAAAAAGTTCAGTCTAGCTCACGAAAAATGGGAGCAAAAACAAAAGTGTTGTGTTTATATTTTTGTTCGGTATATATATATATATATATATATATATATATATATATATATGTGTGTGTGTGTGTGTGTGTGTGTGTGGGTGGGTGGGTTTGTGTGTGTGTGTGTGTGTGTGTGCGCGCGCCTGCCTTTAAAATGTGCACGATTAAGACAATATCACTTGATGTGACAAACCAGATAAGTGAGTGTTCTATAAAAAATCTAATCAAATCAAATTACAAAGATGAAACTGGTCAAAAGTCAGTGTTGCTTTATGTGTTCAAATGTGTAAGTAGTCCAAATCTCAGGCGAACTAATCGATTGCATCACAAGGTAACGCTTGAGAGGAGGAAGTTAATTTGACTAAAATTGTAATCATGAAAATTTCCAAAAGCAACTGTCATTTAATTATGTTTTCTCCCAGTCATGAAATGGATTAGAAGATCACACATTTTGTAATTAAATGACATAATCCCATAACATGTAATTAGTTACTCCCCAACACTGATGGATTTTTGTATGAGAGGGCCCGATTCACAATCTTTGTTGAATCCATCCATCCATTTTCTATACCGCTTGTCTTGATAAAGATAGCAGGTGAGCTTCAGCCTATCCCAGCTGACTTTGGATGAGAGGTGGGGTTACAACCTGGCCTGGTCACCAGCCAATCGCAGGGCACATATACAGTGCCGTGAAAATGTATTGGTCCACCTCTCAAGTTCTTAGTTTTTTGTGCATAATTTTCCCCCTTCGTTTAAGATGATCAAACAAAAAGTATAAATCAGACAAAGATAACCCAAGTAACCCAAGTTCAGATCTCAAATGTTTTTGGAAGTTCTTCCACACCAGCCATTACTTTATGGACCTTGCAATGTGCACTTAGGAACAGTCATGCTGGGACAGATAAGGGCCTTGCGTGAAGTCATCGTTTGAAGCGGAAAATTGGCCAAACCTCCAGATTCTCCATTCTTCTTGACTTTATTTGTTTATGGGTCACTGTCACACGTTAACCAGCAGAGGTCGACAAACTCCAGTTTCTTACCACTCTCCTTTGGGTTCACTAAACCCCTAAAGAGAATATCAGGGCGCTGTGGTAGTACGTCCCTGGATTAGCAGGGGGCGCGTTTGTCTTCCATTCCATTGGCACATAAATCAGAGGGGGGGGGAAATGTCCCACACTCATATTTTGTGGTCAGTGTGCATTCTGAGGGTGGAGTCATGGGTGGAGTTGAGCAGCAAAGAAATTCTTAAAGGGCCTGCAACAAATCTGAACGCAACGAACTAAGAAGTTTGAACCCAAATATGTATGTCAAATATATATTCTGAAACAATACACCGATAAAAGACTCTACTACTTTTTTTTAAAAAACTGTAGTTTCGAACGGAAGCTACTACCAAATTGGTTGATCATTGAGATCCTAGTTGTTACTACAGATGGTTGAGTCACAAGTGGGGTTTTTTTCTGCCTGTCAATAATCCTGGACTCTGACTTGGATATGATTGTGAGAAACGTCAACAAGTCAGTACGACAGCCTGAATAGGAGGAAGTTTAGTCATAGTTACTCATAAATAAGTTTGACCAGCTGGAAGCTAAGAAAGTCGTGAGAGTTAAGTAAACAACTTCACCTTCGGATGTACAATTTTTGCACTGTTGGCTTTGCAACACAACCAACATAGTTTAGTATAATCAAACATAGTTACAGTGTCTTTCGTTGCTTTGTTGCACATTGAGAGGCACTTGATAAATAAAAGCACAGTATTGTAACTGTGGTGGCCTTTGTGTTAATTACACGACCATTTATTTTTCGGAAATAAAATTGCGACTCTACAACCAGAGGTGGGTAGTGACGCGTTACATTTACTCCATTACATTTACTCAAATAACATTTTCGATAAACTGTACTTGTCAAGAGTACTTTAAATGCATCGTACTTTTTACTTTTACTTGCGTATTTATGCGAAGAAGGATCGATACTTTTACTCCGTTACAATGATCGACATGCCGTTCGCTACTTTTATTTGTCCATTCTTGCGTGCGCGCGTCTCTTTGAGACTCCATCTTCGACTTCCGCATAGGGAGCCCGTTGCGCCAATCACTAATGTCATTTGACTCCAATTCACCAATCAGAGGACACGAGGCAGTCACATGACCACGCACATAGCCTTCGCAACCCGATCAAAGTGAATCATTTTGGGGGGGTGGGGTGCGAGCGTGTTTACTTTACAGACTCCAAAATACAACAGCTTTGTCATGCATCGCTTAAATTGTGACTGGGCAAACTTGGAGATTTCAGCCCACTTCTAACTTGACAACACACATTGCAGTTAGTTGGAGACGATTTTGCTGCTGTTTTGGCAGCGGATGTGGCAAAATTAGCACACACAATCATTAAGTCTGTTCAGCAAACAGCTTCTTCATGAAGTCCTTTAAGTGACTAAAGCAAATAATGTTTCTGTAGGGCCCAATGCATATGTATTGTCGTTTTTTCGGGCAATTAAAACTTGAAATGGTGGCAGACTCCCATATATTATTATTATTATTATTATTTTTAATGTTCATGGTCTGATTTAAAAAAAATAGACTCAGAAGTTACTCACAGGTTACTCTTTACTTGAGTATTTTTTTCATTGAGTACTTTCTTACTCTTACTCAAGTAAATATTTGGATGACTACTTTTTACTTTTACTTGAGTCATATCATTCTAAAGTAGCAGTACTTTTACTTGAGTAGAATATTTGGCTACTCTCCCCACCTTTGACTACAACCGCTGCATTGTTGCGTAATTTTCAATGCAGATTCATGCTGTTTCCTTTTTACATTTGGATTGGTCGCTTTGGCTACTTGGGTGATGAAGCGCTGTATGTTTGTGGCCTCTTTAAATCATTATGCTTTTCGGATGTTGTTTGTCAACTTCCCCAGTGACTCCGCCTTCTGCAGGCCATGTTGGAGACTGCTCATCACACCACAAATTGTTCCCTATTGGCAAACAGCACCTTGTACTGTCAGATTAAAACATAATGAAGCCTCACATGTGGTCCAGAAGAATTTCGTGAGTGAGAGAACTGGAGCAAAGAGCTGCTTTGATGATTTGCGTACATGAACAAATTAGATTTGCATCCAAAATTACAACACGTATCAAGAGGTCTATGCGAGCTTCTAATAAAACACTGCCTGGTTGTATTTAATATAGATTATTTCTCATTTGAACAAAGAGTGATTGAAATAGTTGTGTTTCTCAATGACAGGAAGGGGCTATCGCATAGGAAGTGGAAGTAGGAGCGTCCCTTTCACAGTCACAAAAGCGCCACGGTCGGCCACTTGCCTGCCCATCCTGTAGCTGGGAGCCCTGTGAGCCAGGAACACCCCCTCTCTGTAGGCCGATGGCTGCCTGCTAGTATTTTGGTAATCGTCATCCTCCCTGACCTGCTGGCCTGATCCTGGCGCCAGGAGTCTCCACACCTCCCGACTCGCCGACTCCCCCCGACCCCGCGTATAATTCAAACCAGCTGTTGCAAGGTGCCTGCTCCCAGTGATGGAAGGACCCTTCGCCAAAGTGAAAGTACCACAGCCCCAATGTAAACATCCATCCATTTTCCGTACCGCTTTATCCTCACAAGGGTCGCGGGCGTGCATCACAAATAGTTTTCGAGAACAGTAAAAGGTAGTTGAAGTACTAGTAAAAGCATGAATTTTTATTTTTTTGTCAGACGAATGGCATCAATGAATCCGTCAGTTTTTTTGTGGTTGAAAGAATCACGTCATTGTAGCTGTTGCAGGTGGAACCTCTCAGTTTGAATTGCCTTGAGATTTTGATAAGAGAGGAACGACAGAAAAAAATGGGTTTGATGCACCAATCTCTTTCTCGCTTTTGGACTTATTCCTCTTTCACCCACCTGACTTCCGTGCAGCCAGCGTGGGTTCAGTGGCCAGTCAGCAAATGACTGTCTGTCCTTATACTGTTCTTGACCTGCAATTGACTGGCGACCTGTCCTGGGCGTACCCCACCTATCGCCTAAAGTCAGCTGTGATGGGCTCCAGCCCACCTGCGACCCTTTTGAAAACCCGCACAAACCGTAGGGAGCACATGCAAACTCCACGTAGGGAGGCCGGAGGTGAGATTCAAACCAAGAACCTTAGAACTTTCAGTCACATGCCCTAAACGCCAGTTCACCCTTCTGCCACCACCACAAAGTACAACTACAATAATAAACATACAGTATTGACAGAGTCAATTCAAACTGAGAATTATCGCTTACGACTGAACTTTGAATATTCTTATTTTGTGTCACATCAACCTTCATGTAAAACCAATGTCAGCGATAACTACAGTAGAATCTTTACAATACCCAATACCGGTACCCGCAAATTTTACTTTCTAAATTCCAGACTAAATGAATTAGCTCCCTTCTTTAACAAATATATTATATTTGTATATTATTGTATCACGTTTTGGAGGCCTGTCGAGCTTTGCCTGGGGTCTCACTGATGGATTGGTCAGGCCCACGCCAATCTCAGGCTTGCTTTCTGGTTCCGGCCTTGTAACAAATCTGCATCGATTTAATGCAGTAGTGGTGGAGAAGCGTTTACTGTTAATATTTGCTTTTCCTAGTTCTTCACGGGTTTCGTTGCCTTGAATGTTTTTGTCCTTCCTCAAACCGTCTCGTCTTCATGGAAAGGAATGTGTGCCACAGTGAAAGAACAGAGACCTACCGAATTCAGCTCCTCATTGGAATCACATGGAGAGCATGTGCATCCTCAGTGATCAAGTGATACAGAGAGGAGATTTAGGATAATTGCAGAGGAATGTTTGTCAAGTGGGACGGGGAGAGACAAAGATAGAGGGATTCCGTTTTGCATTGTAATTTAATCCACAGGAGGGAAAAGAAACGTGAATATTTTCAGAGCATATGCGTGTTTCTTTTTTTCCACTTCAGTGTTTTTGGCGTTTGGGGGCTCTGCGTGCAATAAGGTGCCTCTCTGTCTATGGTCTGACCACATCGGGACATTGTGCTGAGATTTAGGGAAACCCCAAGCTTTTGATCCCCAATCTACAACCCCCAGCACTGCTGAGTAATGGCCCACAAGTGAACTGACTACATATGTGTGTGACAGAGGTTTGGATTGTTTTTCACAAGGCGTTAGTGGTGCGGTTGTCTCCTAGAACAGCAGTGGATGGTTATCAGAGACAGAGGCCCGATAGAGGGGGCGGGTGAATGGTACAAAGAGCTGTTCTGGTGGAACTCTGGAGAAAAATAGTTCATGCTGCACTGGGATTTCCTGCCTTTGCCCTGGCTAGCCTCCCCCTTCTGTTGTCTTTCGGCTCTTTTCGCGATGCTCAATCGGCTCGTGACTGTTTCCCCCAAGATGGGGGAAAAATCAACCAATTTGATGATGCGTCCACACAAATTTTGGGGCGAAAGATGCAGTGTTGATCCTGACAGTTAATGCAGTCAGGTTTCCATAATTGCATTTCCTCTTTTACAGTGTCCGCCCACAGGTTCAGGGAAACGGAACTGACGAGTATAGTTTGCACACTCTTGGCGCTCGCAGTGACATGCAACATATCTGGATGGTGTTATCTGATCTCACATCGTCCACAGCTGGACTACGCATTGCTTGCCTTTATATGGATCCTTTGAATGGAGAGGCACAAGGCAGCCACATTCCCACTCGTGTTGAATGCAGAAAGGACAGGTGCCTGGCCATTTGGCTGCGCTCAGACATGTCGCGTGGGTGTCAAAGAGGAGGTAGACGGGGGGAGCGGCGCGAAGGGACGAGCCAATCCAAATCAGTCCTCATCTCTTCCAGGCCTTTGATCTTAGGTGCAGCTAAGAGGCATGTGTCACCCATTAGCAGTGTGGTGAGAGTGTGTCTGCTCACAGGTTCTCCTAGTGTGGCGCACATTGGGAAGGGTGTTGTGAAAAGGGTGGCTCACAGGGTGTTCCTGCTAATAAACTCACTGAATTGGTGGCAAGGCTGGAGGATGGGTCACCAAAAAAACAATGAAAGAGGAAAGTGTTCTCAATTTTATCGGCACGGCTTTCATTATGCTTTGTGGTGCACACACTTATGCTAAACTGATCACACAGGAAGTGAGAGAGACGATTTCATCGAAAAGCATTGCTGCCAGCAATCACTGTCTTGGGAAAGGGGGGAAATGGAAACCAGATGTCTGAGATCCACCATGAATATGTCAAAGCTCCTGGACTATGTCAAATCCCCGATGTCCCTTTGGAGGACTGAAACTTTTCTGCAGCGTCATCAGTAATGTGGTGAATAAACCCTCCCAGTGGACATCTTGGCACTATCCACAACACACGCTCAAGGAGAGACGCTGTCGTTGTACCACAAGATGATATTTTCCTCTCTCTAAAGTTTCTGGCCTAAACGCATTCTTTACATTGCAGCGTAACTTCCCATATCCCAAGGCTGAGTTGGGTGGCAAATCTCTCAGCACTCCTTTGTGGATAGAGTGCTTTCTCTTGCTTGAGAAAATAACAAGCTATAGAGTAATGACTTAACAAGCAACAGGATAATGGCTTCAACATGTGGTGTGCTGGGAGAATTCAGGCTGGTGCCAGTGCTTGCTTACTCGCATGTGTATGTGTGTGCCTATTGTTTGGAGGAAGATCTTTGAAAGTTGGGACATCAATAAACAGATTGCTCTGGACTTCAGAATGAGCCTTAAAGACTTTGTTTAGGGGGGGAGACATACACGGACAGCGATGGCAGCCGTGTGTCACAATGGCAAAGACAGCCCTGAGGCGTCTGCGGGAGAACCGAGTGTTTTCCATCATAACCAGCTGCAACATGGGCCTCCCACACAGAGAAACGCTCCTCGGTGTACACTGACGTATAATAACCTAACGTCTGTGTGAGTGTCCCAAGATGCAAGACAACAGTGTGAAGATCTTCAGAGTCCTAATAATACCGTCATTCATTATATCTTTTTTAATCCCTAAATGGAAAGTCAGTTTTCACTCATTGTTGCATGATTGTAGAACAAGCGTTCGCCCTAGGTGCGCACTTTTTGAGCACCAGTTGTCCGAGGGCCGCTAGTACGTCCAGAATACACCCGCCAAGGCATAAATAGAGGGACTCCACACCGGAGATTTAGAACTGAAAAAGCCTTTCGGTTTAATGGTGAAACGTCTTCGACAAACAACAACAGTCCAGTTGCCTTGATTCAACTTTGCAGTTTTCAGCCATGTCAGCTGAGTTTGAGCTCATCACAGATCGCAGAGAGGAGGTCAGAAGATCCTTCTTGATCTCTTCATGTGTACAAAGAAATTCGTTTCCAAGGCAGCAGATGAGATTGTCTGGCACTGTGCCCAGCAAGGTGCCAAGTGCAATGCTCGTTTGAAGACCTCCGAGGACCTCAGTGACCATCGGCTTGTTGATGAGCAACGTGGTGGCCACACAACCAAGCGTGTGAAGAGAAACTGTGTAGAATTGCAGGTCCGTCTCCACAACCTGGTACCCTCAACGAAGGCAAGAAGGCCATTCCAGACTTCATTCAATCAGCCAAAACCTGCGTGGTGGAGATTTTGGAGTCCAAAATCTAGACGTGCTCTGTGTATATATAGTGAGATTAAAAATTGTGTTAGATATTTTTGTGTGATTTGTAATAAAGTGTGCAACACTTATTTGGTTTTTCCAATAAATATTGATTTGTTAGTAATTTATAGTCCTTGTTCTTTGTTAAAAAGTTGTTACATTCCCAAAAAAAGTATGTTGTTAACTTTATTGTGAGGACCAGTCGTCCAAATTCCAGAGCACCAGTTGTCCGTCCACCGTGTTGCATGCATTACATCACACAAAACGGGAGAGATGTCAAAGTGGTGGAGCAATTCAGTGGCGTTACGCCCCTAAGAGATTAGGGGATTAAATGTCTTGCTCAAGGCTCGACGGTGCTTTGGACGCTCTTTTCTTTCATTTCATTTCATTTCATTTCTTCGTCCAAAGTTGACTTTCAATCTTTGAACCTCGAGAACCATTTCCCCATGAAATTATTGACTGACAAGGAAAATAATATTTTCCGATATTTTATTCTAATCACATATAATTTGAATTATATTATATTTATATTCTTCCAATTACCAGTATGTGATTGTTCGTGGCTGGTTTTCTGTTACCAATTACATGGTTCAACTGTCTCTTATTAGGCATGCTGGTTCAGCATCCACTCAAATAACTAAATGTTTATTTGCCTTATAAAGGGCTACAATGCATTATCCACAAGGAATCCAAACATACATGCCTTCGAGAGATGCACAGTGTCGAACAAGCACCGTCATTACTATGCCTTTAAGCAATTTGAGCGACTCTTTGTGTGAATGAAATGTGAAATGATGGCCATCCTGTCAGTATAAGTGTGCGACATTTGTGTACGCTCCGGCAGGACCAGGCTTGCCATGCTTCACCCCAGTTCCACAAAATCCAAACTTTTAGGAGACAAGAGGTGAGACTGTGTTTCTCCGCATAATCTCTGATGATGTTTACATGCTGTTATGCACAGGCATGTTGTGGCAGGTGCACAGTAATGAGCAGCACCTCTTTCATAATCCTCATGTTCAGGCTTGTGGCGACAGCGCAACGTCCTCTTGCACCTTGTCTGGGAAAATATTCTCAGGTTCATTCCGATGTGACACAGGTGATATTTCCTAAAATGCCAGTAGGAGTGTAAACTTATCCAAACTTAAGTATATACATGTCTTTATTCATACAAATACCTGTAGAGGGGTTCATAGTCTTTGAGCTACTATCCACACGGTATGTGGGCACTGATTGAGCTGTGTTTTGGTTCATGACTTGTTGAACTTATATTCCCAAAAGATGGAGACATATCCTGTGTAATGATGAAGAAATGACTTGGTCAGACTTTTGTGTTTGCTTGGTCCACTCCTTTGCTGACATACTGCAGAAGAATTGGGGAGTTTTGACAGTGAAGAAGCGTGGGTCAAGACAATCTGACACTTGTCTTGTTTCCTGTCCCAGCGAGGTAAAAGTTAGGTTTATTTTCTTCCCCTCCTCAGTTCTCTTCTTCCCCATCAACAGCAATGTGAGGCAATGTCCCGAAGGACACAGGAAAAGCAAAGAGCCCAGACGCCATTGACTCCAACCCCCCCCCTTCCTTTTCCAACGCTCTGGTTCTCGCTGGCAACGACTCTGCAGCAACACATGTCTCTGATCAAGTCCAGCCTGCGTCATCAGTTAGTAAACTCCGGGCTCCAGGAAAACCAACAGAGAGCACATTCATAGCCGACGACCCTGTGACTGAGTGTGTGATTCATTACGCTTTAATGCAGTATATACGCCTACCCCCTATCCTTACACCCGCCCAACCACTTCTCCAATGAAGCCCTGGGGCAACCTCACAGCCTGATCAAGTCCATCATTAAACATACTTGTGGTGTTGGCGCGTTTGGCCCTCTTTTTTTTTACTAGAAGGGGTCGTTTTGTCTCGGTCCTGTTTGCGGCTCAGAATAGTGGAATTAGTTCTCCCTGACATTTAAATTAGTAATCGAGTCGGAACTTTTAAAACATTAATAATGTCACAACCCCTCGGGAGACGTTTTCATGGGACAGGAAAGACAGATTTTTATTTTTTTTTTAAACCACTGAATTGTGAGCAATGAGGTGTTTTTAAACAAGGTGCTAATATTAAATAGAGATGACTACGGGCGTAATACATGAGGTGTGAGGTGGGAGTGGAGCTGAGGATGGAATGATAGCTTTGGTGAAATGAAAAACAGCCACCTGACTTTGCATAACGGTGGCTCTGTTTCCAACCCCTCTGACAGTTTTTACACTGTTGAGGTTTTATTCCCTTGACCCAATTCCCAACTGACACGGGAAAGCGGTCCCACTTTTGGGGATTGACCATTGCACACAATCGGCCTCCTGTCAATGATTGTAGCGTGTGAATAAAATGACCAGTGACGCTCAGGTGATGGTCACAAGTGTGCATCTGGTCCATGTGAGCAGGCCACTGTGACGAGAGGGATTTTCCGAAGAGTGCTCTCTCAAAGTCTTGCGTGTCATAAATGCCAAAAGAGTCCTGTTTATGAAATGCTGACAGCAACTTCCTTTCCTTCCGAGTCCCAACTGCTGCTACGGCGAAGGACGCACTTTAGTATGGAGCCACCAAACTCCACCCCAAAACCTTGAGCAGCCCCGGGTGGGACAGCTGATGGGGGTGGCTGTGTTGCAGGAGAAACTGCAGCTCTTCAGTCCGGGCTGCTTTTTTGGGGGGGAAAGTAGGCCAATGTAAACTCCGACTTCCTGTCGGCCTTGTCTCAGAGGGGGAGAGATGATCCTTCTGCGAAGAGGGACACACACACATAAATAGAAATACTGCTGTAGAGTCAGGCAGAGAGTGACTGGGTGAGAGAGGGAGCGAGGAATATACAAACATGACGGGGTGCAGGAATGTTAAACACATGGTTTATGGCATAAATAGCAGCCACTTTTGGTAAATTACAGTGAGTGTTCTGGCACTGTAGAGCACACAGCAGGAAAATGATCTCAGATTTCACATTGAGGGCCTGTGCTCTCCTCAAAGAACAAGACGGGGAGCGTGTTGTGTTTTCCTTTTTCTATAAAAAGGCCGAAATAAGTACAGCAACAAGATGCGGCAAAGGTTTAAGGGTTTAGCTTGGCTCAGTAAAGCTGAACAGCCTCTGTGGCAACAGTGGGACTAGAAGACAGAGATACATGCCAGGATTTAAAATTAAAAAAAGATTGCATCACGACTTATATGTGGGTGAGGTTTTCTTTTTTTGCGAGGCAGTATTTCAAAAAGTGTCGATAAGTGTTTTCATTCACTACATCCAAAAACTAAGATGGGCATCAGCAGAAAAAGTCAAACAAGTAGAGATTCTGACCTCGGGACATGTTGCCAGCTGACATTTTGAAAATAGTCCTGAACTAACTGGCAACAGCTGAGAGTTTAATAGGCTCATCCTGGATGAGACACAAGATCATCATGGCCTAAGGGGACCGCGATCGTTGACTTCAAATCCATAGTGGACCTGTTGCAGATGTGTGACAATCTGTATCATTCACATTTAAATGAGCGAGTCTGAAGTTACACAATGGTTCGACTGCCTGGGGGCCGCACACGTATATCCCTGAGTCAGGAGGAAATAAGAAACTGCCACGGAACAGTTTACCTCACTCTGGGCTGGCTCGGCTCAGCTGGGCTCCGGCCCACGCAGGCCGACTGGCTGACTAACTGACGGAGAGCGAGGGGAGCCATGGCAAGGTGAGCACACACTGACTCACTGTCTAGGAGGACGACAGGTTCTACTCTCCCTGATGACGAAAAGCGTATGAAAACATAACCAGGACACAGTTCTTGAATTAAGATAAATTCGAGGACTTTGGCAAGCATGCTCAGTCCTGGTATTGATTAAAAACATACGTCAGTTTCCTCTGAGGTTCTCTTTCAAATTGCAGACGGCAACGCTAACTTCACATATCTTTCTTGACACATTTGGTACATGTGCACTATCTAAAAAGATCAAAGACAAGATTTATTGAAAAAAAAGAAAAAAAAGAAAAGCCTTTACCGGGATGACAATGCTCTCTTTTAAATTGACACTATCAGAGACGTGATCATTTGGCAATACTGGTTATGCTTTGCAGTTGTGTAGTATTGTCCTGCATTATACTCGGGCTTTCCATTATTGTAATCCTCTTATTTACCTACACAGCGGGTATATAACATTCAAAACACTTCTCAGTATGCAAAATGCAAACCACACCTAATCTAAAAAAAATATGTTTCTGTTCAGAGTTTGAAGAGCACAATCAACCGTGGTCTATTCTGGGATTCATTAAATATTCTACAACATATATTTTAATAAAAACAAAAGCTGTAGGATTTTATCAAAGGTTTTCTCGATAAAGGCAGAACAGGTCTAACACAAATCCAAACAACCGCTGCATTAAAAATGGCACTTTTTCAAAGGTGATAATGTTCAGTTCAGACAGAAGTCAAATGTATTGACACTGTACTTAATACTGTGGCCGGTGAGCGTATGCTGCCATGTTTGCACAGTGACAACAGTGAGAAGTAGAAGGCAGGTGGAAACTGACAACAGGTGCATTCATTTTTTTCCCCCATCCATCATGCAGCATGTTAACCAGCACATCTGCAAAATTGCTTTTGCACAATGGTCAGTTCACTCCACACGTCCAATATCAAGATGCTGAAGTACCAGTTAATGATTATACAGACCTTGTTTAACCATAACGCATCAACTGTTTTCATTTCCCACATCATGGCAGGTGTGACACACCTTGGCTTTGCTGAGGTTCCCACCAAGAAACAGCTTTTAATAAACATAAATTACTTTATTGAATGAAAATCAGAATCACTTTTTTGGCATACACGAAATAGTGAACACACAAGCAGGGTACAAAATTGAAAGAACACATCATCTGCACATTGCACTATAAAACACTGCCATACATGTTCCAAGAAACTTTACAATTCATCTTTGTACTGTCATTTACAGGGTTCTCATCACATATTAGGCAACCATGTCTCCATGGTGTAAACTTTATATAAAAAAAAAAAAAAAAAAAAAAAAAAAAAAAGTTTGGTCCCAGCCTTTTTGGTTTGAAACGTTTTGGTTATCAATGATTTGAATACTGCAAACATGAATTAAAGCCACAAACGGTCATGAGGTAAATAAGACAAAAAAAAGAACAAAAATTCCTAGGCACAAATTCATTTCACTTATGGCTTTGACTGGTATTATTAACACTGTGGTAACTTGAGTGCATGGCTTGTGGAGCTTCTGAAGTTCCTATCGTTGGAACTCATCAGTTACAGAGAAGGTTGGGCTGTAGTCAAAATAGAGGCTTAAGATGAGCGTCTTTCTTCGAGAGACAACGTCCTTTGCGGCGACATGCGGCGGCATCTTTTTGAAAGCAAGGTCAGCGGATGTCACCTGCTCAACGCCAGCGAAGGTCACTGCTAAAGCACCTGTTAGCGCCTCGTCTATCTACGCCACAGTACCAGGGACAGCTGTGTGTGTGATGGCTTTTGTGTTTGTGCGTGTTTGGAGGCACACTGAGAGGTTTATGCCACCCACGCACCCCTACCTCTCAGCAGCTGTGTCTTGGCACTGATCCTGAGCTGTCCGGCACCAGGACGGAGACAGGAAGGATCACCTCCAACCCTGATGAGTTCAGTACATATTTGGTCTTTGGAATGCACACAAAGGCGGCAAATCAAGTGTGTATCAGCTGGGTTCGGATTTGGTCCAACCGCCTCAAGACTTCAAAATAGTATGGGAAAGATCTGCGCGGGATGGCTAACAGGCTTGTAAAATTCAGATCCACAATGAGGACTAATTCCTTCCATGTTTCTTAAAGCTGCAATTTCGGACTGAGAGGGTTTCAACAGTCCACTGGGCTTGTGAAGACACCCTGTCCGTGGTCATAGGTCCTCCACCATCCTGATCTTGGAGCTTTGTCCTGCTACGTCTCACACCGTGGCAGAGCAACATCCCGAGGAGCTGTGTTTCTGCAGCAACGACATGCGGCTGAAGGTGCGAGAGCAGACGCTGCACTGGTACTTCTTCACCTCAGCGTGAGTCTGCAGATGAGCCCGCAAATTGGAGCGGTCGGCGAACGCTCGGTTGCAGTGGGGGCAGGAGAACGGACGCTCGCCTGCATCGGAAGAACAAAAAGACGGAAACGTGTTAACATTTCAACTTACTCACACGGCCCTCAGAGGCGGCAAAGCCTTTGGCGGGTGTTGCCGAGGGCTTTGAATTCACATGAGCGTCCCATTAACACCTCACTCACACTCACTGTGTAGATAATGAAGAAACACTGGTGCAGTCAAAGCCTGAGTGAATTAGCATGATTAAATCAGGGCCAAATGAGATTAGTATGCTAACCAGCCGCAGCAAGTGCTCAGTGATAAGACCTCTTGATAAAACCCTTTTGTCTCCATTGTGTCATCTTCCCCAAAAGCAACGACAGAGACAATTAGCAAGGGAGGCATTGTCGTTGGCGCATTAAACACAATAAGTGATCAATGAGCACAGAGCCTACAGAAGGCTTCCCCGTGTGATTGCATGTGTTGAAGACATCGCATTGATTGCCATGGATATCCCGCTCCTTCGGGCCGCAGCACTAGCGACACGGGACCGACTCATGACTTCAAATGTAAATTTCAACCTTTGTTTTCTATCAATAGAACGCTTTCTCGAGACATGGAACTCACCTGTGTGTGTACGGATGTGACCGCGCAGCAGCCAGGGCCTGGAGAAAGCCTTTCCACATGTGGTACACACGCAGGGCAGGGTGTGTGAGCGGATGTGCATCTTTAGAGCCCCCAGGCTGGTGTACTCTTTAGGGCAGTGTTTGCAGAGGAAGGCAGGCCTGCTTGCGGTAACAGGGGCCTCCCTCTCCTCCTCCTCTGGAGGACTGACGTGGGCCATCACGCCAGTACATTTCATCCGTTGACGAGGGGCGTACGTGTGCACGGGTTCCGGGCTGGGGGGGTCTGAAGTACGTCCTTCGTCCTCCTCGCCGCTACTGCTGGCGCTGCTGCTGAGGCTGGACGGGGAGCTGAGGTCCAAGGGGACTGGGATGGCGGAAGGCTCTGTTTGGGAGGTGGGCAGGTAGAGAGCAGGCAGCACACTGAGGTCCCACACCAGACCTGCGGTCAAGCAGGTGGCGGTGGATGAGAGCTCAGCGACAGGATATTTGTCCAGTGACGTATCTGAGGAAGAGACGGAAGCATAGATCAAACTACAGTAACACCAATAGGCTTCAAAGAAATTAACTTAAAACATAAGAACTGATCGAACCCAGTGGAGGCACGTGTCTGCTTTAGTCACTTTATCTTCCCAGTGGGATTCTTTTGATCGCCCATTTTAGTTTTTTTGGGGGGGCATAAAGTTGCAGCCATTGCAAGGTTTCATGGGCCGTTTCCTCCCACGTATTCACGAGGGCTTGTAACGTGAATGGAGCTCTGTCTGCCGCCAGTAAGGGGGGAAAGTGCATCTAACGGGCCACAGCTTTATTGACAAGTTACTGGATGTGGAGTTAAACCACATTAAATGGGAATTTCTTTTAAATAAAAATCAAGTATTTGTATTTCCCCCCCCCACCACAATAGTTCCAGCAGCTACACACTGGAAGCAGGGGAGACTTTCTCACCAACATACGCAATTACGTAAGGAGGGTTTTCTGAACTCAAGCACTAAAATAGAAGACTTCATCACTCACCATTCTGACATTCCAGTTCACTGTAGTTGGGTTTCTGTTTGGCGAAGTACTTTTTAACCAAGAAAGACCGAGGCATTGTCCTGTTGCGTGTCAAACAACTGTGCGTAAAAGTATCCGGCGACGGGTGGGACGCACAGTTTGGAGCAAACAGAGTCAATCAAATTGTCCTCTCCCAAGTGAGAAATATTTGTGGGGGGAACAAGAAAAAAAACAAAACAAGATGTATGTTCCTATAGTCCAAAAGTTTGGAGTGAAGTTCGGCAGACCAGCGAGTCTGCAGCTTCCATGAAGAATGACTAAATGCTGGCCCCTGTTCTGAAATACTGACACAGGCGGTAGGGGTGTGCTCGCCCCGAGGGCCCTCCCCACCATCACCGCTCCCCCCACCTCCTTTCCCTCCTCCTCCTGCTGTTCTGTGCAGGAAAGGGGCTTCATGCGTACACCCCTCTCCGCAAGCCAAACACGAGGCTCGCGTCGTTGCAGACAGAATCCCAGTCGTGCTCACCGGCAGACAAGCAAACGTGAAGAAGCTCGACAACAGAGATTCTCAAAAGATATTTTGGCACACCGGCTATGTAAAGCACGACCTACAATAAGCAATTAATGGCAATCATGCACAACCCTGAGTTTGGGCATAATTTGTGTATTATAGTTCCAGTGAGTGGCCATACTTTTCCTCAGTTAATCCATCTCTTACCACTATTATCATGTTACAGTTAGAGAAAGGATCAATAACATACAAATAATATCAAAGACAATATAACAGCACCGAACTGTGCCATGTACATCATTATCTGGAACAGTTCACAATCAATATTGACTCCATATAATAACATGACCAAAAAAAAAATAAAGTACACCAGAGATGAGCATTCATTAAATGTATTAATGTGTGCTGATTTCGCTGGATGAACTCGGTTGTAACAAGTTTCATTTCGACCAGTCAACCTGTGGCGACAACATTTGAAATCTGCTCGGTTAAATCAAAATCCCATTACTAATATAGGTTACGTTACAGCAGTCAGCGTTGCAGATTCCGAAGGCCGTGAGCAGATTAGATGGAAGTTGAAATCAGATTGGACAAATATATATATATATATATATATATACACACACAAAACAGCTCACGAGACGTATTGTAAGCGGTGCTGCCAAGAGAAATGCTTTGAAATGATAAGAATACACTGTTGGTAATAAATGAATATAATTGCATGGAAGAAATATTCGAATTTTGATTGTAAATTAAGGTAAATGCTTCTGAGGGTTTAGGCAAGTAGTTAACTGTGTGGACACTGGTGATAGCTTCAAATAAAATGGAAACCCTGAATAAATGGGCAGAAATGCTGAATTCTCACACAGAACAGAAGACTCATTGAAAGGTTTTATTAGAATCAAAATGGTGCGAATCATATGTTGTCGCACACAGTCACCAGATCACATTAGCTGAAAGGCTCCCATGAGCCTTTCGGACAGACAGACTGCCAGTGCAGCGAGGAAAAAAAAGATTCATTTAACAATTATTATGGTTGAAGCGTGCAGCAATGCAACATCATATAGAGACAGTTTCTAATGCTGTAGTTTGGTTACCTTTCTTTAGCTGCATGAGAGGGCCAGAATAGAGGAAACCCCCATCGGATCATGCGGCGCAGTAATTCATGTCCATACTGCCAGTGCCAGTCAAAGGTGCCCATTATTAAAAAGGCAGAATTTTAATACAGCTTCTGTATTGGATGCACTGGCGGTTAAAATGTCACGTAACATTTTGGGTGGTACCGAAGAATGAAGATATAGACCACTAAAATGACCCTGGTGGCTGATGGTCACCAGATGATGGATGATCTTCAGTTGAATTGCGAAAGGACGGAATTGTCGACATCTTGAGATTTCCTCAATTATGCTCATCTTCATTTCCTATTCGTGCATACTTGTGAACTGCATATCACGAGCACAAAGGTAGAAAGAAGATTGATAGTTTGCTTGATGTCATTAACTGATTCAGTGCCAGGCCTCCCAGTTAACATGGATTTTTTTAAAATTATTATTTATAAAGCAGCCAGTGGCACTGAATGCGTTAAACAAGTCACACTTTATTACTGTAAACAAAGAAAGCACTTGACCGTCATGTGAAGCACATGTGAAAAGTGGGGGCGCCCCACATTGAATTTTTTCACTTGGAGCAAAAGCGCCACCTGACGGACAAAAGCAGTAGTGGAATATCACGTCATCAGAAAGCTGTTCCACGAGGAATTCCCCTAAATGACGTCGAGGAAGGAAAAAGCTGCAGCCGAACTCCTCAGAAATTGTGAACTTCAAGCGAGTTAACTCAGCTGAGCAACACTGTTATTTTCCTATAGATTTGTGAGCACAAAAGAAAAGGACACTTTAAAAGACTGAAACCAAAGTGTTTGAGAAACAACGGTAAAAAGTGGCTGAAACTTAGTGCATGATAACAGATAATGTCGCAGACGTCATGACACATGCAGACAATATGTTGTTGTAATATTTTTACAAAAAGTTTTTTTCGTGAAACAGAAGAGACAAAGGCGCTGACTGGAGAGCTGTATGTCCTGCGTTAGATTTGAGGCAAACGGAGCACGAACCGCTTTACGAACCAATATCATCCCGGAAGAGCCCCCAACCGTCTGTTCTGTCCGGTATGCGCGGGCCAAATCTGCGACCTCTGATTGGTGGGCGCTCCTCGTAGAGGCGGAGTCAATTCTCCCATTGGTCGAGCGTTTGAAATACTCAAGTCTGAAATTGGTGACCCCCCCAAAAAACAAACATAAAAAAAATCGAATACGTCGTTG
Source organism: Phycodurus eques (assembly GCF_024500275.1). Classification (NCBI taxonomy): domain Eukaryota; kingdom Metazoa; phylum Chordata; class Actinopteri; order Syngnathiformes; family Syngnathidae; genus Phycodurus; species Phycodurus eques. The sequence goes on along the minus strand of NC_084534.1, from coordinate 7,061,420 downwards.
GTTGTATGACAGTGAGTACAATCGAGAAACATTAACTGAAGGTAAGAATCATATTTGTATCTGTTGAAATATCGTCAAACAAGAAGTAAATATGTTCATAGATATGTATGCAGCTACAGACAGTATGGACTGACACAATTACAGCACTCGACTGTTGTTAGACTTGATCAAATATGCGTATCGTTATTGTTGATCGAAGTTTAATTTTTTATTTTTTTTTTGCATGACAAGATGCAAGGCGTGTGTCGCGAGCATACAGAAAATGTCTCAAACACTCATTAAATGTAACTTAACAACATTACTGCTGTCCCGGGAATAGTTTTGTTCTTAAAGTCAACATAACAGCAGGTAGTGTGCAATAATAATTCCTAGATGTCTTCAGATTTTTGCTCATATTTGATGAATGGATGTTCGTCGAGAGACAGACGCCCCCCTTTCTCGGGGAGCGGGGGACACCATTATTCAAATCGCCCTCGATGTTTCATTGGACATCCTAGTCAGCTGATCAAACATTGCTTTTTGTGAGACAAGCGGCAAACTTTGAACCTTTATAGGAGGATTCATCAGTATGGAGAATGGCGTGAGATCATGCACACACACGTTAAGTATTCGTTGTATCCTCCTTAGCTCAAGATACGTCAGGGAGACGCAGCCATGCTCCGAAAGCTCGATCATCTGCTTTTTGGGGGAGAGGAGGATGCCTAGGAGGAACCGAGGTCTGAAGAAGTGGAAGAAGAATGGCTTGTGGTTGATCATCATGGTTGGTTGTGCGTCCACTGTACAGTTTGATTTGACACATGCAACTATATATTTACAATTAATCTAAAAAAAAAAATATATATATATATATATATAATAATCATCTCTCAGTTGTTACTTATTCTGGCTTTTCCCAGTTGACTATTGCACAATGTATAACTGTCTACATTTAGTAGATTGCTTATTTGGTCATGAGCAAGTTGATTGGAATCACAATATACTGTATTGATTTTTTTTTTAAACTAAATAATGTAATGGCCAAGGGAATGTACGAACTTTGAGCTCATTGATACCATACCATACCAATACCATGTTTTCAATCACTTTTGTTGTTCAAATGTATTTTTCCTCAACATTACTTTCACATCCTGATTCTAGTCTATGAACGTATTGTTCAGTGATGTAAACCCTATATCTTCATTCGTATCCACAGAAGACATGAATTCTGCAGAGATCCCGAGCGCGGAGGCCGCCACTATATTATCAGACTCTGCTCCTAATGCAATGACTATTACAAAACTAGAAACCACAAGGTAAGATGTACTGTATGATTAAATGCATACGAGGTACATGCTGCCTTTGAAGACCAAGAACTAAATGTTGTCAATCCATCCATTCATCCGTTTTCTGTACAAGACGATTTAAAATTTTGCTTTATATTAATTGTAGAAAAGTGGAATTGTGGATGACTGGTTAGCACATCTGCCTCACAGTTCTGAGGACCGTTCAAATCCGGCCTCGACTGTGTGGAGTTTGGCCACAGCAATTACAGGACACTTCTGTCAGTCTTTGTGCATGTACAACGATATCAATTCACTTGCATGTATCCGCAGGCACACACCCCTTACTGCAACAAATAACTCATGAATATGCAAATCGCTTGTGTATCCCCTCACTTATACTCTCGTCCTGTACACTTTTATAATTTACATAATTAATGCCACTACACTTCAGTTGTACAGCCGGGTTCATGACCCTGGTCCTGCATGCTTCTTCTCCTGTCCTAGTCCCGTTCTATCTTGTCCTGTCCTTCCCTCACAGGTCGTAGCACTACAGCCGCATGCAACACTCATATTTAATGTTTCATTGTTGTAGATAATGTAATGATTTACTTCTCTCATCCAGTTTAAATGAGTGCTTTTGTCTTTTGTCTTTGTTTCTCTTTCCCTTCTAGAAACTTTGTTCTGTTCGACTGATCAAGTCTGATTCGCAATAAACCTCAATTATAATACCACAGCGGAAGCTTAAAAACTCCACTGTGACACAGTAAAACTGTTTCGGCATAAAAGGGATACAGATTTTCCATTCTGCTTGACTTAACAGCCGAACAGGACAAAAAAAAATTAAAAATGTATTATTTGGACTCGGCGGCACGATGGCCGACTGGTTAGAGCGTCTGCCTCACAGTTCTGAGGACCGGGATTCAATCCCCGGCCCCACCTGTGTGGAGTTTGCATGTTCTCCCTGTGCCTGCATGGGTTTTCTCCGGGCACTCCGGTTTCCTCCCACATCCCAAAAACAAGCACGAATTGGAGACTCTAAATTGCCCGTAGGCATGACTGTGAGTGCGAATAGTTGTTTGTTCCTATGTGCCCTGCGATTGGCTGGCAACCAGTTCAGGGTGTACCCCGCCTCCTGCCCGATGACAGCTGGGATAGGCTCCAGCACCCCCGCGACCCTAGTGAGGAGAAGCGGCTCAGAAAATGGATGGATGGATTATTTGGACTCAATCTGTGATTGATCATGTAAGAACCGCTGAAAGTACTATTGATATAAGCCTCTTAGGAACAATGCATAGGTGAAAGAACAGTACTTTAAATGATAAATGTTATTTTCACAAATTTGATATAATAAACAGTATGCTAATCAAATTAAATTCTTCAAGATTGCGTCAAACTTTGTTTTGTTACCTCCTCCCCAAATGATACCTTTTGTCTACATTGCTTGTCTGATTAATGTGTAGTTTGAATATTCTCCCTATGCTTCCATGGGTTTTCTTCTGATACTCGGGCTTCCCCCTCACATTCACAGTGCAAGACCGGTTAGAGCGTCTGCCTCACAGTTCTGAGGACCGGGATTCAATCCCCGGCCCCACCTGTGTGGAGTTTGCATGTTCTCCCCGTGCCTGCGTGGGTTTTCTCCAGGTACTCCGACTTCCTCCCACATCCCAAAATCATGCACGGTAGGTTAAGTGAAGACTCTAAATTGCCCGTAGGTGTAAATGTGAGTGCGCATGGTTATTTGTTTATATGTGCCCTGCGATTGGCTGGCGAGCAGTTCAGGCTTAACAGTCCTCTCGCCCGAAGATAGCTGGGATAGGCTCCAGCATGTCCGCGACCCTAGTGAGGATAAACGGTACGGAAAATGAATGAATTAATAATTGTAGAACCAAGACATCGTCACGTAAAATCTTATTTTGAAGCCTGCAGAATGAGCAATTGTACATTGAATTACATTTTATGTTTCTTTTAGTGTAACAGATCCGGCGAGTGAGCAGTGCACAGTTAAAAGCAAAGAAACAGCTGGTCACATTCAAGCTATCTCAGCATTACTTTCTTCTCCTAAAGCCCTGCAAGAGGTCACAAAGTTAACCTGCATGCAAAAATCCTGCACATCCCACCACCCTGTGTCCCGAAACGCTATTCAGCAACACAATCGTGGTCGGCGCGGATTCCAGCGCCATTCCTTCCCACTCCAACAACCGGGACATCGCACCCTCAGCCACTCAAAGCGCTGCAAGTGCAACCAGTAAAGAATCCATAGATCTGATAATCCCCTTAGATTTCTATGTCTTTGTTTTACATGCAATGATTCTTATAAGACTGACAACTCCTGTACTAATCTTGCTATAATTAATTACTGCACTTGTATTTAAATCAAACTGGCAGCTGTAAAGGAACCTTTTTTTTTTTTATCATTGCATTTTACATTGACAAACATTGTTTTTTATGGATGCATGTCTATACAATTATGTCTGTAAAAGGTTTGATATGTTATACTATTTTTTTTTTTACTAGTGCTGTATGTATTTGAGTACATGCAGCAATAAAATACAGAAAAGTGTATTACTTGTGCATGTTATTTATTAAATTCCTCATTGGTTGGAAGGTAACTAACAGCTGTGTTGGTTCACACGTTAAGCCGTGGGAAGAGTGTAGTTCATAGGCAAGACATAACACCTGCAATCAGCTTAGAGTTTTTGATAGATGCAGAGTGACTGAGGAAGTTTCACCTGATGCAGAACTTAACAGTCAATCAACAATTAATTACAAAAGTTTTGATTTGTCTCAATTGACTGACAGTTCCAAGCCAGGTAAGTTCCACTGTGATACAAACAAAGAATTGTATTTAGGCGAGTAGAGCTGAGCCAAACTGTAATGGTAAAGAGGAGCAAAAGTCCTGACTTCAACCCCAATAAACACCTTCTAGGATCAGCTAAAACACATTGTTCAACATGAGCGACCTCTGGATGAATCAGCAAAAACTCCCAAAGAAAATGTCTAATCCAGTTTTATAAAGCCACATACCCAAATTTGTGTCGTCTGAAATGTCTTTCTGCGCTGCTTTCACCAGATGTCAGCAAAGGCTCCAAGAACATACCATTGTACCAAGTGGCCGCTGGTTGGAATCAATTCCATGACCGGGATGAGCTCAACTATAACCAAGCAAAGCAAAGATCCAGTGATAATACACTCCAGTGATAATAAAAATACATTTTTACATTGCCTCTGTCACTTGTGCCATGGCGGTGACTGTTGTGTTAATGGTGCAGGTTTACCTTGGTGAAAATCTAGTATGTCATCTATTGGCAGTGTACCTCGTGCCAGGCTGTCATCCCAGTGGCTTGTCAGCTCTTTGTAGAGGGAGTGTTGGTGTTGGACCACGAATGGTGCACAGCACTTGGCCAGAGAGTCCTTCATGATCATGGTTCCAGTGTGGTTGCGGCCATCTCTGCCATTCTGTGTTTGGGTGTGGTGCCTCTATATATGCTAGGTATCTGTGGGTGAGGTAACTCGGGTTTTTGTTTACACGTGCATGAATTATAGCACGTGTCCAATCATACATCTTTAACTTGCTCCCCTTTTATATAGAAGAGGGGTGATGCTAGTTCGTGACATTTGTAGGACTGCATAAGCAACTAGACTGGAAGTCGGACAGTCTTTGGAAGGACTTTATAAAAGTAAAAAACATGCAGTATTGGCTGGCGACCAGCATTACTTAAAATTATCCATACGGAAATATGTTTTTTTAAATTTTTTTAGAGTTTGGAACTTGGGTTCATGCTCCACCATCTGCTGGTGGTGCAGCTTCGCTATTGACGCTCAAGCTGTTGGAGGGCTTCCAGCTCCGTGAGAACAATACCTCGGAGAATCAGACAGTGCTCCGCTGGACCACTGAGGAACTAAACCACAGAGCATACTGTATATAATGGAAGGTTTGTCTATTTTGGTGAGGTGGAATTGTGTTCCTCTTCGTCTAAAATGGTCTTTCTTCACCCTGTAAAGGCTCTGAAGGCAGCTGTCACAATGGCAAGTGGTTTGGGTGACCCGAAATATAACTCATCTGTGACTGAGTTACTCTCTTATATGCTGAGGTAAGTCATCATTATACCCCTTGGACAAAGTGCTTTGAACAGGAATTCAGACACACATAACACAAGCGTGTGTGTGTGTGTGTGTGTGTTTTTCTGTGCGTCTGTGCACAGTTTACAGTACAGTCTGTCTGTGAATCACTACTCTATTAAATCTAAAATACCCAATGGAAATGAATGTGAGGCACCACTCCTTGTGCAGTTGCTATTTACTGTGTGTTTATGCTTAATGCTTCATTTATTTCAAAGTATCTTAGAAAAAAAATATTATTTATTTAGATTTGAATATTTAAAGATAAGGTATATCATTCATACATCATGAGAAAATACCACCCTCAGATTCCAAACCCCAATTCCACTGTGCTGACAGTTTTAGATTTATTACGTCCATTTTCTATTCTGCTTATACAACCCCAATTCCGATGAAGTTGGGACGTTGTGTTAAACAGAATACAATGATTTGCAAATCATGTTTAACCTATATTTAAATGAATACACAACAAAGACAATATTTAATGTTCAAACTGATAAACTTCATTGTTTTAGCAAATAATCATTAACTTAGAATTTTATGGCTGCAACACATTGCAAAAAAGCTGGGACAATTGAGGAATGCTCATCAGTACTGTTTGGAACATCCCACAGGTGAACAGCCTAATTGGGAACAGGTGGGTGCCATGATTGGGTATAAAAGGAGCTTCCCTGAATTGCTCAAGCAAAGATGGGGCGAGGTTCACCTCTTTGTGAACAAGTGCGTGAGAAAATAGTCGAACAGTTTAAGGACAATGTTCGTCAATGTACAATTGCAAGGAATTTAGGGATTTCATCATCTATGGTCCATAATATCATCAAAAGGTTCAGAGAATCTGGAGAAACCACTGCATGTAAGCGTCAAGGCCGAAAACCAACATTGAATGCCCATGACCTTTGATCCGTCAGGCGGCACTGCATCAAAAACCAACATCAATTTGTAAAGGAAATCACCACAAGGGCTCAGGAACACTTAAAAAAACAATATCAGTAAATACAGTTCGGCGCTACATCCGTAAGTGGAACTTGAAACTCTACTATGCAAAGCAAAAGCCATTTATGAACAACACCCAGAAACGCCGCCGGCTTCTCTGGGCCCGAGTTCATCTAAGATGGACAGATGCAAAGTGGAAAAGAGTTCTGTGGTCCGACGAGTCCACATTTCAAATAGTTTTTGGAAATTGTGGACGTTGTGTCCTCCGGGCCAAAGAGGCAAAGAACCGTCCGGACTGTTATGGACGCAAAGTTCAAAAGCCAGCATCTATGATGGTATGGTGCTGTGTTAGTGCCAATGGCATGGGTAACTTATACATCTGTGAAGGCACCAATAATGCTGAAAGGTACATACAGATTTTGGGGAAACATATGCTGCCATCCAAGCAATGTCTTTTTAATGGTCGCCCCTGCTTATTTCAGCAAGACAATGCCAAACCACATTCTGCACGTGTTACAACAGCGTGGCTTCGTAGTAAAACGTGTGGGTACGAGACTGGCCTGCCTGCAGTCCAGACCTGTCTCCCATTGAAAATGTGTGGCGCATTATGAAGCGTAAAATACGACAACGGAGACCCCGGACTGTTGAACAGCTGAAGCTGTACATCAAGCAAGAATGGGAAAGAATTCCACCTACAAAGCTTCAACAATTAGTGTCCTCGGTTCCCAGACGTTTATTGAATGTTGTTAAAAGAAAAGGTGACGTAACACAATGGTAAACATGACCCTGTCCCAGCTTTTTTGGAACGTGTTGCAGCCATAAAATTCCAAGTTAATGATTATTTGCTAAAAACAATAGCGTTTATCTGTTTGAACATTAAATATCTTGCCTTTGTAGTGTATTCAATTAAATATAGGTTGAACATGCGTTACAAATCATTGTATTCTGTTTTTATTTCTGTTTAACACAACGTCCCAACTTCATTGGAATTGGGGTTGTATACTCATTACGGTTGCGGGTAAGCTGAAGCCTATCCCAGCTGACTTTGGGTGAGAGACAAGATACAACCTGAAGCGGTCACCAGCCAATGGTAGGGCACATGAAGACAAAGAAACATTCACATGTACAGACAATTTAGTCTTCAATTATTCATCCATCCATCCATTTTCTGAGCCGCCTCTCCTCACTAGGGTCGCGGGCGTGCTGGAGCCCATCCCAGCTATCATGGGCAGGAGGCGGTGTAAACCCTGAACTGGTTGCCAGCCAATCGCAGGGCACATACAAACAAACAACCATTCGCACTCACATTCACACCTACGGGCAATTTAGAGTTGTCAATTAACCTACCATGCATGTTTTTGGGATATGGGAGGAAACCGGAGTGCCGGGAGAAAACCCACGCAGGCACGGGGAGAACATGCAAACTCCACACAGGTGGGGACGGGGATTGAACCCCGGTCCTCAGAACTGTGAGGCAGACGCTCTAACCGGTCTTTCACCGTGAATGTGGGGGGGAAGCCCGAGTATCAGAAGAAAACCCATGGAAGCATAGGGAGAATATTCAAACTACACATTAATCAGACAAGCAATGTAGACCAAAGGTATCATTTGGGGAGGAGGTAACAACACAAGTTTGATGCAATCTTGAAGAATTTAATTTGATTAGTATACTGTATATTATATCAAATTTGTGAAAATAACATTTATCATTTAAAGTACTGTTCTTTCACCTATGCATTGTTCCTAAGAGGCTTATATCAATAGTACTTTCAGCGGTTCTTACATGATCAATCACAGATTGAGTCCAAATAATACATTTTTTATTTTTGTTGTCCTGTTCGGCTGTTAAATCAAGCAGAATGGAAAATCTGTATCCCTTTTATGCCGAAACAGTTTTACTGTGTCACAGTGGAGTTTTTAAGCTTCCGCTGTGGTATTATAATTGAGGTTTATTGCGAATCAGACTTGATCAGTCGAACAGAACAAAGTTTCTAGAAGGGAAAAAGAAACAAAGACAAAAGACAAAAGCACTCATTTAAACAGGATGAGAGAAGTAAATCATTACATTATCTACAACAATGAAACATTAAATATGAGTGTTGCATGCGGCTGTAGTGCTACGACCTGTGAGGGAAGGACAGGACAAGATAGAACGGGACTAGGACAGGAGAAGAAGCATGCAGGACCAGGGTCATGAACCCGGCTGTACAACTGAAGTGTAGTGGCATTAATTATGTAAATTATAAAAGTGTACAGGACGAGAGTATAAGTGAGGGGATGCACAAGCGATTTGCATATTCATGAGTTATTTGTTGCAGTAAGGGGTGTGTGCCTGCGGATACATGCAAGTGAATTGATATCGTTGTACATGCACAAGGACTGACAGAAGTGTCCTGTAATTGCTGTGGCCGCACCGCGGCGGCTAAGGACCCCACCCAATCAATCGAGGGGCGGGATCAGGCCCAAGGGTCCACCCGGACCGCCCGTCCCGTCCGCCGGGACCCCAATGCCCCCCCCCAGCTAAACACCCCACCCCCCACTCTGCGCAAATCTGTTCTTTTTTCTCATTTTGTCTGCTTTTGAAGTAAGCCTTCTGCTAACGTGCTATGCCAAAGCACACAGGCACCTCACCTGAAGACCACACCCTCCAAAAGGCGGAGCTGATTGCTGGGCAAGTAGTTGTCATGGGGGCAGATGACCTTATCGTGTCAGCGGCAGGGTAAGCAGGCAGTACGCCATCAGTGATGCACGATAAGATATGTGTGTGCGGTATTTGCTTCCGAGAACACTGACATTCTTTCATGTAATTTCTGGCGAAATTACTCTCCTGTAGTTCATTGAGCAGACCATTTGGGAGCAGAATTGTAACTGGCCACAGCATAGAAACTAAAGCAAATTTATTTACATAGCACATTTCATACACAAGGTAATTCAATGTTCTATGCATGATTAAAAACATTAAAAAACAAAGAAAAAACAGCTCATAAACATTTAAAACAATAAAAATAAATAACTTAAAAGTACAATTAAAAGTTTTCAACCTGGACTTAAAAACATTCACACTTCGGGCTGACGTCACTTCTGTTGGCAACTTATTCCATTTGTGTGCAGCATAATAGCTAAATGCTGCTTCACCATGTTTGCTTTGGACTCTGTGCTCCACTATTTAACCTGAGTCTGTCCATTACAGAGCCCGACTGGGTTTATATGCCATTAGCAGTTCTTTTATGTATTCAGGACCTAAACCCTTTAGTGATTTATAGACCAGTAGCAGAACTTTAAAATCTATTCTAAATCTGACTGGGAGCAAGTGTAAAGACCTTAGAATTGGAGAAATATGCTCTGACCTCTTCTGGTCAGAACCCGAGTTGCAGCTGTTTAACGCTCTTTTTAGGGAATCCAGTGAGAAGACCATTACACTAGTCAAGTCTACTTGAGATAAAAGCATGGATGAGCTTCTCCTGGCCTGCTTGGCACGTGCGAGCCTTCACTCTGGATTTGTTCTTCACATGTTAGAAGGCAGTTTTAGTTTTTGATTTGATATGACTGTTGAAAGTCAGGTCGGAATCTATCAGAACACCAAGGTTTCGGACTTAGTCTTTATTTTTTAAAGAGAGTGACTCCAGGTATTTACTAACAGTGATCCTATTTTCTTTATTGCCAAAAACAATTATCTCAGTTTTGTTGTGGTTTAATTGAAGAAAATTTGGGCTCATCCAGTTATTTATGTTTTAGACAGTGACACATCCTCAATTGAACTGTAGTCATCTGGAGACACTGCTTGATATACCTGTGTGTCATCTGCATAGCTACGATAGTTAAAATTACAGTTCTGAACAATTTGACCTAAGGGTAGCATATACAGCCTGAATAGGACGGTTCCAAGAACTGACCCTTGAGGGACCCATAAGTCATTGCCATTCGATGAGATTGAACACTTCCAATGGTTACAAAATAACTCCTTTCCTGCAGGTTGACCTGAACCATTTCAGGACCGTTCCATTTAGTCCTACCCACGTTTCCAACCTCTTCCGCAGTATATTATGATCTACCGTATCAAAAGCCGCACTGAGATCCAACAAGAAGAGAATTGACACCTTTCCTGAGTCAGTATTCAACCTTATATCATTTAGCACTTTGATAAGAACAAATTCTGTACTGTGATGATTTTGAAAACCTGATTGAAATTTGTCAAAAAATAACTTTCTCAACAATCTTGGCTATGAAAGGGAGATTTGAGATGGGTCTATAGCTTGCTAACATAGAAGTGTCCAGCGTTCTATTTTTTTTTTAGAAGAGGCTTAATGGCAGCTACTTTAAGAGTTTTAGGAAACTCACCTGACTGAAGTGAGCAATTGATTTATTTGCTGCAAATAATGAAAACGTTTGTCCACAGCGTGCTGATCAAAGATATCATTAAGAAATTGACTGTTCCTCTATTTGTCTAATAAAGTCTCATTACCTCAAGCTCATAAAAATGACTATGCACTGTTGAACTGTGAAGGATTTTAATATGTTTAATGATTGCTATGCTCTTAAATAAAATGAATACACTGCTCACAAAAAGTTGACTATCTGGCTTTTAGGTATCAGGAATAACCTAAAAATGCACTAACCATCCTTTCATCCATCCATTTTCCGTACCGGGTATCCTTATGGTTCCTTCTCAAAATTTGGAATGGAAATGTCCAACCGTTTCAGTATTTTTGTATGCTACTTGCTGTTCTCTAACAAGGAGCCGAATGGCAAAATTCACAGCCGATGTATGATTTATTAATAGACGATCCATTTCTTCGGTGAATCGGAATTGGTATTTAAAGTCTTCATCATGCTGTTCACATTTTTACATCATACGATACTTAGCAATTGAGCAACAGCACCTCGCCATTGCGAGGCATCAGAGGTGAAGATCGCAGAAGGAAGTGGCCACTGACCTTGTTGTCAGTCCATCAGAGAGAGTGGAAGAGGCGCAGAAAGGCAAAAAGTGGATGTCCTTGGAATTAAAAAAAAAAAAAAGTGACTGTGAAGTTTGCCATTCAGCTCATTGTTAAAGAACAAGTTGTGCAAAAAGTACTGAGACCTTGAACGTGTGCATTAAAAAGTTTAACGAAGGTCAAATGAAGTTCACCTGTAAAAGTTATCGTGCCTTTTAGGTTTATCCTGAAATTACACCTGAAAGCCGAATATTCCGAACTTTAAGTTCCTAAAAATGGTATTTTTAAATACAACATATGTGATAGATTTTAAGGTGTTTTTTCCTTTTTTCCAGTTCAAATGGAACAGTTAAGAAACACGACATACGTGCATGTGCTCACCGAGGAGCGCCAAGCCTATTATCTAAAGCTGATGTGGAGCCAAGATATCGTCAAACTCGCATACCAGCTGCGTCACAGGGTGCGACATGTCACATGTGTGGAGTCTGAGGACAAACTTGTGACTCAAAGCATGTATTAGTTACTGTAAATATTTCTGCCTGATGTCTGTTGACACTGCAGCAACTATAATGATTTTCAAGTGGAATTACATGATTTCTTGTCAAGGGGCTATATATTTGTGTTTAATCTAAAAGTCATGAGGCTGTCCTCTTCACCAGTTTGTTATTATGTCACCTTGTTAAAGAACAACTTGACAGTACAGTATAGTCAAGCATCTCTCCACCAACCATTTGCCCGCAGCCAGACTTGAACTGTTAGCTTCTGTTTGCAAAGCCCAAGGCCTTACAGATGAGCTACTGCTAATATTCCAGAGTAAAACCTGTGACTAACCAGTTCAAACTGCTTTGATGCGTCCTTTCAGCTAAAAATGTGATTATACCAGGGACAGGACAAGGGCTTAAATATTCCAAAAGTAGCACTTCAAACCACTTCAAACTGTGGCAAGTGGTCAGGGCCAACAAGGTCGACTGCTGGCCTAAGCACTTTAAGAAATGACCTATATTTAGAACTTAATATTCTCATGTTTGTTTCATTAAATAGTATTTATTCCCAAAAGTCTAGTCTCTTCATTTCAGAGCATTTCTCCTGGCTGCGCTGTTTCCAGGTGTGTATTGTCCATGTCAGATTTTAGCCTCTATCTGCTGTGTCGTCAATCTAATCTGTCCAAGGACCTTCCGAATCAGTAGTACCGGCTGTTTCTTAAACCAATCGGACTTCAAGATGGTCTTCCCAAGGCTAGCAAGATGGCCCTCGATGATGTCAGCATTTTCCCCTCCTCCGTTTGGTCACAGTAAACTGAGTTCAGAAAACTATTTATCCCATTTGACTAGCACGTTTGTAGCGGTTCACATTAATATACCTAATTAGCTATCATTTCTGGTATGATGTATCTTATCTAGGGTTGGCATCGCTCAACACAATGGTGTTGTCACGTTAGTAGATAAATATTGATTCTGAACTGCTCCAGATTTATCTGGCAGTTGCATTACATTGTGTATTTGTGCATTATTGATTGTTTCTGTCATTGCAATGTGACATGGTGGTATTAAGTCAAGTAAATCCACACTGAAGGCCCAGGTACGAAATGCACTGACGCCACTGATTCCTTGAGTTCAGTTTTCCTCTTTTCTTTCCATTCATGCATTCATGCATTTTGTAATAAAATAATATGGTATGGATGAACGTATGTCACAAACGTGAGACAAATATTTCCCATTATCTTATCAGCGCTGCAGTCACGCACTTCCCCCCCCCCCCCCCCCCCCCCAAAAAAAAAAAACAAAAAAACAACGTGTTCCAGTGAGCGTGCTTCAGTGTTAAGGGCGGAGATGAAGTGCTGAGGCAAGTGGGCGTGACCGGTCGCACTCAGGTCAATATTAGAACAAGTGAAAAAGGAGGCAGCGGGCAGTGTTATTGAACGAGTGCAACGATTTCCTATGAAACAGAAGACAAATTGTCTCTGACTTGACGTTGAGTTGTTGGCGAGGGCGGCGTGTCTTCCGAAAGAACCCATCTAGGTGAGTGATTTATTTAGTTTAACTTTTTTTTTTTTGACAACACCATTGCGAAACAAACGAGAACGTAGACATTTGTCCCTGTGTTACATTTCAACAGATTTACTCGGTAAGCACCTGCTGGCCATATTTGGTTTCAATGGAGCCCACCCCCGCGGTGTTAAAGGAGATGTTTTTCATCGTCTTACGTGGGAAGTCACGGAAAGGCTTCTCCCGGGGTTGCATCGGACAGGTGGAGGCAGAGACGCAGCGCGGGGAGCTGATGGGGCTTCTCTACCGCGGGGGGGCCAACGCGGGGAGCCCCAAGAACGGAGGTGTCGTGCGGAGGGAGGACACGTACCCCCTGAGCCGCCGCCAAGCCCAGCTTCTCCTCTTCGTCTCCTCCGTAAGCAAACGCCTGAAACAGCTGTGCAACCCACAGCTGTTCTCGGCCATCTGTGAACTGACTGTGGATGACCTGGTGGTGGTGAAGAACAAGAAGGCTCACCTGCCGGGACAGGTGAAGAACCTGATGCAGATTGGCAGGAAGGAGAACAAAGACGACCTGCAGATGCTGGCGTTTGAAGTGGAATTTGTGGTGGGTCCCGTTTCCCATATTGCACTGGTAAACAACATTTCAGTAGAACAGGGAACCCCTGTGATGATAATCCTCAAGTGTGCTGCGCGGCGCCTCAGGCTATAGTAGATGAGTGTTGTTATATAACTTGACCGACTGTATGCACCCAAGCAGATTGAATGTAGCCTACTCTATAGACCAGTCACAATCTAAGTTGTCAGTCAAACAAACACGAAAAGCAATTAAGAAACCCTGAAATATGGGTTTAGTTGAGCATATGGACAAATTGTGTACTTTCTTTTTTTCACAAACTGCTTTTCTCTGCCTGCCTTCCAGGACCGTGATCTGACTTTGTCTAAAAAGCCTGCCCCTCGGTCCCTGTTCAGTGCTGCAGACATCATCCAGGTGGTCCCATCTAACTCTATCCCCATTGGACTAAACTGGAACACTGGCCAACACGGTGGTAAGTATGGGGTCAATGCTGCATCCATCTATCCATCCATATTCCGTACCGCTAATCCTCAATAGGGTCGCGGGTGTGCTGGAGCCTATACCAGCTGACTCTGGGCGAGAGGCGGGGTACACCCTGAACTGGTCGCCAGCCAAGCGCAGGGCACATATAAACAAACAAACATTCACACTGACGTTCACACCTACGGGCAACTTAGAGTTTCCAATTAAACCTACCATGCATGTTGTTTGGGATGTGGGAGGAAACCGGAATACCCGTAGAAAACCCACGCAAGCGCAGGGAGAACGTGCAAACTCCACACAGGCGAGGCCGGCTTTGAACTCGGGTCCGCAGAACTGTGAGTCAGATGTGCTGACCATTCTCCACCGTGCTGCAGATTTTGCATTATCAGAGAAAAATGTACAATCGAACCTTTGCAATTAGCTGTCATTCATTCCAGGGTGTGTACCCCACCTCTTGCCCCAAGTCAGCCGGGATAGTCTCCAGCACACCCGTGATCTTAACAAGGATAAGCGGTATAGGAAATGGATGGTTAGATAGATATGAAATGAAATGTGGTGTAGGAGAAACAAATGGTCCTGTTGCTTAGGAATGCAGAAGAGTGGAGTCATCACATGGCTTGGTGCGTTTTCAGAGATCTCGACATATTTCAAACATGCCGTCTCCCTGTGTTGTTAGCCAACAGCATGTCACAAGATTCAAGATAACTGTATATGACTTTTTCACCTGGAACCTCCCTCATTCTAACAGGCACAAACAAAAAGGCTGTAATGCGCATCAACTCCATGGCAAATATTAGATCCCATGGACAAGTGAAAGAAAACCAGAAAGAGAAGAGCATCAATCCGAGTCGTAATCACAATCCATCACGTGCACCTTTGGAAGTGGGGTCCTTGGTGGAAGTGGTGTCCAACACGGGGGTCACGGTACATGGGGTTGTGAGGTGGCTGGGTATCCCTGTCGGAAAAACATCTGAATGGGCTGGAATCGAATTGGTGAGTCTCGAGATGATATTTAAAGAGTTTCAACTTATTTTGGAAAGATTTACAATTGATTATATCTGTTTTGTGCATCAGGACTACAATGTGAACCATTGCTCTGATGGAACATACGGGGACCAGCGGTTGTTCACCTGCAAAAAGGGCAGGGCTTTGTTTGTCCCTGTCACTAACTGCAGCCCCGATAGCAGGTTTGTCTGCTCCTCCACAGCAAGTGACACCATCAACCAAGTGGAAATACCTCCAGGTTAGTTGCTTGACCCAATGGAACAGCAACCTTCTGAAAATTAAACTATATACAGTACACCGATGGCATCATTTGTTGGCATTGATCTATCATTTGTAATGACTTTTTAACGGAATTATTTGCCGGAATAGAATGTCGGCCAGCTCTGGAGCAATATTTTCGTATTTGTGTCCATTCTTGGCAAGTTACTGGTCACTACCCCAAGTTTGATATACAAATATTTATTTCACCATCTTCACTGCTGTGAACTACTTTCACAGGATGCTTGGACCGGGGTTGACTTCTAAAATTATTTCCTTTCACTGAACACTGAAACCCTTTCCAATTCATTAACTAATTGCAACTCAAGAAAATTGCATCAAACCTAAGCAAGATTATTTTGCTCTCAGCAAAACAAAACATGAAAAAATATCAGGTTGTTTCCGCAGAGAGGAAGGCTTCAAAGTAGCCAAACAGGTCAGGAACCAAAATGCTTGCATTCATTGGCTTCCATTTTTATCATTGCTGAACTGTACTGTATATGTTTATTTAGTGGTGTTCATCATGTATTTATGTAGAAAGTTTAAGTTCCTGAGAGAAACTATATTTGTTTTGAGCAAGAAAGTTAGCGAAAGCCGCCCTGTAATCGCCTGGCGACCAATTCAGGGTGTACCCCGCCTCTCGCCCGGAGTCAGGTGGGATAGGACCCAGCATGCCCCTGGCCCGAGTGAGGATAAACAGTTTGGAAAATGGATGGATAGTTAATGAGAGCCTTGTTGAGTCTCTGGCAGGATGAGAAAATAGTTCTGATCTAATGCAATTGTTAGTTTCACTGTAAATGGGGCATGATAGACCTGCGAGCCCACTCTTGAAATGGCCAGCGTTTCCGAAAGTCTATGAGATTACAGTTTGTCTGTGCAAGATTAAAACCCTTTATATAATTACCACAGCACTGCACATATTTTTGAAAGTACTAAATGTGTTGCTAATGATACTTGATGTATCACTGAAAGAACATGTTTTTTATGTGGTCTAGTTCCTCCATATGTGGACTCCGAGGAGTATGTGGCACCTATTGCTGAATCAGAGGTCATGTCTTTGTTAGTGGGACGAATGAAAGGGATTCAGGGTCACATCAACTCCTGTTATCTGGATGCCACTCTTTTCAGGTAAAACCAGTTCACCACCCATCAGAGCTCCTGACTATTAAGTGGCGCTGTGTTGTAATCTGAGTTTTGATCTTGAATAATGTCAAGTGACAAAAGAGTTAAGTGCATCCAGATAAAAGTTGTTTATTTGTTCCTTCAGTTTGTTCAGCTCGTCTGTGACCCTGGATAATATCTGCCTGAAGCTTGCTGACACTGTGCAGCCCATTGCTTCCACACTGAGAAAAATAGTCAATCGTTTACGCAGGTATTATTGCTTTCCTCTAGTCGATACTATATAGTTTTTTTGTTTTGTTTTTTGTTCACATAGTCTCACATTTAGCTTGCAAAACAAACATTGACATTTGCAATAACCACAAGTGGTAAACATGTTTTGATTTCTTCATAATATGGTGTGTCTTTGCTCATGGCATAACGTGCTTTCTTTCCTTGCTCTCAATTGTTTTGCCTTATGTCACTCACTGACTTCAAATGCATTTTTTTGCAGACAAGGGTTCGTGCCTGCTGCAAGTGTAATGAATTTTCGCAATCAGCTTGGCTGTGACACCTTTCGAACAGAGGAAAAAGGTCCATATTTTTCTAAATCATTTTGTACTATAGTGGTTTCACGCTAAATAGCATGGTTGTGAAGTGTTTTTTCCCCCCACTGCAGACCCAGAGGAATTCATCACGCTTCTCTTTCAGAAGGTTCTTTGCATTGAGCCATTGCTTAAACTCCGGTATGAACTTGAGCAGTCCTCTCTCGTTCGTATGGCTGAGTTAAGTTACTAAATACAAGTTTCTACCAGGTCGAGAAGTGAAAGTTATCAGGAGACCTACACCTTCCAGATCTTTCTGGAAAAAGAACAGATTGCCCAGATACCCACAGTTCAACAGCTACTGGACACTTCCTGCCTGTCGTGTGATATCAAGTTTGAAGAGGTACAGTTAAATGGATTCCCTCAAGGGAGGACAAATGTGAAATACTTCGCCATTCAATCCTTTAAATCTGATATCATATTTTACCTGTTCCTTAGATGCCCTCTTGTCTGATAGTTCAGATGCCAAGGTTCGGAAACAAGTATAAAATGTTTTCTCACATCATTCCCTCCATGGAGCTGGACATGACGGACCTCCTATACAACTGTAAGGAACATGCAGAATGTAGCAGAAGAAAAAAATATTACATAATTTAACTCTTTGCTAATATTAGCTCTGTGTGTTTTTACAGCTCCGAGGCAATGTTTCATCTGTGGACAATTGGCAGCGCATGAGTGCCTCCAGTGTCTGCCAGATCACAAACTGCATCCAGGGAGAATTAAACAGTATTGCACAACCTGCAACATACAGGCAAGGCAATTTTTGGGGGTTGTATATAATCCCCTTATTGTTAAACATTACTTCCTACTCATTTACTACTTGTTTGTTTTAAAGGTGCACAGACATTCCTCACGACAGGGGCATTCCCCAAAGCCTCTGTCAGTTCCAGCTGAGGTAGCCACAGATTGCCCTGCACCTCTGCACACAATGCAGCTGTTTGCGGTGCTATGCATTCACACCAGCCACTATGTGTCCTTTGTCAAATCTGGCTCTGACCCACACTCCTGGCTCTTCTTTGACAGCATGGCAGACAGATGTGGTGAGGATCTTTAGTATTCTTTGTCTTTTTTTAAAAAAATTTAAGCTAGACGATAACTATTTCCACAAAAATGTTCGTGCAAACGTTGACATGTTTTGGTTTTTAAATGAAATGGTTGCTCGTGACTGTTCTGTTCTGATAAAGCAGTCTCAACAAAGACAGATAAGAATGCACTCTGACTTCTTTGTCGCCTCTATCTCTTTTCAATCTGATGTCTAATCGCAACACCGCTCTTCCTTACAGGTGACGATCAAAGGGGCTTCAACATCCCAGAGATCCAAGCTTGTCCAGAGCTGGGTGACTTTTTGTCCCAGTCTGAGGAGGAGCAGGCACGGGCTAACCCCTCGTATGCTCCTGAACTTGTGCGCCGACTGTTGTGTGACTCCTACATGTTTTTATACCAGAACCCAGCAACGACTCTTTCCAGTTCAGACCATCGGGAGCCTTAAATGTATGAGGACAAGGACGCTGTGTTCTGGCAACAGTGCCTTAATAATAACTTTGCACTTTATCAACCAGATTTTGCTTTTTGCATCCGAACAGCAGTGAGTGGAATTGTTTTGACATACCACGAAATGCAATAATGTTCAGAAGAAAATGCTGTGGTAGCTCACTACAAATTTGTTTGACATATTCGGACATGCCAGGAGTACAACAATTATTTTTTTAAATAGACATTTTTAATGCCTTATTGTATTGTCCTTTTGGTTGTGAATTATGGCTATTTGTGGTAAGATTTTAAATGTAGCATGTAAATGTTTTTATGCTTTTTCTTTTCATTTTATGTAATAAATAATCTACTCAAGCTTTTGGTGAAATGGTGTGGTCTAGATTGACAGTGGAGACCTAAAGGGTAATTAGAACATCATTGACCACTCATCTTTTGTCTCTTGACAAGTGGAATGGAATAAGTACCAATATGGTCACATCGTGTTTACTGTAAACAATTGCACAGCATCATTTGAATGTTTGAAAACATAACAGCTTCACTTTACTCAGTCAAAACCAGTTCAAATCTTTTAAGATGCAACAAGGAAAATTAAAGGTGCCTTTTTTTCTTTTTCTGAATGAACCGTTTTATCAATATTCAAAGTTACATGAGGGGTTGTGGGAGGCTGGTGAATGTAGTGTAACGTGGATTTTAGCGCCCTCTTTTGGATGGAAAAGGAGCTGCCTACACAGGATGACTTCAGCAAACGGAGTAGACATCGTTTCACGTCATCTGTTATTTGGCTTGCACACAGGTTCGCCCAAACACGCATCAGACACAATTTCGTTACTGTTAAACTGAGAGCATTTATGAAAGTTGCTGTGATGAGTGAACTAATTGAAAGCCATAGCATTCTTTTTACAATCTTGCCTGAAATAACAAAGGGACATAGATAAATATGCAAACATTAACCATGGGGTTGCGTGCACTTTACTACTGTTGTTATAACAGTAAGTTCTTTTAATTTATGTTTTATTTTTGTTTGTTTGGGACATTTCTTTCAGTTACTATAGTCAGAAACATGCCGGTGACCTTTACATTCTGTATCGCACAACTGTAGTTTGAAACTCCTGCGTTGTTGCGTGATAGCCGGCGCTGTCGGCTCTCAAGGTTACTGAGGGCAGGTTGGCCTGCCATGCGTTCCCTGGCCTGCATTCTGGTCACCTCCATAGTTGAAGTCGGAGCACAACACCATTCCAAGGACCAGAGGATTTCATTCAAACAAGGGTCATTATCGTAGAGTAAGCAAAACAATTGACAAAATGTTTATCTGTCTGTATTTTCCTAGTTGCCGTCATGCACGTAGCCTGCTCTGTGGCTTCAACAAAAAGCAGTGAGCCTGGGAGGGCTCGTGCTGCTAAAACGCAACACGTTTCTCCAAAGGAGGAGCTCCACTGCTGCTACCATTTAAATGTGGACGCATGCGCACTGCAATTCAATTGGGACTTCACGTCTTACACAACCCAATCCTTTCTTTATTCTGCCCTCTTCTGCTCGCCGGTGTGTGGTAACCTCTCACGTTTGTCATTTTTTTTTTCTTTCTTGTCAATCACCGCTTAGGAAATGAGTGGGGACCATTCCCACAACGAGGACCAGGTAACGCTGAGCACATTTTGGGACGCCAGCATCAGTGATTAGCGCGTACATACTTGCTCGCATTGAATTTGTTTGGCTTGACAGGGTAACTTGGCTAACTGAACAGTGGCTGCTAATGCGCGTTGGCCGAGTGTGTTCACTAAGTCTCCTCATTTTGTTAATAATAATGTACTGACAACTTGTATTACATATTTGTTATGGATGACACAGGGGTATGCTGGCGAGTTACCGCTTCGTCTTGTGTGGTTAGACGCATACTTGAATAAAAGAGTGCCGTAAGGCTGCATTTAATGTGGCGTTAGCATTTCGCTGTAGCATTCTAGGTATTAGCCGCTAAGTCATATCACTAGCCAGCGTAGCACGCTAGCTCACCGAGCTAAGATACTGCCCATTTGCCATCCAGCAAGTTCAAAGTTAGTTAGCTGCCGGCTGGTTAGCTTCTACCAAATGTAACCCTTGTCTGTTTTCTAATATATTTCAGATTGACTGTGGCTCTCGGGTCAACGGTAAGCGTGTTGCATTTCTAATATACATCGGGGTTAATATGCTTTTATCAAATATTGCACATATCTTCGGTGATAAATGACAACATGAGATTAGTTTAGAGCAGAGGAGAGAAATGGCGTCCAGAGACTAAGTCCTCTCTTTCACTCACAAGCGTCTATTGTTCAAACGGGAGGTCTTGCTACAGCCGTTTGGAAAAGAATAAACTCATTTCGAAAACATATTTGGAAAGAACCAGAGGTGTTTTATCCGTTTCTTGTGTTAAATATAGCCGCCGGTCACGTTAAACGGGCGAACTTTCCAGCTGAAAGTGAGGGTTTGGGGGTTGAGGACTTAGTCTCTGCGCCATTTTCTTTTTCGGCGCAGCGGCCTGACTATTGCGAGCTGAACCCAGAGGTGTACATGCCTGCATGGCTCAGAGGGCGCCCCATCTCGACTCCACCACGTTACACTCAGCAAGATGATGTGAGAAGCGATAGTAATTGCTTATTTACTACACGATTATTAGTGATCTGGTAACAGGGGGTTCAATTTTCCTTCCCCAAGGAGAAAGAAACTTTTGACAGCACACTGCTTCAGACAACATTTAAGTTAACTCAAAAGTAGCAACGCGGGCCTCAAGTCTACACTATTTCAGGCCATTTGTTCAACTTAATTGAATGGTCCCAAATACGATAAATATGACGAATGACGAGATGATTGTCTGTTTTTATCTTACAAAATTGACACTGGTCTGAGAGGTAGCAATATTTTTTGGACACAAATGGCTTGAGTGTCACCTTTAGTACCCATTTCCTTTTTAAAGCACTTATTGCACAAATGCAATATCGCTGGTGTTGAGCCGAAACCTCCTATAGCCAAATTTTGTCACTTTTTCATATTTTTTCACATATTAATACTAATGGTTTAGTCCCCACACACGTATGTTAGTTTTGCAAATTATTCACCAATCTGAAGTGCTGAAAATGGCTTGGTCTCTTTGACGATGGAGTTTTTATGGTGCAACAAACATGGCATTTTGGGGGGGTTTCCTGCAAACTGATGTTAAGGAAATACAAGGATTCTGCCTGACATATTGCCTGACATATTACATATTACTGACATATGACATATTACTAAAAACAATAACTGTTTTTAGTAATATATTGGATGAACACAAGGTTAAGTCTGCCCTGTCTAGCCTCGTACACATAATTTTCAGAATCTGTTTGGACAATACCATCAGCTTTAGTGATTTTGACCCACCTGAAATCTCTCTGATGTCTGCTCTTACTCACCCATTATACTAAAACGACGTCTGCGTCTGTCTTCCTTAGCTGAAAAGTAGGGCAACAGGAGAAAACTGTTCTTTTACGTGTTATGACCTGTCACTGTTTCAGATTGTTTTAAACAAGGGCTCATGTTGCAAAGGGGGGTACTGTGTTGCTCTATTTTTTTATTTCAAGTGATATTTTTTTTTCTTTGAGAAAATCCTTGCTGGAATGAAGGTGTGTGTATGTATGTGTGTGTGTGTGTGTGTGTGTGTGGGGGGGGGTTTATATAGATTATAATAATTTATACAACACTCACTGCACATCTTATTGGGATATACAAATGCTGAAGCCCTATTTTTGATTGCCACTGTCTTCACATAACTGTCTCCTTTTCTTATAGACTCCCACAGGCATAAATATAAAGAACACAAACACAAGGACCACAAGAAGGATAAGGAACGGGAGAAACTAAAGCATGGAAATGGGTATAATTTGCATTTTAGAATGCACCCTGACTTCGGTGGTGCCCAATAAAATTAGTTCCACTAAATCTAATCGCGACATCTGTGTTTTTCATTTAATTGATGCAACAGTGACCACTCGTCTGACAAAAAACATCGAGACAAAGATAAGGACAAGTTGAAGCACAAAGATGGCAGCACAGACAAATTTAAGGACAAGCACAAGGAGAAGAAGGTGGTTGAAATTAGTCTTTGCATGGATTTAACATGATATATTTTCCCTGTAGGTTCCTCCTGCTTTGTCACATCACTCCTAATTGCACCTAGAGTATCTGTCATCTAAATTCTCTGAACATGTACACTGTTGAGTAATGTCTACTACAAATGTACAATGATGTCTTATGTAGTTTATTTCTGCAAAGAAAGTGGTAATAATACAAAAATGTTTGAAGGGAATGACTGTTGATTAACAAATGTATTTCTCTTTTACAGATGAAAATCCTTGATGGTAAAATTAAAAAGGAGAAAGAGAATGGATTTGCCAGGTATTTATGTTCTGGTTTTATTTCAAGGGATGAATTGTCATTGCATATATAATAACTGAAGCATGATTGTTTTGCCGATTAATTTTTTTTCAGCCCACTACATTTGAAGTGTGAGCCTGACGATGACTTGTACCACTCCCCTAAACACGACAAGTCTCTTAAGAGGCAGCGAGATGACGATGAAGAGTGAGTGACCAATAAACTGTCATCTTGGTGGTCTTTTCGGTCACTTGACATTTTTAATGTTCATTTTTCAGTTATGATTTTAAGCCCAAAAAAGTAAAGACTGAAAATGACAGGAAGGACAAGAAAAGGAAACAAATTGAGGTAAGTACATAACCATGTGCAAAAACGTGTGTGTGTGTGTGTGCGTGTGTGTGTGTGTGTGTGTGTGTAACATTCATTAGGGCTGGGCGATTAATCGAAATTGTGATTTCGATTTTGGCTTCTCACAATCATATTATTATAATTGAAGAAAAATAATTTCCGGTATGTGGCGCGAGTTGTGTATGCAAGTTCCTGCGTTGTGAACGCACCCTGTGTTGCTTGTCGCAAGCGTGTTGACATGTTCTTCTACTCTCCCAGAGTGTGCTTTAAGCTGTTTATTGACACCCCAGTTGGAGCTTACTGTAAAACTAAACGCACAACAAAAATGTTTACACACATTGTATATTAAATACAAGACGCATTGTTTCAGAAATCGCCATCTTAATGCTAACAGTCAATTGAAAACCCTATTGACGGACAAGCTAAAGTAAGCATTAGCTTACGAGAGGGATTTACCTTAAAATCATGTATCTTCACACACAAACACTATAGTAACACACAGGTGATATAACAATACTCACGGGCATATAGTCTTCCAAATCTTATAGTCTCCCTCAATCGAGTTTGATAGTTTTATTATGACTTTCTTCTTCTACTTTTTTTATTTTATTTTAATTTTTTTTTTTTTTTTTTTTTTTTAAAAGCTGGCTGTAAATATGCCGCTCCATCCATGTATCGCACCACACTGCCCCTAAGAAGCCAAGGTGTGTATAGGAGTAACAGCTACAGTCATGGCTTAGTATAAAAAGACAAACTCCCCCCGCCCCCCCTGACTGTCTGACATGAAATCAGACTAAAAATTTCCTGTTGTAGGTCAATTAGGATTACCAACATTTCTATTTGCTAAATGCCAGGTTATTGAGAGGATTTATTTTTTTATTTTTTATTTTCTTTATATAGACAAATATGTGTAATAGATAATACAGTCACCCTAGGAGTACCAATGTTTTTCACCATGACTATTTCGTTTAATTTTTTGATTTATATTTTTTTAATATGAACTGTAAAACATTATCCTGATATTATTTCACCAAATCAATTCAATTGTAATTCAGATAAATTTGGTTGACTACATGACAAATTCTTCGATATTGCTCTGGAGAGTTTATTTTAGTACCACCAAAGTGACATGCCTCACTCAGAGATTTCATGCAACAGGAACATTTTAATTATTGTTACAGTGCTGCTGTGTTTAACGCTTAGGGACATCTTAAATTAGTATTTAGTTAGAACATAACCCCAAAATTACTAAGCATAATCACTGTATTGTAGTTATAATAACATAAACCTAGGGGCAATGGTAAATTGCATTGTTTACTTATGTGGTCTTATGTTTTTTTTTTTTTTCTTTTTAATTGTTGTCTTTGGGCTTCATCACAAAGACCCCCTAAGACACAGGGTCTTGGTTTACTAATATGACCTTTTTGGGTTTGAAATACATGTATTGATTGAACTTTTTTGGAGAATTATCTGCAACCTGCCCTTGAATAGCTTCCATCTTAAACAGGATTGTTGTTTTTACTGCCTAGTAATAAAGCTTATCAGTGGGATCTGTTTGATTTGCTTTTTTCCAGTAATAAGATATGAAAGGTCATGGTTCGCTTTTTGAAATATTTATGATAAAGATCATTTTGCATGTTTTAATTTTTTTACATCACGTGGTCTTAAAGTGAGTTTAAGTTTGCATAATTTGTTTCAACCAGACAGTCAGGCTTTCTGTACTACAGATGTGAATTGCAGCTTGGGTTTGGCCAACTCAGTTAATTTTCTCTTCCCTTTTTAGGACGTAAAGCCTAAAAAGACAAAAGATAAAAAAGGAGAAACTGCTGATGGAAAAAAGAAAGCAAAAAAGGAACCAGAAGAGAAGTGGAAATGGTGAGTTAGTTGTGTTTTTGTGAATACCGTATTTTCGCGACTATAAATCGCAACGTATTAAAAGGCGCAGTCTCAGTTACGGGGTCTATTTCTGTATTTAACACATACACAAGGCGCACCGTATTATTGGACGCAGGCACGGTGAAACATACGCTAGCTTAAAACATACTGTAGCATGCATGCACGCTAAATCAATGTTTTTAAAAAGGCAACGGGAGCAAAACTGATTTTGGTTGTACTTTTATTGAAGTATTTAACAATGTACTCGTGTTATTTTTTGATCAATCCTCATCCATAAATCCATCAAAGTCCTCATCTTCTGTATCCCTCTTGTCATTGTCGAAGTCAGTCTCGTTGCCGGGCGGCTGTTCAGCAATGATGCCGGCTTTCGCGAAAAGCTCAGACAACAGTCAAAGCAGATACCTTAGCCCAGGCATCCACTTGCGAACCATGGATTCGTTGATCCTGAATTCTCTCGCGGCTGCTCGATTCCCATGTTCCTCCACGTAACTGATAGCTTGCAGTTTAAACTGTGCTTCGTAAGCGTGTGTCTTCGTAGGTGCCATTTTCGGGGGTCCTTAGACAATATATACCTAATGGGGGCGTGCCTTTAGCGTCCTCTTTCACACGTACCCTTCCCCCTTTAACGTCCGCATGCTGTCCTTAGTCCCGTCCGCCTTTACTCCATATAAGCAGCGTGTCGGCAGAAAATGCTCCCAGTCAGTCAACCGGCGCGCTCATCATTCACACAACAACATTTACAGATTTTGGAACTCGGTCCACACATAAGGCGCGCCACATTATAAGGCCCCCCCCCTGTCCACTTTGGAGAAAATTTTAGATTTTTAAGTGCGCCTTACGGTCGTGAAAATACAGTAGATGTGGTGGGATTCTGTCATGCGTTATAATTTTTGCCACTGGTTCCAGGTGGGAAGAAGAGCGATACACAGATGGTGTCAAGTGGAAGTTTCTGGAACACAAAGGACCTGTGTTTGCCCCACCATATGAGCCCCTCCCTAGCAAAGTCCATTTTTACTATGATGGTAAGAAACCTATGTTTGCATAACACCACTTCCCTGGCTGATCAATACATCTTTTTATCTTTAAGGTAAGCCAATGAAGCTCAGTCCAGAGGCAGAAGAGGTAGCCACATTCTTTGCCAAAATGCTGGACCATGAGTACACCACAAAGAACATCTTTCTCAAAAACTTTTTTAAAGATTGGCGGAAAGTAGGTGGAAAATAAGACAAGTAGTTTTTCTATACGTTCTCCAATCTTTTTAATTAATGGGATATTTTTCTAAATTCAGGAAATGACCACAGAGGAAAAGGCTAAGATCACAGACTTGAAGAAGTGCAACTTCTCTGAGATGTCTGAATACTTCAAGGCTCAGTCTGAAGCAAGAAAGGCAATGTCCAAGGAAGAGAAATTGGTAAACTTCTATCACTTTTATGACAATGCCAAGCTCCCTTGATTGATGCGTGGAATCAACTTTACATCAGTTGAAGTCTTGAAATCCCAAAAGATTCTGGTGACACTGAAAGTTGGTTACAGTGTCCTTGGTTTATGACTGAGTTCTGTTCCTACAGCAGTGATGTAACCTGAATTTGTTTGTCACGAACACACACTTAAACCGTACTAAAGTCATAATTACAGGAAATATGTCTGTATTATTTGCTACTTGTATCAAACACACGTCTTGGCCATACGTATAAAACAATCAAATGAATAACGGTAAGCATGGCAGTAACTGGGCATGTTGCCTGACATTCCGACACCACCAAACTGTTTAATAGCGCCATCGTTAACAGTTTGTCATTATTCATTATCAATCCTTATCGAGGGATTTTATTTTTGGTTGTTTACAGTGAGTGAAACCTAACTGACGAGTCTATGTATTTATCCATCCATCCATTTTCTGAGCCGCTTCTCCTCACTAGGGTCGCGGGCGTGCTGGAGCCTATCCCAGCTGTCATCAGGCAGGAGGCGGGGTACACCCTGAACTGGTTGCCAGCCAATCGCAGGGCACATACATACAAACAAACAATCATCTGCACTCACATTCAAACCTACGGGCAATTTAGAGTCTCCAATTAATGCATGTTTTTGGGATGTGGGAGGAAACCGGAGTGCCCGGAGAAAACCCATGCAGGCACAGGGAGAACATGCAAAGTCCACACAGGCGGGGCCGGGGATTGAACCCGGGTCCTCAGAACTGTGAGGTTGATGCTCTAACCAGTCGGACACCGTGCCGCCTCTATGTATTTATAATTTCTTTAAATTCATGGCATTGTTTGTCTTTTTTCGTTCATAGAAAATAAAGGCAGAGAATGAGCGCCTCTTACAGGAGTACGGCTTCTGCATCATGGACAACCACAGGGAACGTATTGCTAACTTCCGCATTGAGCCACCTGGCCTGTTCCGTGGTCGTGGAGACCATCCTAAAATGGGCATGCTGAAACGTCGGATCAGACCTAAAGACATCATCGTCAACTGCAGCAAGTTAGTGCTTTTCCTCAGTGCTGTGAGGCCTTTATTGGCAGCAGCACAGTTAAGTGCAGGGTGTTTGGAATGTCACTGTGCACTCATATTTTTATTGAACAGACATATTTTACAATAGAATAGAGAATGCACATATATATATATATATATATATATATATATATATTCTATATTGAAACATATCTGTTGATTAAAAAGATGGTAAGTGCACAGTAACTTTCCAAACACCCTGTATTAATCTAATGTGCACACAGGGACTCCAAGCACCCACAGCCTCCTCCGGGAACAAAGTGGAAAGAGGTTCGTCATGATAACAAGGTGACATGGCTGGTGTCGTGGACTGAGAACATCCAAGGTTCTATCAAGTACATCATGTTGAACCCCAGCTCAAGGATCAAGGTAGGCTGCAACCTGATCTACTGTACATGTATGGGCTTTGTTTGATCATTGAGCGTCGTGGTTCCCTCCTTATTGTGTGTGTGTGTGTAATGTGACATCATTGTAGAGCTGTGGAATATTATCTTTCTATGTAGTGTGATATAAAAATGGGGGGGGGGGGGGGGGTTTACTCTGCGAGCCAATGAGAACATGGCTGTCAAATTTATTAGGATCTCACAGTATTATGTTCAACGAGCGGATTTCACTCTTATTGCGACCAAATCCAGTCCAAACTGGCACACAAAAATGGTCATTTGACTTTCACAATAATAATAACAATAATTTAGTAAATTTTCCAGACAGTTGAAGCACTTGTTTTTGTGTTCACTCTGAACGGAGCAGGAACCTAACAGGATGCTAGTTTGTCAATCACTGGCGAGAGCCGACATACTTGAGCTTATCCTTTCACATTCAGAGCTAGCTGGGTTTACTTTAGTGTTCGCGGTGCTCGCTTCATTCTTAATCAAAGCGTTTTGGGCTATCTGTACCGGACAGTCGGGTTTGGTTGATGTGGTATTTTCAAGAATCAGTCTTGTTTCTTTTTTTATTCACTTTATTGAAAGTTCACCACACAGAGCAAAAGTGGCATCCTTATAGCGACTTAGAAATACTTCTTCGACTCTTGTTTCTTCAGCTCCTCTCGACATACTCCTTTTACGTGGTGCCCCTCAGTTTTCGGACTCTGAACTGTCTCAGGCTAAACTTCAGACTGATTCACGACATTTGGGTAAAGTAGGGCCTTTCGAACAAGTTGACTAACTTGCGTTACTAAAACTCTGATTAAATTAAATGGTAGTTAAATGTGACTGTGAATTTTAATTCTTTGCATTTGACTGCATTCTTTGAAAAGGGATTGTGCTACCAGATATTTTGAATGGTATTTATTTGGCCACTGGATATTTTTCATTTGTATTAAAATTGTGTACATTTTATTGTGTTCTATTAAAAAAATATTTTTATGAACAAATGCAATAAAAATAAGACACACTGATTATCTTAGTTTAATAAAAATAAGGCATTTGCAAATATCTAGTTTTTGGAAAACAATGATAAACATTTTTACCTATTTTCTGACAGAAAATGTGGACCAATCAAGTAACTGAGTATAATGAATTTGTTTGTGAATTTCCACAGTTAATTTGAAATAATGTCCTGTTTTTTAATAAAAGGATGGATGGCTAGAAAATGTTTTTTAAACCAATTCATCCATTAATCGAATGTTCTAATTGGAAATCTGTGGGTATACCAAAGTGAAGTGTGTAGGCCTCAGTCTGATATGCGCTGAACAGTTACTGCAATGTAGTGGTCAAAACGTTTGACCCAATCGTTTGTCATGTAACAATACTGTCGTCTGTTTTGTTTGTGTGCAGGGAGAGAAGGACTGGCAAAAGTATGAAACAGCCCGTAGACTAAAGAAATGCGTGGACCGCATCAGGACCCAGTATCGCGATGACTGGAAGTCCAAGGAGATGAGGATCCGACAGAGGGCTGTAGCGCTTTACTTCATTGATAAGGTGAGCTACACCTCGCCCGTGTACGTAGCTCAAAGTTGCAAGGTGACAAATTCCTTGAACGCAAGCTTGGTCTCGTGTGGTGCAGTTGGCTCTGAGAGCAGGTAACGAAAAAGAGGAAGGCGAGACCGCCGACACGGTGGGCTGCTGCTCCCTAAGGGTGGAACATCTCAAACTCTATCCAGAGAATGACGGTCAAGAGTATGTTGTGGAGTTTGACTTTCTGGGTAAAGATTCCATTCGATATTACAACAAAGTCCCTGTGGAAAAAAGGGTGAGTGGTCCTCTAAAGAAAACTCTCTCACTGCAAACTCTTACTCATGGCTGTTGTTTCTCTTTAGGTTTTTAAAAACCTACAGTTGTTCATGGAGAACAAAGAGCCAGATGACGACCTGTTTGATCGCCTGAACGTGAGCTAAAAAATATGCAGTCGCACCTCAAAGTTCAACCGCAATCCATTTCAAGACACCAAGCAACATTTTATCATTGTCATACAAGTAGGAGCAGAAGTTAACCAGCCAGTATTTAAAACAATGAAGATGCCAAAAGGTGCAGCAGGCATTGGATCAAACAGTAGAATACGTAACTTGAGTTGCACTGACAACATTTGATATTTTTGAACTCTAAAAATAGTTAGAACTTTGGGGTACATTTGTTACCAGCGTTTTGAACTCCCAAGTGGGCATTCCAATTTCAAACAGCCACTGAACCTCTGTACGTACAGAGGGGTCCTTGGTTCATGACGGAGCTCCGTTCCAATGGTGGAGCCCTAACCCAAATTTATATGGGCGTTGGAAAAAAGTTGTAGTCTATAACCAACGTAAGCTAACGCGGTAGTAAAGTCATGATCACAGTCAGGTCATAAACAGGGATGCACAGGGGGGGTGTGCATGTGCACTGAAAATATAAAAAGTCCACTAGATTTAATTGTATCATTGCACATTTGCATACCGGGGGGCTCGAGATTAGTGTTGTCATTCACGAACGACTCGTTCGAACGAACAAATTGTTTGAGTGCACGTATTAATGGAATCACTTCACGAATTGCTGCGATTGGCTGGCAACCAGTTCAGGGTGCACCCCGCCTCCTGCCCGATGACAGCTGGCATAGGCTCCAGCACTCCCGCGACCCTAGTGAGGAGAAGCGGCCCAGAAAATGGATGGATGGACTTCATGAATTGATTCGTTCCTCTCTGTTTAGTTGAGCTCAGCCTTTGGTGCCCAAGAAATGGAAACAGTGCCACGTACGCGCGGCAACGGTGTTTGAGTCCACGCGCACGGGCCTCGGGCGAGGCGGTGGGCTCTGTGGGGTGTTGGTGTCCTGGTCTTGCTGCACAGACCGCTACGACAGTCTGTCAAAATATGTCATTTGTGTTTAATTCATTTATTGAAGTTTTCACAATAATACAGATGTGTACAATGACGGCATGAGAAAAGAAAAACCCACCCCACACACTTTCCCACTGCCACAGAAAATATAGTACTTCGTATGTCATTCTTGTACCTTTGTTGATGGCTGGTTAAAGAATGTCTGTCAAAATATGTCTTGACGTGAAACCGGATCGTGGTGGAAAAAGGAATGGGGACCGGTGCCCCTCAATGGTCACTCCCACCCGTCGAACCCAACCCCATCATCTTTTTCCTGGCAGTTTGGGCTGGCGCAACCAC
This sequence comes from Phycodurus eques, assembly GCF_024500275.1. NCBI lineage: Eukaryota > Metazoa > Chordata > Actinopteri > Syngnathiformes > Syngnathidae > Phycodurus > Phycodurus eques. The sequence goes on along the minus strand of NC_084534.1, from coordinate 7,029,951 downwards.
GGTCCTTCCCCTTTTGCCATAGATTTTAACTAGTATGACCCCGCCTGTGTGGAGGTTGCATGTTCTCCCCGTGCCTCTGTGGGTTTTCTCCAGGTATTCTGGTTTCATCCCAAATCCCAAAAACATGCGTGGTAGGTGGATTGACTACCCCAAATTTGCCCATAGGTGTGAATGTGATTGGCTGGCGACCAGTTCAGGGTGTACCCAGCCTCTCGCCTGAAGATAGCTGGGATAGGCTCCAGCACGCCCGCATCCCTAGTGAGGATAAGCGGTACAGAAAATGGATGGATGAAAATGTCCTTACGGGATTATAAAATATGTATAAGTACAGGTATATACAGAATGCAAGGTATGAAATGATATACAATGGGCTTTATATTTGTGGGCCGGAGCGCAAATGGTGCGCATCTTGATATTAGTGCCAGCACAACGCTTGCTGCGCATTTCCCTATTTGGCAGAACGGTTTGTGCCAAACTGAGGAGGGGGGGGCGGATAGTTGTGTGATTTGTCTTTTGTCTGGAGCATGTGACATTTTGGTAAATGAGGGCTCTATTTCCAGTGATACATCTTCATTTCATGCAAGCACAAGACTCACTGCGTGTTGAATCTGATGCAGTGTACATACAGGCACGCAAGGTCGTTTTTCGTGTGCTGATTTATTTCATCAGTGGGCATCCAAACCGCTTAATCATTTTCGGAATCAATACATTGGATGCATTAGTATTTTTTTATTATTATTATTTTAAATCCACGTACCGGCTGGCCCACAGGGGTGGAAAGGAATGATCGTTTGAGGGGATATAAATCAATGAGGTCCGCGGACAAATTTTTGTCGCCAGCGATTTTTCGCTAGATCATTCTCTGTATAAGGGTTGACCGCTAAAGTTAAAGGCTCCAGTCTCACACGCGTCACTGAGTTCTCTTCTGCGTATATGACGTCACCATATGCCGCTTTTAAAGGGTATGATGACATGACCCGCTTCGATTAGCGTGTTGAAGTCTGTTGCGGTGATGCCCACACCAGCGCGGATGTCCAATTTTAAATGTATGTAAATAGGGTACGTCAGTCCACCAAAGTACCAAAGCCCTCCCGCCTCGCTGAGAGAGCAGATAATACGTGACCTCTGCAGATGTGTGGTGGATCAGACTTAGTATTTCATTCATAAATATGTGAACAGCTGACATCGAACCCTCTGAATTAATGTACAGACCCTTTCCAAAAAAATTGAATATCATGGAAAAGTTTATTTCCATAATTACATTAAAACAATGAAACTTTTATGGATTATAGATTCAGGTCTCACAATTTAAACAAGTACTTATTTGTTTATCCATCCATCCATCTTCTGTACCGCTTATTCTCACGAGGGTCACGGGTGTGCTAGAGCCTATCCTAGCTATCATCGGGCAGGAGGCGGGGTACACCCTGAACTGGTTGCCAGCCAATCGCAGCATATTGAACCCAACTGAGAAAATGTAACCAATCTGAAGCAATTTAATGACACCTGGGGAAACCTGTGCAGGTGCTTTGAGTTTTGTAGATGATTAGTGGGTGACAATCAGCTTAAAACATTTATGGCTTACAAAATTTGTACTGATTTCTTCACAGTATACACATTTTTTGAATTCCTGATTTCGTGGGTTTAAGGACCTGGAAGCTCAAATTATGTAAAAATAAACAAATACTTGAAAATGTTTAAATTGTGGGCTTTGAATTGATAATCTACGAAAGTTAAACTTTTTGAATGGAATTATGGAAATAAATAAACTTTTCCATGATGTTCTATTTTTTTTGGAAAGGATCTGTATAAAGCAGTTCATTGGAGACATCATTATCATCGTCATTATTACCCCATTTTTATTTATTTAATCACCCAACTGGCCAGCACAGAGCTATGGGTGGAGATAGATTCTTGAAGTCCACAGACATATTTGTCACCCGTGGTTATCCCCAGCTCATACTTCAATCACGGTTCCTGTTGCCACACGGGCAAGTGACAATGCTCCATGCAGTCACGCATTGATCGCTCTCTCCATGCATGCAAGACCGTCAATGCACCTCACTTAAAGAGAATGAATGAATTTGAGCCGCTTTGATCGGCCGCGAATGAAGTCTGCTGTGTTTATGCCCACCGGCGCAGACAGCCCCTTTTTGTTAAATACACTGGCTGCACGTGTCTGCGAGATTACGACAACCCGGTCTAACCTGCCCCCTCCCTCACAGAGACACGCTACGCGCTGTGCCGGATTTGCGTTTGTCAGGAAAATAGAGCCCAATGTGGTCTAAATGAATGCCTGTTGCAATAGCTATGTATGGACAGGCTGTGTACCAGCTGTGATCTGGCTCAGACTATCCATCCATCCGTTTTCCATACCGCTCATCCATGCTAGGGTTGTGGGTGCTTTGGAGCATATCCCAGCTGACCTTGGGCGAGAGGCCGGGTAGATCCTGAACTGGTTGCCAGCCAATCGCAGGGCACATATAACCAAACAACCATTCGCACTCACATTCAGACTAAGACAAATAAAACAAAGCGTATGCAAAAAGACCTAAAGGACAACAACAAAAAACGTGCACCTCTGGCCGTAGATATAAAAAATATAATAATCAAACGAAAAACAGGCGGTGTGATGGTAACTCGGCATGATTCCTGTGCTCTGTCAACGCTGCGCAAACTAATTTATGGTTGCAGTGTGTAAACGAAGGACCCTCTGTATTTGGAATGTTGGCATTTTGTTCATTTTGCTCACTTTTGGCAGACTTCAATTCTCAACAAGCACCTTCAGGAGCTGATGGACGGTCTGACAGCCAAAGTTTTCCGTACATACAACGCATCGATCACCTTGCAACAGCAGCTCAAAGAGCTTACAAATGGTACGCTGCCATTGGAAAATCTCAGCTCAACAAGCCAAACCAGATCATTGTCAAGAATGTTCTTTAAGTTCATCCTTAAGAATTGATAAGCGTCTTTTTCGTCACTATTAAATCAATGTTGTTGCTGTTTCCTCTTTAGCGGATGAGAATGTTCCAGCCAAGATCCTGTCGTACAACAGGGCCAACAGAGCTGTGGCCATCCTGTGTAACCACCAGAGGGCTCCACCTAAAACGTTTGAGAAGTCCATGCAGAACCTGCAGACTAAGGTGAGCATGGGATGTGCTTTTGTTTATCATCACACAGGAAATGTCACATTGCTGGGCAAATGATCCAATGACAGGTTTTTATGTGGATAAATCTCCATTTTCTTCTTGTGGGTGCTAAAATGAAAGTTTCAGTGCAAACTAGAATTGCGAAAGGCTGCAAATTTTGTGGTAAATTTCCATGGGAATTGGAAAAAAAAAAGTATTCCAAATTTGAAACTTTCCATGGGAAATTTAATCGAAAGATGTCGTATTCAAGCATGCATGTAAACATTTTATTTTGTTATAAGCAGACATCCATGCAAAATGGATCTCCTTGATCACATGTGAGGTCATTGCAGGACCTGGTCTGCTCCATTTGTTTTTTCACTTCACTCGAGCAGCAGGGTATCTGAAGCAGTGGTGGTTTTTGACTGATTTTACTGGGGGGCCAGGGGTTTTGTCAAAGGGACACACACACACACACCCACACACACACTATTGTTGAAGTTGCTTCACTGTATTTACGTATTCATTCATGGTATTTATTAACTGCATTCATTGGTTTTGATGCTATTCAGTAAATTCTTTCATTGTATTCTAAAGCCTGACAAGGGACGAAGACTGCAAATTAGCTGACGCTAGACATCTAGACATTTTTAAAGGCAATGGAGAGGAATACACATTTCATCAGCCCAGCATATATAACGTTTGGTTTTGTGTTGTGGTTAAGTTAACTAACATTAGGTAAAAGCATGCAATCAACTCAAGCTAACATGCTTGCTCTGACAGGTTGCTATTATCCATCCATCCATTTTCTGAGCCCCTTCTCCTCACAAGGGTCGCGGGCGTGCTGGAGCCTATGCCAGCTGTCATCGGGCAGGAGGCGGGGTACACCCTGAACTGGTTGCCAGCCAATCGCAGGGCACATAGAAACAAACAACCATTCGCACTCACAGTCATGCCTACGGGCAATTTAGAGTCTCCAATTAATGCATGTTTTTGGGATGTGGGAGGAAACCGGAGTGCCCGGAGAAAACCCACGCAGGCACGGGGAGAACATGCAAACTCCACACAGGCGGGGCCGGGGATTGAACCCAGGTCCGCAGAACTGTGAGGCTGATGCTCTAACCAGTCGTCCACCATGCCGCCGGTTGCTATTATATCATTCATAAAGTTGGCCAACAATAATTTTTGACCAGAAATCTTACCTTTATTGTTCATAGTAATTGTTTCTTCGTTCTGATTGCCTCTGGTGGACGGTCATTTTGTGCTGCGGTTTTCACCTTTTATATCAACAAAATGCACTCAAATAAATTAAGGATTAAGGACTTGAATATTTAACTTGAGCCAGGCGCATTATTTCCGCCTTTTGCGGTGCTGCAATAGCAAAATGTGAATGATTACAATAGCTTACAAACAGTAGGTTCTGTAGCGCTGGGAGAAGTGGATGAGGATTTCCCTTCATGCCTAGCGACATGTTGTACATTGTTACAGTAATTAACGTGTCAATCTAAATGTTTGACGTTGTTTCCCCCCATAATAATACTGTTTTACTCACCTGTTGGTTTTCGTTGTTGTCATACTGTAAGTGTAGGTTGTGCTCTGTGTCGTGACTGCTGACTAGTTTTCACAAAGTGACAAGCATATGATTAGTCCGTATGAGGTGCTGATGCTTGGGAGGAGAGACTGTTGTAGCATGTATTCATAATGGTGATTTGTCTGAACTAGACTCACCCTCCGTGCCACATTATAACAAGTCGGCCCGAGATACACCCAAGTTATCGACGCAATGTTAAACAAACTTTAACTTGTGGCCCCCCTGTTACATAGTAAGGGGGGCGAGGGTGAAGGCCCTGAGTTACAGGGGTTCTGCCCTTTCCCTGTCCCGCCCTAAGAACTGCCACTGGTCTGAAGCTTGCTCATAGCTCACATTTTGGCTTGCATCACAAAGCAAAAAAACGAGGCGGTAAGAGATGGTAAATCAAGGTACCACTGTGCTGTAGTCAGACTTATGCTAAAATGTCCCCCCAACTATATGTAGGTTGCCTATTAAGAGCCAACCTTTATTTTTTTTATTCCTGGTTTGTTCCTGTTCTTTCACATGAAAGGTTTTCAACTTTCAAAAATTCTTGGAATTTTGCAACCCCTACTCAAACTTATTTTTTAAATGGTGCTGAAAGTTAACATGTTGCAAATGTAACAGTCAGTGAGTTGTTATCTTGATTTGTCTTAGATTGAAGCTAAAAGGGACCAGCTGTGTGACGCTAAAAGGGAGCTGAAGAGTGCCAAGGCTGATGCCAAAGTACGGAGGGATGAAAAATCCAAGAAGTGAGTGGACTTTTATAGATGTGGTGCCACGCGTTAACTAACGGGCGGTTTCTTACAGCCTTATGTAATCGTGACCCTTCACCGTATAGGGCTGTCGAGACGAAGAAGAAGGCCGTCCAGAGGATAGAAGAGCAGCTGATGAAGCTGGAAGTGCAGGCGACCGATCGTGAGGAGAACAAGCAAATTGCGCTCGGCACTTCGAAGCTCAACTATCTCGACCCTCGCATCTCTGTAGCTTGGTCAGTGACGTTTAATTAAAAAAAAAATATTTTAAAAAATAAACACAAATGTTTATATCCAGTAAATGTGTCCAGCCTGCTAACTATACTTTCTATTCCCAGGTGTAAGAAATGGGGCATTCCCGTTGAGAAGATCTACAACAAAACCCAGCGCGAGAAGTTTGCTTGGGCCATCGACATGGCAGACGATGACTTTGAATTTTAATTCCAGGTTATGGTTTTAACTCTACTTTTTAATCGGATACTTCTTTTTACTATACTGAATTTTTCTTGATGGACTGACCCGATAAGGTTTTGGCAGGAGAAAAAGATGAGATGAGGCCACCATTGAGTGGTAGTTTAAACATCTGATCTGCGATCAGGCATCCAGCTGAACTGAGCATCAAGGCATAGTGCCAGTAGTCGGATTGCTCCCTCACCTTTTTCCTCCCTGTGACGATGCCTGAACTTTGAACTCTGTGGTCTTTTTGCTTGCGTATTAAGCAAAAAAACAAGAAAATGCTTTGTATCATTATATCTTCATTCACTGTTTTTTTGTTTTAGCCCCTTCATTGTATTATGAATGAATCTATATTTTGATAAAAGTCAAATCAAATGAATTCCTTAATACCACCCACAGGCCTTTTGAGGACAATGACAAGTGTGTGTGTGCGTGTGTGCGCGTGTGCGTTAGCAGGCCCGACCTTAAAAGCTGTCTGTTTAGGGTGATTATTTTAAACTGGACTATTTAAAATGGTGTTTAGCATACAGATGTCTGGGAAGTGGGCAAGCTTTTGGGGGTTGGAGTAACACTGCAACCATGTCAACATTTACTTAAGCAAGCAGAATGTGAATATATGTTTTAAAGCCTTTCAATCAGGGACTTCTTTTTTCAGTGTAAATGTGAACCAATCATTTTGATCCTGTCACTTGCGAGCCCCCATCCCCTGAAGCTGCTACTCAGCCCCCAAAGTCGACACCTGAGTTGAACTTAATTTGTTCCTAGAAAAAGAATCTCCCCTGTTACTTGAATTCAATGTATTTAAGTCTGTAAAAGGAAAGTGTTTCTCATTGGAGAAGAGTGTGTGAGGGATATCAACTTTGCCAAAAAATAATCACCAATCTGTTACAATTTTAGGTAGATAATTGTGTAAAGAATGAGGTTAAAGCAATGTAACATTTTAATGTGAATTCATTTTATTCCACTCTTATGATAGGAAAGTTGATGTAAGTAGTTGTAAAGTCAACATCCTATTCCTGTTTTACCTTTTTGTCCTAGCATTTGATCATGTTAAGTTGTATGCGCATTGTAGGTTAAGAATATAAATAAAAACCCTACACACGAAAAAGTCTTTTTTTTTTTTTTTTTTTTTACACTAGTGTATGGTGTTGAAGTAGCACAATTGAGGATGTCTTGTCTGTCCTCGGGTACTTATAAATGTCAACCTGTGCTCGAAAAACAATGAAACTTGTATTCTTGCTAGTTCCAGTTATGGAAGTGATTAAGAATGATCTGGCATCGCTGTGTCTCTTCATGATCACAGCATTCCCGCAACAGTATTTTGTCTATGTTGAGAGAGTCATTGTCTACAAATCCATATTTGAGGCCAATCTCCCTCTCACTTTGCCTTGTAGTAAAGACAAAAAAAAAAAAAAAAAAAAAAAAAATGGAAACAGGCCGAGGTGCTTTTTCCCCCCCCCCCCCCCTGCCAGTTTTTAGCTATTGTCAGCGGTTCGCCAGCAGGTGACGCGCTAAGCACTACAAAGTCATTTGAAAAGTATCCCACAGCGTTGATTTCTGGCGTCATTTTCGCTCCCGCTGCAGGGTGGGTGGGCTCTGGAACAAATAACACTGCTGATTAGTGAGTATTCGGTTTATTCTGTAAAGATTCAGAGAAAGTGTAGAAAGGATGATACAACAGTGCTTTATGATCAAGCTATTTCATAAAAGTATCGTAAGCGATCATTACACCGTAAGTCCAGATTCCATTTATCTCAAACCAAAATAAATTTGTAACATTCGACACAAGTGCATACACTGCTGGTAGGAGATTAACCTCCAATTTCACTTTGGATGGTATAGCACCGTTCTTAGCTATTAGCAGCTTGACAAGGATGCAGCTTAATAGGATATCCATGTAGTGACTGTATGTTTATATAAACACAAGAAAATTCCGAAGGGAATTTCTCCCCATTTGGCTCTCTAGCTAGCTCTCGATCTCACTCTGTCAGTGTCAAAGGATCCAATTGGTAATTTAGCTTTCAACAACAATTGGCCAGTCACAATATTTGATACGATATTAACAGTTACAGCTCATATGAAAACATCTCCAAAGCAGCACATGATTTTTTTTTTTTTCACAGATATAGACCAACAGCGATCCTTGATGCACTGGCTGTTTGTTTGTTTGTTTTTGTGTGTGTCTTTTTTTTGTTTTTGTTTTCCTCTTTCTTCTTCTTTATCTTTACAGAAAGCGCAGTAGCTGGAAAGCGAGCTGATGGACGAACAGGTCGTATAAACACATGGACAGAGCTGAGTAAGGCAACGTTAGCGTGACAGGCTTGTCTCTGTTCAGTTTGCAGGGCATTGTAGGTTATTGATCTGGGCAAAGCTGTCAATACCTTTGCAGTGGGGCAGTGGGATTTTGAGCATTGCTGTCTTCATTAGTGCATTGAATATAGTCTCTTGCGTGTAGCTGAACCACAAAGTGATCACCGACATTGATACGGGTCTAAATAAAACATGTTTGATTGCATCTGGACTTACAGTGACTATAGAAAAGTAAATAGAATTGGGGAAAAAAGCAACAACAACAAAACAAAGTAACATTCAAGGCAGTGCTTAAGTACTGGTTGCTAAAAAAAGTAAAAAATATCACAAAAAAGCCAACAATAACATTTCTTTGACACATCTTTTGTCCATTCAGTCAGTAAACCCCCTTTTGTAGTGCAGTTTCGATCATATTCTGTATATAGATTTCTCACTGTGACCCCAAAACATTATCTCTCGGCCTCATCCCATCCTATTTTTGTTCATTCAAGTCAGTTTTCCAGTCAGTGTGCGTCTTCTTTTTCTTTTCTTTGATCCCTCATACTGACCTTATTGTGCACCCTCCCCACACGACCACAAAGAAGCATGAAAGGCTGAAACATCACAGGACTCGAGAAGGTGAGAAGTTCTTTCTTCTGACACGGGAAGAAGCGATGGCAGATGGAAGAGGAAGAGGAGGGGGGAGGGGGTGGGGGGTATTCACAGTTACAGTCAGAGTCTTACGGTCCAGCTACAATCACATTTGCTGTCATTACAAACACTTTTTTTTTTCTTTTTTCTTTTTTTTCTCTGAGCCCGGCCGGCCAGGGAGCAAACCAGCCTTGTACGCGTGCGACTTCATCACACCTCCAGCAGCTCCATCCTCAGGCGATCCCTAAACGTGAGCAAGCAAACGCAACATGCACAAACAGGTGAGGATCCGATCCCAAGGTTGTATGAAAGGAGCGTGCCGCTCGGAAATCCACCCCACTGAATACAATTGTCATGATTTATTCACACGTATTAGCATGCGCGCTCAATCTATAATTCAACGGGCTAGACTCCTACTTACCTAAAAATAGCTTTTAAAATTAAAAAAAAAAAAAAAAAAGACACAGACCCTTGATTGGCTGAATGTCTGTGCACATACACACGGCGCACAAACCAGCTGGTCCACTTTCATCACGTCACCTGAAATGTTAAGTTTTTATTGACTTGTAATGAATGCTAATAGCATGTCGATTAGGGTATGGTGTTGCTATATCGCAGTCAGGGGCGTCAACTAACCAAGTACAAGTACTTTGTTACTGTACTCAAGTCGTTTTTTTGCCCCAGGTATCTACTTGAGTATTTTTCTTGCGACTTTTTACTTTTACTCCTTACATTTTCAAATTGAGCTCGTTTACACCTTAAGCTTAGCGACGGCACAGCATTACAGACAGAGAGTGGTAAAAGAGCCGACTTGTTCCAGCGTTGTTGTTTATTTAAATAGACCTTAATTCCTATAAAACGGGTATTTTCTAATGGCGGGCATCGTCACGCGGCCATTTAAAAAAAAAAAAAAAAAAGAAAATTATCTTTCTCTTCTCACGTACGCCGCTGTAACAGACTGTATATATTCAGTATTAGGGTAGTTCTTGTGACCACAATGAGCCAATCAAGTAGTTTGTTTACCGGAAGAGATTTGCGGACTTGAGAAAGCGGGACGCTGTGTTGCCGCCTGTTCAAAAGGAAAGTTAACTCGGAAAAGAGAGTTTTTAAAAATGAACGGATGGGCCAGTACTTTTCTATTCTTCCAGACGCCAGCTAAAAAGTGTTGTGTCTCATATGTTGCGAGACCGCGGCTTTATTACCAGTAAGCAGCCGTTCTTGCCGAGACGACTCGAACTCGGCTAGACAAAATAATTTTGACTTGAAATGTACATCAATGATCAACCTCTTCCGATTTACTCGAGAGTCGCGTGTTCAGTGTTACTTGAAATTTCGGCTTGATGTACTGCTTCACTTCAAACGATTGTGAGCTTTTCATTTCTTTTATCGCGTTGTAGGCATAAAAACAATACAATTTGTAGTCATGAAATATAGTCCTGATGTGTTTGTGCCTGTTTAGTGGATATTTACTTGTAAGTTATTGGTGTTCTTTCTTTGTATTTAAATGTGAACCTGTTAAGGGTTTGGATGTGTGGTTAAAAATCCTTTTATATTTCAGTATTTTTTGGGGAATATATTTATTTGTGTCCCTGTATTGTTCTCCTTTAGTAGGATCAAAATAGTTTTTCATTTATCCTACAGACAGATGTTATTTTTTTCATGGAAAGCAAAACATATTTGCTCGGACACCTCCGATTGAGGTTGATCGTTCCCACCTATTTGCTGCATGGAGCATTTTGCGGCAATTGTTTTTCATGGGGTTTTACGGTACCGTACGCTGGAAATGTATGTTTAAATCAAATTGTTGAAAAATATTAGTTTGCCTGTCTCAAGTGACGTAAATGTATTTTCTTTACTGTAATTGAAATTGACGGCGGGGCACCAAATTGAAGTGTTTCATTTTGACCAAAGGATTGTTTTTTTTTTTTTTTTTTTTAAATTGAATGTGATTTGCGCACGCATTGCGGACTTAGACGCAAGGAGCGGCATTGACATTGGTAATAAAAATGGATAAACGTTGCATTTATGGTTAGTGTAAAGTCATTTTTGTTTTTAAACCTGGATCTATCCCTGACAGGATGTTGTGTTCGGCCCTCGAATCTGACGCACTATTGGCCGTAGGGTGCGCGCCGGGTAAACGGTAGCCTACTGGGAACGGGAGCTGGGAGGAGCCGCCGCTTAGACGTGTATTTACTGTATTTCTTTCAGATGAACCAGAAAGACGCCATAAAAAATTAAATTTTAAATAAACCTTTCATATTTGTTGGGCCTCTGGGGAAAGTCAAATCTCCTAACTTTTACAGCGCCTTTCCCTAACCTTGGTGAAAAATGTCATCGGGTCAAGGTGAGATTAAAAGGGGTTTTCTTTGGAACATAGCACTGTTTTAAATCATTCCACTTTTCCTATCCGACGTTATCCTGCGACGGCAAGTATCGCTGACGTAAATCTCTGACATGAAACTACTATTTTCCGAAGATGGATTATAAAAAGCGCTCCTGACATCGAGTAACTCCTCCTCGCCAGTAGTTCGCCCGACACTGCAGCAGTTTGACACGTCGACGAATCATGTGCGTCAGAAAGAAAGAACAGTCTTGAAAATGATGTGCCATTGTGTTAATTGAAATTGTACGTATCAAACGTACTTGTGGTATCGGTACTCTATTATATCTGCATCAGTGAGTGCTCTAGAGGGAGTACTCGTATTGCTATCGTTCTGAAAAAAACAAAATGGCATCGAACATCCCTAGGTAACATCCTTTTATAAAGGCTGCTTAAAAGTAGACTTTACGCCGATCTGATCGGTGTGAACGGTATCGGCGGTGTATAAAGCCTACTTAAAAGGTGTGTTCAAGGTTGCATTAAGGCACCTTCCCAAAAGCATTTTCAGAATTCGAACAAGCTTTCCTCCAAATATGGTCATTTTGCTCGGATTGGATAGGAAACGAAGGTTCCTGGGCAAAAATAGAATCCAAAGAGGGCTGTTGTTTCCACAGAGTGGAGAGAATATACTGTTTGCCTGGGAGTACTGCTGTATTCTGTTTGTATGCGTTTCAACTCCCTGTGCGTTTAAGTAGCAGTTGTTTGACAGTCTATAATTACTGTAACGTCTATTCTAATTTCTTTAGCTCGTCTATGGCATTTCGTTAGACAAAATTATATGGTTTGGTTGAACAGGTTGGTGTTTTTTTTTTTTGTTTTGGTCGGTTTTACAGTAAACTTAAACTTGGAGTGACAAACAGCTTGAGGCAAGCACGCGTCGCCTCTTATTTGACGAACTTTGTGAGCGAGACGGAGACCAAGCTACTTTAAAAATGTGTTTTAATGAGTTCAAATTGTGTTTTTATCAGTTTAAAGGTGTTTGAAGTGTGTGAGAGAAGTAAAACATAAAATAATGTTATTTGTTATTTTTTAGATAATCTCTCTATATCGCGGATTTTCACCTATTGCAGGTATGTCTGCAACGTACTTGACCTGATAAACAGAGATCACTGTACAGTTTTTTTATTTTCCGTGACCAAAAAAAACGTTTTTTTTTTTTTCAAAATTTATAAGATGTAAAATGTATACCAAAACAACAGGTGGCGCTATAACACTAACCGTGTGTTGCTGTTTTAGCTCATCGGAAGTCAGAGGAAACTCATTTACTGAAAAAAAAAAAAAAAAAAAAAGTCCAGTGACAATAATTGTTTACAGTTAACAGGGGGAGTTAGCAGTACATTGCACGGAAATCTTCATTCATTTGTAGGGATAATGAACATAAACCCTAAGGAAAGATGGTGGTTAAGAGGGGGAAAAAACCCAACTCATCTCTGAAAGCAATACTCACTAAATAAACAAACACGAAACAAGTAATTTGCAATAAATAATTGTGACGGTTCCAAGAAAAGCAAGTAATACAGTATGCTCAACAGGTGGCAGACCATTTTGAATTTTCTCCCAATACCACACTCGGATTGTCATGACATTGTCCTGCCTTGAGATATGTTTCACATAGTTAAATGGACTGAATTAGTTGTTAATATTGCAGGAAATGAAATTCACTGCACGCAGGAATTTCGGAACATTTTGAAAGTACAGTGGCACTTTTGACTTAAAATTGACCAAGGTTGTAATTAAATGTATTAGTGCATTTCTTAAAAAGGAATGATTTAGTAATTCTTTTGTTACTATTATTATTAAATTACTGTTACTATTATTATTGTTATGCTCAGGATTTCATATTATTTTGTTTTATGTAGGCGGCACGGTGGACGACTGGTTAGCACATCTGCCTCCCAGTTCCGAGGACCCGAGTTCAAATCCGGCCTCGCCTGTGTGGAGTTTGCATGTTCTCTTCGGGCTGAAATATGCGCCAGCAGGAACTGAATTTGAATTTCTACACTTGAATAATTGCACTTACAAACTGAATTTGAAGGGGGAAAAAAATCATTTGAATTTGTGTTGTTTAATTTGAAACAGTGCATTTAAAAAAAAAAAAAAAAAAAAAAAAAACCTGAGTCCGAATAGTATAATTTGAAATTGAATTTCTTGGTTTGGAAACTGAAGTCCAGTAAACTTGAAAGTGAATGTAAGAATTTTTTATCCGCAATGAAAATTGAAATGTTATAGTTTCACATTCAGTTTGATCATTTCAGATTCAGTTCGACAAATTCAATTTCAAATTAGCTGCGACAGACATCCAATTGAAGACTCTAAATTGCCCGTAGGTGTGAATGTGCGCTGCGATTGGCTGGCGACCAGTTCAGGGTGCACCCCGCCTCTCGCCCGCAGTTAGCTGGGATAGGCTCCAGCACGCCCGCGTCCCTAGTGAGGAGAAGCGGTGAAGAAAATGGATGGATGGATGGATGGATATATGTGTGTTATGTAAATAAGTGTATTGCTTAATAATCGATTAATCTGTCGATTATATATTCAATTAATCGATGAATCAGATTTAAAAAAAAAATATATATTTTATTAGTATTTAGTTACTGGATTTGGTTGTGTGTGTGTGTAGAAAGAGAGAGAGAGCTTGAGTGATAGATAAATAGTAAACACATTTTCCAATGTAATTGTTTTGCCAATTCTAAATGATTTTTGCTTTGTTTTCATTTTTCTCAGAATAATTGCAATTGATTTATAGCGCTTTGATAAAGACCTCCACTTAAAAAAAAAAAAAAAACCCAAACAAATCTCCGCCTTACTTGGGGGTTTTGGGCCCCGCTCATTTGAATTACCTGGTCTGATTGGCATCGTTGGGTTGTTCAATAAGTGGCTGACTGGCAGTTAGCTGCTGATGGTCTCTTTCTGGCCAGGCGTCCATCAAGACTCCCGGCTGTGTGGAGGTCTCAGCTTTGATTAGCTCTCTGCTTCCCTCAGTCCCCATCAGACCGTGCAGTGGTGAGTTGAAATCCTGCCATTGAAGCCGTTGGTCAGTGTTTATTCCTCCTTCCCCTTCGAGGGGCTTGTTCACATCTTGTTCAATATGTTTCTTTTTGGCAGCCGGCAGGTCCTTCTGCGATTTGGCTTCAACATCTCCTCTGCCACTGGCTTCCTCTGCATCTACAGCTGGTCGCAGATAGGTCTCCAGCCACTTCAGCTGTCCATTCTTGTGACTGTGGCGGCTGTCACTGAACCAGCGTACCACCTCTGACTTAGGCAGGCCCGTCTGGATGCTTAAGTCCTCGTATTGCTGACTGTTGGGCCAGCGTGCGCTGGAAAAAGCCTGGCGAAGGATGCGCAGCTGCTGGGCATTCTTGTTGGCCCAGGGGGGTGAGAAGGACCCTTCGGCTATCTCCGACTTGTGATCTTGATGTGCAATCTCAGAGGTGCTCTCGCTTTCATTCATTTTCAGTCTCCTGAAGTTGATCTTGATGGGTTCAAATTTCAGCTCTGAGCAACTTCTGTCTCCGGTAAAAAGGTCATCCTCCTTGATAAGTTGCTGCAAGATTGACATGCCTTTTATGCTAAACTCCTTGTTGCATTTACCCTCATCAATCCCAGATGAACTACCTTTTGTGATGACGGTGGTGCTGGTGGTGCTTTGATTAGGGGAAGTGCTGGCATGGTTCAGGTGGGGAACACTGTCTTTAGAGGCAGGGTTTTCATTGGTAATACTGCTGCTGTTGCTCTGAATGTCGCGTCGCTCGTCCTTCTTCAAGGTGTCAGCCTGCTCTTGAGGACTGATGATGGCGCTGTTATGATTGTTATTTTTGTGATGATTGATGTTGCTGGTGTTTTCTACGGCGCCGTGACTGCTTAAACCTTCCGGTCCCGTCAGTAAACTGTTGCGTGTCTTGTCGTTGGGGTAGTGCAAATCATTATTGCTAATATTTGTGGAGCCGGCAGCAAAGTTGTGGATCCCGTTGGTCGCGCTGCTGTTATTCCCGGTTTTCCGGGAGACGTTCTCACCACTGACACCGCTGCTTGAATAGCTGGTGATGCTGCTGCTATTGCTGCAAGTGCTGCTGCTACTGCTGCTGCGACTGCTGCCGCATCCAGCCGCCACGTCCACGGTGAGGCCATTGCTGCTCTTATCTGGCTCCGCAGTGGGTTGAATATTCTTGGTCAGTGTCTGCGTTGTTCTAACCAGAGACGGAACCTTCTGAGGGAGAAGCGGAGTCGAGTACGAGACCCTCGTCACATGGGGATTAGTTGACATGCTGGCCTGCTTAGCAATGACTCCGACAGGCTTGTTTCTTATGCTGCCATAGGGGACTTCAGCCATTGGAAAGTGTGGTCCTTTTGAACCTGAAGGGGTTGTTACGGTGTGGTGAGTAACAATGTGATTGACATGACGCTGCGTGGCAGGTTGCTTTTGGGGTGCTCCACCCTGGAACACGGTGTTGAACATCTTCCTCCTGGCCTCTTCTATTTCCTCCGGAGACCAGCTTATGCCCTGCTTGAGTCTTTGGGCAGTAAACCACAGTTTGATCTGCTCTTCGGGGAACTCTGACACTACTGTCAGGTAACAGAGCTCAGCTTTGGTCGGGTAGGGGAACTTGCCAAAGGACGTCTTAAGAAAGCTGCTGGTGTCCATGGCGGCATCGTAGGTAGGGATGCTGCTCAGAGGGATCATCACCTTTGGAAGGTCTTTATTGGAATCGGAGGAAGGTGGGGTGTACAGGGAGGGAGTGTGCTGGTGAAAGACTTGGTTGGACACTGCTGTCGCAATCACGTGACTAACAGCTGTCCTCGGCATAGCTTGGGCGCCAGAAACACTGAGAGCCCCATTTTGGAGTTCAGGCACATTTGTCAGCATGTTGGGGTCTACGTCTTTCCCACTGACTTTCTTCAATACTTCCACGGTATGAGATACTACAATCCTTTTGTGCTCTCCCTTGGCTCTCATCATCTTTGCAATAGGGGTTTTGCTAAGGGAGATTCCAGATTCTCGGTAGGGGTCTCCATTGTCCGTGAAGAGGCTTTGCTCCACTGCTGTGATGCCATCCCTCTTGTTGACACTCAGGGAGGCGGTCATCAAGCCCTCCATGATTTTAGGATGCGTGTTGGCATTATGCAGAGCCAGAGCCTCAAAGCGAACAACTGAGATCCCACAGTTCAAGCAGTAGAAAGTGGGATGGGCCCTGAAGTCTAAGTGGCAGTTGTGCATGTGATCCAAATAGTAGTTTAAATCTCTGGACTCGAAAGAGCATGGTGGACAACTGTATGTACCTCCTTTCTGCACCTCGCTGCCACATTCGGATTTGGATGAGCTGTGAGAGACATGGCCAGACTCCTCTCCAGAGATGCTGAGTATGCCGTCTTCTGGGATTGTTGGTAGGAGTTCTGGCAGTGAGCCCAGTATAATTTCCTCGCGCACATGTTTGGATTTGGATGGTATCATGCAGGGTACGGTGGATTTCCTCTTGCTGGCCATTGTGTAGTTTTGTGGAGATGGCAAAGTGAGTGATTGATTGTCCGGTTTGATGAGAGCAGAGGGCGAGTGGAGTTTAGTGTCATGGATCAGCCACAGTGTTGCTTCATGCCTTCTGCTGCTCTGGGACCTTTGTCCAACTTTAAAAGCTCCCAGGGAACCTGGGAGGCACAAAAAGTCAGAAAACAACATCAAATTACTCCATCGCTCCAACCTAGCAGCCGGTGACCAATCCTAAGGATGCGGGTGTTTAACTTTCCTAAGCACTGCGCACGCTGTATTTCTACATACCACATAACAGAAGTGTGAATGTGGGGAAGCTAAGAGCCTTACGCAGAGTAATAAGTGTAGGTGGAAATACAGTGTGACAATGTAGGTGGTGTTGCTCTACAATCACGGCGCTCAAAACACTTCCAGGGCTTATTTCTTTTTGCTCAAAATAAAACTATCTTATATAATATATATCTTATATATAAGTACTATTTAGTGTCACAGGTAGATGTAAAGCGGATTTGTTTGAAAAGCTATTGATAGCCACAAAGCACTTATTGACGATTCTAAAATAGCCTTATGTCAAGACGTGGTGTTTTGGAAATTCAAGCGACTGTACCAAAGACAATGGCAATTAAACAGGAAAATGTCCGAGGGCAACACACACACACACACACGCACACGCACACACGCACTCTGACAATCGCTATCACCTGTCAGTGTTCCGTTTATTTCTTTCGGATTTTCAGACTTCTGTCTTGCTGTCTGTCACTTTTCATCAATTCAAAAAGAGACCATGAAAATCAACACAGCCAGCAATGACAATGTCTCATCTTCATCATATTTGTTGTTTTTCTTGACTGCCGCCTCAGGTTTAACTCAGCTAATAATTCATGGCATGTGTATTTTTAGCAGCGCTTCATACAAAAACAAAAAAAAACAGTAATTAAACTGTAGCCTTGCATGCCAACTATAGTCAAGGCGCAGAGCGAGTAATGTGATTTGCAGGCTTTGAATGTGACCGGGGATATTTGTTGCCAGATGCCACCTGGCTCCCTCAAGGAAGGAGTTATTATCAGTGAATAAATATTAGCCCCACACTTCCTCTGGGATTTTCAACCTCTCGAGTTGAGTGTATTTCCTCCACTCCCTTGATTGATAGTACCACATCCATCCCACTTTTCCAGCTATTTTACATTGTCTGCTGGCAAAAATATGCACACAGGTTTTGTCTCTGGAAGTGATGAGTATTCATTGATTTATTTTTTTTGAGCAGGATGTTAGTTTTACTGAAAAAGATATAAAGGGTATCTCAAAAACACCGTACACACGTGGAATAATTAAACTACAATTTCAAACTTCCAGTATTCAAATGAGTGGAATCGGAAAAGAAAAGCCAATTAGTTAACTGTGTATACATTTTGGAGACTCGCAGTCCAGACTCTTCATTGCGTACACATGCTTTACCTAATGAGACAAAACAGGAGGCTACATATACTGGAGATAGATCATTCATGCTTTGCTTTGATTCACACCATCAGAAAGGTATTCGTTTAACACTAAGTTTATGATCATGGTTGTATATAGTTTTTGTTTGTTTGTTTGCATTTACATTTGGCTTGACAAATTCATGTGGCGACAAAATGTCATCAAGACAAGTCAGATTGCGCTCTGCGTGGCATTAGCAGTATCAGTCTTATACAATGTTCATGTTTATACTCATTTTGGTTACCTTTGCTCCATGAAAGGACACAATGTTTTACACCACAAATACAGCTATACGGTGCAAGTGTATTTAAGGCAGCGTTCATGTGAGTGTTGTTTCATAATAATTCTGCTGGATCAAACTATTGTGTTGAGCATTTGCTAAAAAGCATGCATCGAGCCAAAGCACACATATCACCGAATGCACAAATCCATTTGTAAACCGCGTCCGCTGTCTTAGAACACCTCAGTCATGCACAATGAATTTCTCTCCTTACTTCACTGTATTATTATGAGGTGAAAAATATGCCTCTCACCAAGACATGCATATTCGAAAAACTATGGATACTCTCTCCGGGTTAGTGTCGCATCGGCAATACAGCTCGCATTAATCGCTGTGTAGCAATAGAAAGTAAAAGGCATGGAAAAAAAAAAAAAAAATGAATTCTTCACCCTCTGCCCTCTGCCTGAACTTGTGACACACAAAGAACCTCCGATCATATTTCTCTCGTCTTCTTTTCTGGGACTGGAGAATTGTTGACTTGTGGCATGTTTTGAGAGAGTGAATAGCTCTCACTATGTCCATATCACAACGGTTTAACCTCATCTCATGGGTTGATCATACCTGAGAGAAACATCAACTGCACAAATTCATCATTCATACAACAAACTGCTACGATCGAGTCTACCTACAATTTAGTATAATATTGTGTTGGTAACATGGGTATATATTTGACTGCATTTTTCCTTTTCATCATGTGGCATTTGGACATGATGAAAAGCTCTTTCACAGACTTCCATTTTACAGAAGCCACCCTGGTGGCTGGTAAATAAAAGATGAACCTGTTCCTGAATTAAAACCCTCAAATGACTGCTCAACAGCACTAAGTGACCCCAGACATTGACAAGCTCCTTGTGACTACTTTTTTTTTTTTTTTAATTTATGATTTTTTTTTTAAAATTATTATTATTTTATTTTATGACAGACAGCTGCTGCGTTCGGAGAGAAATACAAACAAAACCAAAAAAATGAAACAAAACAAAACAAACACAAAAAAAAAAACACACAAAAAACTAGGTCACCAGCATCTTATGCAGTAATCCTGCTTCACTGCATCCAGACCCAGGCATGTGCTGTACGTTTTGGTGCCAGACAGGTCATGATATCCTCTGATGGAACACTCAATTAACCCCTGCTAAGGACACCATGTTTGTACTCTGAACTAAAGATTTACAAGTGTGTTCATGCACCAGAAGGATGGAGACATGCACATCTGTATGAAAGATGCCAAGATGCTTTTTCGAGTGTTGAGAGAAATCGTTGACTCCATTTAGTTGTGCAGATTCTCTTTTTCTAACGGATGACGACACTTGGCAGATCGATCGATCATCACAGCACAGCAACCGCAACAACAAGGTTCTGGGTTCAAATAGGTCCGTGTGGAGTTTCCATTTATCCTTGTGCGCTTCTCTGTGTAGACTGGCACAGTCCAAAAACATGTAAGCTCGGTTCACTGACAACTCTAAATTGCGTGTTGCTGCGAATGTGAATGTTTGTCAGTGTCTATGTGTTAGCAGACAAAATGTGATTGACGAGTAATCACCCTAAGGCCTTATTCCGTTTTAACAGAAAACAGTAAAACACTGTTATTTTGGCAGTTATTTTTGAAGCCTGAAAGCAAGGGTCTCAAAGTGTGAGTTTATTTAATATAAGCCAGATTGCTATTGTTTCTGTCTAAACGCTGAAAGCGCTCGTCTGTACCAACAGAGGTCTGTTCAAGCATGACGTGTTAGTGTTCGAACAAGGGGTCCTCGTTTTACAGAGCTTTGTTCCTATGGAAGCAATGTAACCTCAATTGATATGTGCAGTATGTTTGAATGCACCGTAGTCGATCACAAACCTACACTAATGCAATAATAAAGTTGTAATTACAGTAAATCTTTGCATGAAAAATACTTCTTGGACATAAATATAAAGCAATCAAATGAAAAGAGTACTGAAGTGTGACATCTTCTACTGCACGACACAATATTCTTACGCAATGCCCTGCAAATGAGTAACTGTGCCCCTCTGCCCCCCTGTAGCCTTTTTGAGCCAAACTTATATATATATATATATATATATATATATATATATATATATATATTTTTTTTTTTTTTTTTTTTTAATCTATGTGTAAATTTATTAGCCACTAACACAGATAAAGATAAAGATTGATCATTTGCATTTGGTCACGTCACTTCCTATCAGAGTACTGTATACACACAGCTGATGGCCATGCCAAGTGTGAAGTGAGCTGATGGCTTTCAAAATTGGCTCCTCCACGGCAATATGCGAGGATTCATTCTCCACTCTTGAGTAGCGCGTTCTCAGACCACCGGCGCCCAATGCTTTATGAAATGAAAGGCACGGTTGGTTCAGCTGGCCTTTGAGAGACGCAACCCAAGAATGCAAAAATGTGTGGAAGGAAACTGAAAAATGTCCACATTCGCCGCCTCGGCTCTTCTAAAGCTAAGCGATGTGTTTACTTTACCCGATGCCCATAATGGCATACCTTTTCATAACGCTTAATTCGCATTTATTGAGCAGCAGAATGTGCCCCCTCGCGCGGACCAGCTTGGCGAGCAGGAATGTAACAACCAAAATAACAATGACTGCGACCACGTCCCTGTTGTAGTAGGTTTGTGTGTAATTTTTCTTCAGAAGTGGTGGTTAACTGCACCATTAATGTTTTCAGAAGACACATTACAGTAGCACCTTGACTTACAAGTGCCCCAACCTTTTTGAGTGCCGTCGCTTGGTCAATTTTTCACTACTGCGACGGCACTCGAGTGGAAACAAAAGGCAAGCGACAGTCGCTGATGCATTTTCAGCAGTTTGTGGAACGGGACAAACAGTCAAACACCCACAAATATAAAACGAAAACACTCGCAAGGAGTATGGAGAAAGACGGCCAACGAGCTCCTGACATCACTCACTACTACATGCCGTTTAAAAGGACATTTTACAATAGTGTTGCGTTTCGTCATTAAAAACCTGGAACAAATAATAGTGGTGTTTGGGGAGGGGCTGTAATGGATTCATCGCATTTCAACTCATTTTAATTGGGAAAATGTAGCTGATATACAATACAGAGCGAGTAAATTGAGTAAGACTTGTAAGTCAAGGTACCACGCTACTTAGATTTGACAAATTCTCAATAACACAGAGGCGCCACAGGTCTTTTCAAAAGATGGTTTTCGATCTTCCATGAGGACAAGTAGTGTGTGAATGTGTGTACAGTGTCTTTACAAATTGCCATTTATCGCTCTAGCATGCATATTAAAGTATTGTTTTAAAGGTCCATGTGACCAGAGATCTTTGTTATCTATATGTGATTCTTAAAAACAGAAAAGAAAAACATTCCCAATTATATTTGGTCATTGTCCTGTAATTGTACCCAAAAACTCGCAAAATTGGCAAGGCTTCTACCAAATGCTGATACAAACCCAAAATGATTACATATCTGATTATATGACTCAGGCGCAAATTGACAGATGGTATGTAGGCACTAAATTGGAATTAGACAACTAAGCCTGCAGTGCAACTAAAACCAAAGTGTGTTCGTGTGTCCCTTTTAGGGCAATGGGGTGTTCACACAGAAGTACTACTTCAGAAACCAGCAATTCGCAGGTCGACTCCAACGCCTCCATCCCGCATGGGTAGCACGCACACAGGATATATAGCAAGCTGGGAAAAACCTGTTAAAATGCTGCCGTAGATGACCAGTAATTAAAGAGGGTCTAGTTAGCTGGGCTAGGCTGGGGCTATATATCTAAATCACCTTTACAGCTTTTTGTACGTAAAAAGTTCCATTTAAATTGAAATCCATTTAGAGAAAAGGTTTGACCCGAAAAATATGCAATCAAAATTGTTTTTCATTTTGAGGTCACTTCTTGACCTAGCTCCGGCGGAAGATTTTTTTTGTGTGCCTTCATTTTCAATTAGTGTACAATGAAGGCCTTGGCTGTTGAGTAGCTGTGTTTCCATTATTTTAAACCTCTCCTCGAAAACGGACTCGGGGTTCACATTAATGGTGCGTCAGTATTTGCTTTTTGCGTGCTTTGGGCAACTGAAATATGTTTTACTTGGTTTCATATATTTACAATGATGTCTGGGGATCTGCCACACTTTCTCCCGCTGGCCAGAAGTTTATTGCCAAAAAAGGTGTGAAATGCGCGAGAGAAAATAGATGAATGGATGGAGAAGGTAATTTGGTAACAATGCTGGAGTGTTACTGGAGCAGCTGCGTTTAAATGGGACAAGAGTCAGTGGCAAGGCAGACGTGGGCCGAGTACAGACGCTGCGCTCCCTGTAAAAACCGTCCAGTCCTTTGGTGAGAGAACCCAAGACGAGTGAACAGTTTGCATAAAGAATCAAGTCACCTATCCAAAGAATGGCCCACTATATCTGGACGAGCGTGACTGGAGACACAAAACAAGGGGTTCCCGAGACCTCGGGCCATTGAATGTTGCCGATGAAAAGGCAGGATTTGTGTTTTGGTGGAAAGGTGGACAAAGCGTTGACCGACAATGTCCCCACAGGGTGTCACATGGCCACTGTGAAACAAACTCTCTGATGCACCTTTCTCTGGGGCACCCACACTCACGGAAGCACACTGCCTTGTTGCTAAACTGTTGCTCAACTACAAAACAAGCGTTTCCAACGAAATGGGATTAGGCTCTATATAGGTTGGGGGTGGGGGGGGGGGGGGGAGTTAAGTTTAAAGTGATTTAATAGCAGCATTACGATTTGAAGGAGGGCTTGTAATTTCCATTGCAGTATTATATTTACATGCCATTAATGTATGATTATAATCTCTACTTTTGTACGGCTGAGTGCTTCTACCTCTGCAAGCGGCACTGGCGTCAATTTCATCACTTCATAAACCGCTGCAGCAATTAGAATATTACGTGAAAAATCTCCAGCGTGCTCGACAAAGTGGTTGCTAGACATTACCATTGAATTCAAAGCAGCCCACTGGATGCAGACACTCCCAGATTGCTGGGTCAGCTACAGTTGACATTAACAAACACAGACTTGTGTTTCGCACCGCGCTGCCTGTCACATGAAGGAGAGCGTGGAGGCAGGAGGAAGAAGAAGCAGGACAAAGGAAGACAAAACTCAGACGTCTGGGAGTAAAGCGAGAAGATGACTGATGATGATGACAGCCTGCGCTCTTTCAATATTCCTCCCTGCTGGCACCTCCTAGTCGGGCATCTACACACTCTCACACACTCCCTCCTCACCTCCGCAACATTTAGCGCCTGCGACGCTCTCAAATCTTTCTCTTTGAACCAAATAACCGGCAAGGAGTCTCTTGATACGACTGCTGCAGAAGAGTTAAAACGCAAAAGGAAAAGGAGAGAAAACAATCTCTCACTCTCAAAACATTTGCGGTTAATTTGCCCTGACAGTGAGCTACGCCTGTTTTGTTTTTTGGGTTTATTTTTCCCAAATGGGGTAAAGACAGAGGAGCCTGACAGATCCATTTGAAAGATCAAAAAATCTGTCCAAAGGGAACATTTTCAGCCTGGTGCCCAATCGAGACTTGGATGTCATGTGAGGGGATCAGCTGGACACCTAAATTATAAGCCAGAGATAAGGCAGAGAAAGAATATCACTGTTTTACACAGATTGGGAACAATGGTGGCTCATTTATGTGGCAAACGTGATCCAGCGCTGTGGGCTCGAAGACGTCTTACTGTGGACATGCGATAGTTCTGTTGGCCGTATGTCTCCTCTGTCCTTGGTGATGCACGCCGGGAATAACGTGTCATTTCTTTGACAATAGCAGAGTGGACAGGTTTCACATTATGCGTGCCACTGTACGCCACGGCACCGTGAATAAGTGTGCGGCTGGAGTGATACGTGTGCTGAAATACAAGTGGGAGATGTCAGGGTGATTAGCACAGTGTTAATAGAGTGGCTGTCCAGCTCAAGACAAAATGTGACCTCCAAGCGTCTTCGTCTCGTCTGCACCCTCTTTTTGTGTCTACGTCCGACGTATTTGTGTGCGTTTGTGTCTGAACGTCTGCGACGCAGGTGTAGTCACCCTTCTTCTTCCTCCCTCTCGCTCTCTTTAATACACACACAGACATGCACAAACCCCCCCCCCCCTTACCTCCACGACTATGGCCCCGTCCACTGGGAGACTGGTCGGTCGTGCCACTCATGTGTTAACATTGCCATGGCAACCCTTCTCCTCCCCTTGCCCACTATGCCACACACACACACACACACACACACTCCAACCTCAAGACTCATACACACTGAATTCCTCAGACTGCATCTGGCACAGGACAAACTTTAATCCAAATGGGCCTGCGAGCCACATCGTTGAAAAGTCCATTCACGGTTCGGGTCCCTTTCAGACAACTTCGGGTGAGGTCTGAGCCATTTTCTTCCTCGGCAACCCGAACCCGCCTCTCCACTTCTCAAATGGTTATCAGCGGGCTTAGTTAAAGAAATAGCACAAGTGAGCATGCCGCAAATGACCTCCTGTCACCATGTTTCTCAATCAGACGCTGCAGTGACATACTTAGTGTCTCCTTGCACGTGTTTGCTGTTATGTGTTAGGGCGTAGCTTGCTGCGGAAAGCGTACATTGTTCTTCAAAGCCTTCTATCTGTGGCCCAGATGAATGACGGACAAATAAACCATGGTGCGCTGAGAAAGAATTCTGAGTCACGCATCCTTTTACATCACTTTTCATAAATAACTTCTTCAGTTCTGGAGCCAAGACTACAGGCATTCATTTGGCAACTTAGGAAGAAAAGGAAGAAAGATGGCGGCGTACCACACATTGTACTGTCCATCCTAAAATGGCTGACATCACAGCCTCGTCAAAGCCTGGCTGGCAACTGCCAGCTCCTGCATGGGACAGAGAAAGTGGCAGGGGTTCTTTCCCCACTAGTCCCACGTTACCCCCCTCCCCAGAGCACAAGTGTTTCTTTTGGTTGGAACTGTGCAAACATGCTGTTTTAGTGAAGCTTTAGAGCGGGCCGAGTTTCGCTATAGCTAAGACAGACGACAAAAGCGGCATTAAATAAAGGCTGAAAGCCCTGACTAAATTGCACCTGCATAGGAGGACACTGTCCTCTCTGGCGAAATAAATAGGACCCTGCATTGTGTTTCTGAGCGTGAATTGTGAGGCTCATGGAGTATGCTGTTTGCATAAAAAACAGCAGGAAATGTGATTGGCTTGGCATTAAGACAGTTGATTCTCTTCTTAGAACTTGAGGAATGTTGAACACTCCAAGTCAGCTAAATCTGAAAACCATGACCATATGACCTTCCTTGGTATTCTCAGGCAGGGGTTTCATTGTGAGCTGTGGGAGGCACACACACAAGCACAATACCTAGGAAGTGCTGTCAGAACACCAGAGATGTGCAGTATTGCAGGTATACAGAGGCGTGATGTGCCTGCGCTGTGTTGCGGCATTGTCAGCGTATACAAGCACTCTGCGGTGGCCATAATAAAAAAAAAAAAAAAAGAGAGTGCTTTTTGTGCAGTGTGTGTGTATGGGTGCTGGGGGGGGGGGCGATGCCACCATGGTAGTGTACAAGTGATAGCAAAGAGGAAAATAGTTATGATGACCTTAGAGCAGGGAATGGAAATGATGCCCCATTCGCACTGCTTGGTACTACATGGCACTGCGGTGTTTTACTGGTTGGTTCTCCATTTCATAACAGTACCACCACAGCAGTCGCGGGAAACTGCCAAAAACCATACCTCATTGAATGCATCGGTTGGCACAAGATGCAACAGCAACAATGAGGAGAACGGGGGTCTTCTGTATTCATTTCTCGGAGTGCCGTAAGGTGACAATTTTTATTCAAGAGGAAATTAGGGTGGCCAGGCAAAACTAGGATGAGCAGTTACGAGCCATGTGTCCTAATGAAACTACGACACGGTGCTCACTAATGTGGTCGACGGATGGCAACCCGGCTGACCAGGTAGAAATAGTACCTCGTAGTAGCAGGTACGGACAGCTAATAGGGCCGTGACGAGGTGAGGTACCATGCAGTTGAAAATTGAGATGCAGGTAAAAGGGGTACACGCCGGAGCCTATCCCAGCTATCTTGGGGCGGGAGGCAGGAGGCGGTCGCCAGCCAATCGCAGGGCACATACAAACAAACAACCGTTCGCGCTCACATTCACACCTACGGGCAATTTAGAGTCTTCAATTTAACCTACCCTGCAGGTTTTGGGGATGCGGGAGGAAACCGGAGTTGAATGATCTTTTCTACGATATTCTGATTTATTGAGATAAATGTTGCACACAACAAAAGTGAGTCAATAGTGTGTCAACATCAATTATAAAAGAACAGCTTAAGGTATATACAGAAAGTGAGCTAGCTGCATTATTAATGTGCAGAGACTCACCTCCCAGGTAAACACAGTGGCCTGCCTCAGCACATTTGCCACCTCGCTTGTCATTTGACAAGAATTTGTTATCTTTACATTTTACTTTCTGTTTATTAAAATTGGTTTATCTCCTTTGACACTTGTATGACATTTAAGAATGTTACTTCAATCACTGCCTGACAAGTCATAGTGGGATCCAATATTTAGCTCTTTGGCGTACTTACAGTTGATTGCAGATTGAGGGACAAAAGCGGACCCAACCGCAGTCCTATTTCTGACTGGATGCAAGGGAGACTGGCTGGCCTCATTAGAGCAGTTCCGAAAAACGGGAGCCCGTTCCCAGTGTACACGCGCTGGACTGAAAACCTCCACGCACGCACAACTCGCCGGTCCAAGCTGCCAGAAAGACAACGGCCAAGAGCCCGTCCACCACGTCTTACTGGTCAAGCACACACACGCCCACGAATCAAGTATGAAGCATGGAGAGCGGACAACCATACTTGTTCTGGAAAGGCCCTGTGGAAAACCTCAGTCCTTTCCTTGACCTACATTATATGTAACGCCCTCACATGGTGAAATAATTAAAGTCCATTCCCAAAATTTGCCAGTGAAACACGCTTGTGGAGCTCGCCGGGCTGCCACGATTCATTTGGCCTCTTGTTTCGTGGAGCCACATTGCAGTCCATAGTGGCAAGAAACAGTTGGTGCAGAGAGGTTCCTCCCCTTAGGGCAGAGGGAGACAGAGGCTGTGTTCGGAATCGTTCACTCTGTCCCTACTTAATCACTATACAGGGATTTTTGTTTTGTTATTGTGGGCTATGCAGTTTACTACAGAGTCAACTAAAAATCCCTGTATAGTGAATAGGGAATGAGTGAATAACTTGGAACGCAGTCTTCCGAACACAGCGACTGCATTCGAAATGATTCACTCATTCCCTACTCCCTATACAAGGATTGTATATAGTGTACTATAGTTTAATCATCAGTCAAAAGAAAAATATCTTTCGAACGCTACTGAGGTTAATTACGTCATTGCTGTCACATGATTACAACGTATCGGATCAACGTCAGCTGTTGGCCCTTCTGTAATAAATATTTAACAAATAAATTAGAAGAACATTATTTTAAGATGGGTTTATTTTACAAATTAGTACAACCAATGCACTTTATGTCCGTCCATGTTGTGATGTGTTGCTATGACAAGCGCATATTGGGTTTAACGAGGAGTTAGCATCATTGATGCACTTGCATGAAAGGCAACAAATGTAAATAGCGCAACTCACACGATTTTTTTTTATGTCATTACCATGATGGACTTTTGTCTTTACTGTTATTAAAAAGAAGTGTATTTCAATGGGCGACCACCATTTGCTGTCTGTCAAAAAGGATGGCCTTTACTATGAATGCCGACAATTTTAAATGATCAATAACCTTTGGAAAATAGGACTTAAAGTGTGGCTGTTTCAGCACGGGAGACATTCACCCTTATACAACCAAGGCAAAAAATAAAAAATACAAATAAAAAAATTCCTAACTTAGAATTTATTTCTTTTTTTTTAACAAGCGCCTTTAATGTTATTGATCAAATTATATGAAAATGACCCACATAGTGACTACTGCATACGGATTGATGCATGGTCAGTATTTCTGTACACTATTTAAAAAATAAATAAATAATGTTCTTCGGCCGGAAGTGCTCCATTCACTACCCCACTGGCAATGCCCACTTTGGGAAAATATGTAGAAATGAGCAAGCCTTGCCTCGTGTACTCGTGTTTGTGTGTGTGTGTGTGTGTGTGTGCGCGCGCGCGCGTGCGTGCTCGCGCGTGGGTGAGTGGGTGTGTGAGGAGGGCAGAAGCACATGTTGGTGGGAGGAAGAGGAGGAAATGAAAGAAGAGTCCTGTGCATTCGGGCCTACCATAGCAGGACGTGCAGAAAGGGGGGTGGGGGGCGGGGGGGTTGTGACACTTGTGCGCGCGCGTGCGGTTCCACGGACTTACGTTATGCGTGAACCCGCACGGCTCACTTGTGTGCGTGTGTGTGTGTGTGCTATATAGCGTGTGTTGCTGGGTTGGCAAGTCTCTCCCAGACTCAAAAGCGCTCCGGAGAGGAAACACGGCGGGTTGTGCAATAATCCCCCCCCCAAAAAAAAAAGAAAAAAGAAACAAACAACAAAAAAAGAAATAAGCAGATCCGCCACATTGGAGGCTATAGCGAGCGAGCAGGAGCGCACACGCAGAGGGGCTCGGCGGGCTCCAAGTGTGACAAAGTGACGCGTAAAGCCATTTCAAGTCCATTCACAAGGCTCGGGAAGCCTTCCGCGACCTCCCAAGACACTTGTCAACGGTCAGCTGGCACTCTATATAAACCTTAGGAACAGTCAACCCCTCTACAACACCCCCCCCCCCCCAGCCCCCCGCCTCCCCCCCCAAAAAAAAAAATCCTCCACCCCCTACACCTACTGTCGCCATTTTATACATAGGCGACTTCATATAAACTACAGCAGCAGATCAACATCCACAATTCAAGAGCGAGACGTCATTTCGGTAAACAAGTTCGGAGCTCACTCCGCTCCGCGTCAGAACGAGTCGATGTGTCCTTACCTCAACAGTCGGCACGGCAAAATGGAATCCGACATGAATATATCAATGACTAATATTGGATTAGCTCCGATCGCCGCGCTTTGAGGAGGAGAAGAGGCGAGCAAGGGGGTGGGGGCTCTCCTCAAGTGAACCCGCTGAACTGGCGTGAACCCGTCAGTGACCACGGCAAGGTACATTACATGACACGAGCTGCCAGGCCCGCTGCAAAACAACTATGGTCGGCGATGCGGGACGAGGCAGCTCCAAAAAAAACATAGCCCGTGTATTTCCTACGAGCACGTGATTGGGAGCGTCATCCAAAATCCAGAAGCCCTTTCATCTCAAATTTTGGAGAGGGGCGGGGATAGATCAGCGTGTGTAATGAAAAAAAAAAAAAAAAAAAAAAAAAGAAGAAGAAGAAGAGGAGGAGGAGGAGGGATGTATAGACTGGTTCTGTGCAACGTCACCACCTCTGAGACACACTGGATGGGCACACGAGAAAGGAGGAACCAGTGCACTTGGACCCAAACAAATGCAACTGAGATGAATGAAAACAGACCCGATTTCCCAGGAAGTGTTTTTGCCAAGAATGGGATATTATATGGACTCAAAGTGTGCGACTTGCCCAATACTGTGCACGCAAAGACTCCGCGGTCGCTCCTGCAAACGGCCTCGAAATCCCAAATGATATGGCTCTGAGGATTACACGCAATTGTTGGACATCCAAAAGCCATACATGGACAGGAACCCTTTCGCCGTCATACTTTCTTTGTTTCCTCTATTTAGATTTGTGTGGCTTGGACCGTGAGTCAATGTCATTCTGCGTCAAAATGTCCGTTACCAAAACATGTAATGGCACGTGACGGCGTCGCTATTTCTCAACTGATTCAAACTCAATAAAAGAACAAAATGTGAGGCTTATACGGGGTGGATGATTTATTGCTTTTGAAAGTCCAAACACTCCCTGTTTACAAAATATTGCTGCTTTTCTGCAATGATGTTGAATTTACAGGAAGATGAAAGCACATGGGCGAACTAGTTGTTGGCACAATCAAGGGGGTCAATCAATCGTACGTGGGGTTTTTTTCCCCTCCCAAATTCCAAGAACATGCATGTTAGGTTCAATGAAGACTCTAAATTTCCCCTAGCTGGGATTGGTTGTTTCTCTTTTTGTGCCCTGCAACTGAATGGGCGACCGAAGAACAAAACAGCCTTAACAAACAAACGACAGTCATTCGTGCCGATTTAGTTAACGGGCGTAGGGGGAAATATGAAAATACAATACAGTGGAGAATTGCAAGCATGAATTTCAATAAAAACCAAGCTATATTAATGCTAAGATTGGCATACTGGCAGGATTTGGCACCTCCCCATTGACTTTTACCATGGCCATGAAAATGATCATAAGGGCCTCTTAAGACTCTGATCAAATAAGCGAACTGCAACAAGGATTCGTCAAAGATCTGCCTACCATCAATACAACCACGTTGCCCGGCAAGCTCAAAGCTCAACGCCCTCTGTATCGCCTCACAGAGGAGTTCAAATGAGCTGCTGCCCCAAACCTGATGGCAGGTAGGATGCGGTCCAGCAGGCAAGAGCTGCACTCTCCCATGGTGACATTACGGGCCGGGTCCAACGTGGAAGAAGCGTGTTTGACCTTGCTGGAGTTTAAAAACAAACCCAAAAAAAAGCCTCAAAAGAATGGAGGAAGCTGGCTGTTGCCGAAATCCGCCAACAGGAGAAGTTTAGCAGGTGTGCCAAGGCAGTGTCGCAGGCTAAATTGGGCCAGTGGATGAGATGGGAGCGTGTGGAAGAGCACGAGATCAGCTGGAAGGAAATGTGTCAGACTGACGAGGGAACCGGGCATCTGCAGACATTCTCCACACTGGGCCATCAGGGAGATGTCGAGGGTGGTAGAGAAGAGTGGCCAGTGGTTATGGCTTCACTGGAGAGACGTCCAAGGTGCTCTTCCAGATAAGTTGGACTAAAACAGGAGTTGGTGGTTCTGGGACGCCAGTATCCGCTGCAGAGCCTACTGGAGACGTCACGGGCCAATCTGTGAAACCTTGATGAAAGTACGAGCCCACTTCACAACCCCAGTGATGAGTCAGACCGGACTTCCTAAACAACAACAACAACAACAACAAAGCGCTGGTTTTCCATACTTGGTATGCGGCCAGAAGTAAGCTATAGGTTCAGGGAGGGGGGATGCCCCTTTTGTGCACAGTCCCCGTGCACGTTGGATTTGTTGACATCACATCTTTTGCATTATGAATCTTTACATTGTTAATAAAATAACCACACAATAAACATTCAATTGGAATCAGAAGTGATGCACTGAACCGTGAAGGCTGTGCTAGTCGCCTAAGGTAATGCAGTACTAAAGGAGGGGTTTAACGTCTATTTTGCCGTAATAATAGCTTTCTTTGTCTTACCTGTTTGTCCAGGAATGGGTTCAGACGTTGCCTGTAAGTAACATTCAGGAACAACGAGATTATGAATTGCCAAACCACTGCATAGAAACAAAAAATGTGGGTGTGGTGTGAGCAGTGAGCTCTCGCAGGTTCCACTATATAGCAACGACTGTAATTGGCAGGATTCTCAAAATGATGTGCCAGTAATTAAGTCAGGAATGTAAAGATCCAATAACACAATACAATTTACATTCCTCTGCGGATTAAAACAGGATGTGAAGGAATCTGTTTTGGCCTCCAACCACCTCATATCCGTGTGTTACTTTTCGAGACCGCCTCTAATTTGACTCACTAAGTGGAGTCTATTTCGCTTGTAATGTGTTGGGAAACTGCTCTGCGACTGACTGGTGATCATTCCAGAGTGTACCCTGCCTCTTGCCCAAAGTTACTTGGGGTAGGCTCCAGTTTGAGGACCAAGGATTGCAAAAAAATAAAATAAATAAATAAAAGGGTATGACTGTATTTAAACTTATTTCCAACAAGGTCATTTATAATTTGTTATTATTATTAAATAGCAGTGTACTTATTAGCTGTCTGGGGACGTGTTACTGTAACAGTGAATTGTTTACTTTACTGTATAAGGAAGTGACTGGGAAAAAAAGCAGCCCTGCCTTCAAACATGTACTGTATGCTTTCAAAATATAAACGTGTACAAGAATGCAATCGCACAGAACGTTCTGATGGAGGGCAAGATTACAGGACAACAGAAACATTTTCAGCGTTGGACAACACTAATCAAATTTTAGCTAACAAAAGAACTGAGTATTTGTACAAAGAAAAAAAGTTTAAAAAGAAGTGGTTGTTGAAAGCAATGAACTACGATTTTATGAGCGCTAAAAAGAGTCAGAGTGAGAGGTCTTGCTGTTGTGTGCGGGGTGGGCGGGAGGGTACGTGGGAGCAAAGCAGAGAGACGGTGAGCGAGTCATGTTTGCATCCAAACCAGCCAATAAGATTGTGTTTACATTAAACGACGGTCTAGTTGGACCAATCAGAAGTCCCCATTCCCGTGCGAGACTTCCCCGGCACCCAATGGCAATCCGGGACAAAGGAACCGACGGAAACCACAAAATACGAAAAGTGTGTACCTGTAGGTCAAAGCAGCTTCACCCGCGGGACGGTTAGAAAGGTGAAGAAGCAATGGCGCTGTCTCAGTGCCTGGACGACTCACTCTTAAGGGCGAAGGCAACACACACAGGGGCCGCGTTGTGTGACCTCCAGGAGGTGTACAACGAGAGACACCGGCTCGCCTTGGAGGAGCTGTTGTCCGGGGGGGTTGACAGCTTTCTCGCTTTTCTTAGGAAGGAGTCCATCGCCAACTTCCTGTCTGACGATGAGCTCCAGTGGATCCGGGGCGCCGCCGTGGCTCCCCGGCGCGTGTCGGTGCTCGGCGAGGACCAGGCGCCGCCGGAGCAGTCTCTCAGCAGCTCGGTTGACTGTTCGTCGGTGACTTACTTCCCCGAGGTGTCGGACGTGGAGCCGCCGCCGCTGGAGATCGGCTGGCCCGCCTTCACTGCGGGCTCTTACCGGGGAGTCACCAGGGCCGTGGCTCACTTCCAGCCAAGCTATGGGGTTAACATCTACGCCTGCAAAGAAGCTGCAAGGAAAATGATCAGCAGTGCCAGAGAGGTACGCTGCAATACTGTCTGGAGTTAGGCCTACATCATTATTGTGTCAACTCTTATCAAAATTTACTGTAAACATACGTGGTCCATATTAACTGCCCAAAGTTTCATATTCAATTGCTTACTAACAATGGTGGGAAATAACGAGGCACAAATACTTTCTTTTGATTTTTCAGCTATCTGTACTTGCCTTGAATATTTATTTTGCTGATGACTTTTTACTTTTACTGCTTATGATTAAAAACGAGTAGCTGGACTTTCTATTCCTCACTTTGTCAAAATAGGCATAACACTTTTCCCAAACACTGCTAATGACATAAAAAAGATGTTAATCAAGAAATGTAAAGTTGTTGAGATCAATTTGAGATTTCTGGGTCTTCTAATGTGGGGGAAAATAGGGGCCAAAATTATATGGAAGAACATGAACCAGAGGGCATTTATGACAATGGCAACAGATTCGGAGAAGCAAGATATTCCCCATCCATAGCCTTAATCGAGCTTGATTTTGACAGGTCCAAGAATGATTTGTGGCATCAGCTTGTGGAATTCAAAATTGAATCGGGGGGGGGGGGGGGGGGGGGGGAACACAAAGAAGGTGTATTTTATTCTTTGTTAATTTATCTTTTTGGGTCAATTCACAACATTTGCAAAGCTATGCACATGTTTATTTATTATTATTATTTTTTTAATAGCATAAAAGCCGAGCTGGGTCTTAGTCTAAAAAACAACAATATGCAACACAAACCGTGATTTTCTTTTTCTTCTTCTCAGTACGAGCACTATGTAAGTAAATATAAGAGGGAAACCATTTTATGTGCACATTTAGGTTTTTTTTCTGTTCTGCCAAGTTATCAATACGTGTATTGTATAATTGACAGTAAACATTCATTTTTGCTTTTTACTTCTGTTCATAGTGGATTTCAGCCTGTACTTTTAAAAAAAAACAAAAAAACTTAAGTGCAGAGTTGAATCAGTACTGCACTTGTACCTTTTTACACAAGTATCTTTACTTCTATTTCAGTACAACGTGTTAGTACTTTGCCACCTCTGTTTATTAGACCCTTAGACAGGATGATTGATTTTGACTGGCTTGTAGTAGACCACCACCTCATATATACTTTTACTGGAATTAAATAACAAACTCAAAATCATGTCATCCTAAAATCATGCTGGATAGTCCCCATGGAATTTAGTTTGATCCTCCCCTTTTCTTTTGTCTGGCTTTTTAATGAGATGAAATGACCAAAAGAAAGGACAATCAAAATCCAAAGCAGAATGAATATTCATTGTGGTGTCATGTGCCTTATTTGAGCTGTCAGCCCTGTCTGCTGTTCAAAGAAGGAATCGTTGTGTGGCTTCAGGAAGACCTTGGGAGCCTTCGCAAACACTGCAGCAGATGTGTCTCAACTTGCTTTGCTAAATTTGGTTGCTCTTCTATTAAAGAGCTGTACTTCCCTCTGTAGAGCCAAATAAAAGCTTTTTTTTTGGTAGAAAGTGCACAGGGAACCAGATCAATCTGGAAATGAGACATTATCATGGCCTTTTGTGATAGTAAAACCCTCGTAGGCCACAGTCTTTGCTGTACAAAAGACTGTAACTGTGCATAATTGTCATTGGGCAGACATTTTGGCATAACCTCCTTAAATAATCCATGCTTTTTCATTCAAATAAGGCAGATTTAGTTTGTATGTGTCTATGACCAGATTGAAGTCTTAAATCTGAGATTACGTTAACATCCGTGTCTAATCCTCAACACACAACAGCTTGTGAAATTCCACCCCTCTTGGTGAACGTAGAAGATCTGCTCAAAACAAATCTGTTATAAAAGGTATTCGTCTCGTTTGGGGAAAAAAGTAATTTGCTGACCAAGTGTTACTGCTGATTGCCATGGTAACAGACGACTGTTGAAAGAGGGCACATCAGCACACATATTGCACAGGAGTGCGTCTGACAGAGATTCACAGTTGTGTTTTCAATAAGGCCTTGCATTTGATACAAATGAAAACACAATCATGTGCCGCATCGCAGAAAACTGTGCTGCAGCCCTGAAAGTAAATTTTGTTCTCTGTAATTTTCCACTGCAGGTGATTGCCATAGTTACGGATTCCCTGACAGACCTGGATATCTTTAAGGATCTTCAAGAGGCGTGTTCTGTCCGCAAAGTCCCCGTTTACATTCTGCTGGACCAGTCAAGCTGTTCCGCTTTCCTCAAGATGTGCAGAAACATTAGCGTTAGCTTGGATGACCTTCAGGTACACCGCTGTTTCCTTAAACGGGGATGCCAATATCTGGTTTCATATGATCCAAATATTTCTTTTAATGTTTCATATGAGTGGGCAGTTTTGTTCACTGCTGCTGTCTCTTTTTTTTTTTTTTTACATTCTTGAAGCAAATGAGAGTGAGAACCATAACTGGCACGACTTATTACACAAGATCAGGAGCAAGAATCACTGGGAGAGTTCATGAGCGGTTCATGCTGATTGATGGGAACCGTGCAGCTACAGGTTCATACAGGTATCTGATCTATCTATTAGGGCTACGATCAAATCAGTGGTGACTCGGCGCTGCATTTAAGTGCGCCGAAAACAATGAATGCCGAGTCAGGAAGTTTTGATTCAAATCAAAGAATAACATACTACTTACTTACTTTATTCTGACAAGAGCCGCAATTTCGCCACGCTGCATTTATTTAAAAAAATAAAAAATATTACATGATGTTTCGTCTTTGTTTAAAGCCCACGCCATCTTGACTTACTGTGTATGCGTGCATTGTAGCTCTACCAAGATCGTCGGAGACTCCGGATAAAGTTTGTCAAGAAACGATTCATTTCTTGAAGCTTAATGTGCACACGAAACCACCTGCTGGCCATGCGTATAATCGCAGCCAGCTATATCTTAAGGTCAGAGGACAAAGATGTTATGGGGTCAGTTAAAATTAATTCATTCATTCATCTTCCGTTCCACTTATCCTCACTAGGGTCGCGGGCGTGCTGGAGCCTATCCCAGCAATCTTTGGGCGAGAGGCGGGGTACACCCTGAACCGGTCGCCAGCCAATCGCAGGGCACATACCAACAAACAACCATTCGCACACACATTCACACCTAAGGGCAATGCGACCTAAGGGTCGATGCGACTGCACCGCCTGCAGAAGAGACAACAGAATACCGCGCAGAGCGGATTGGAAATACAGACTGGTATGTTTACGCATCCCATAAATCCACAATATACTTGCTCCAGCATCCCGACTTGACGATAGAAACATAGAATCATGAACAGTATGAGAAGTCGGCTGTTCGTGTGGGATTCATAATGCGTTGGTCCATCCATCCATCTCTGTACCGCTTATACTTATTTTTTGTGATATGGCAGAATATTTTATTGTATGTGCATTATGTACATTTGGTCATTATTCTTCCGGTTTCTTGGTGAGAACAGTCTTGAAAAAGAGACACTGGTCTCATTAGGTTTTAATTTCTGGTTAAATAAATATATTGTGTGCCCCTCGCTTGAGTAGCTTTATAACACGCTGCGCAGAAAGTCTTTGCCGTGTCTGTTGGCTTGTCATATAGGCAAGTACAGATGACAGTACCGAAAAGTACTGCATTTTTCTCTTACTGCCCAGTGCATAATAATGCATAGCAAAGCAAATTTATTTATATAGCGCATTTCATACACAAGGTAACTCAATGTGCTTTACACGATTAAAAGCATTTAAAAACAAAGAAAAAAAACTGCTTCTAAACATTTAAAACAAAGAGGGGAAAATAATAAAAGTACAATTAAAACAGCGTACAGTGCAAGAAATATCATTTAAAAGTGGAAATGCTCTAAAAAGCATGAGAAAAACGAAGAGTTTTAAACCTGGACTTAAAAAACATTCACACTTGGGGGGGACGTCACTTCTGTTGGCAACTTATTCCATTTGTGTGCATCATAATGGCTCAATGCTGCTTCACCATGTTTGCTTTGGACTCTGTGCTCCACTATTTGACCTGAGTCTGTCGATCTCAAAGC
This sequence comes from Phycodurus eques, assembly GCF_024500275.1. Lineage (NCBI taxonomy): Eukaryota > Metazoa > Chordata > Actinopteri > Syngnathiformes > Syngnathidae > Phycodurus > Phycodurus eques. The sequence goes on along the minus strand of NC_084534.1, from coordinate 6,992,448 downwards.
CCTACTGGGTTTATATTCCATTAGCATTTCTTTCATGTTGTCAGGACCGAAACCGTTTAGTGATTTATAGACCCGTAGCAGAACTTTAAAATCTATTCTAAAGCTGACTGGAAGCCAGTGTAAAGACTTTAGAATTGGAGTAATATGCTCTCACCTCTTTGTTCTGGTCAGAACCTGAGCTGCAGCATTCTGAATGAGCTGCAGCTGGTTAATGCTCTTTTTGGGGATTCCAGTCAGAAGACATAACCATAATAAAGTCGTAGGTATATACAAGGAAATCCTCACCTCTTGTCTGCGGCGCTTCGCTGCTGCACCATGGCGGCTGCGAGATTTAGTTCTCTTGCTTGCGTTTGAGGTCCCGATGGCCCTAGGAAAAAGAGTTGGCACCATAGCTGGTTTCAGCATCTGCCTTACTATACGTGTATATCCAATGCTTTCTGCTAAGTTTTTCTCAAAACACGCCGGTTTGAAGAGTTTGGAATACTTGCTAGGCACCCATTGCTGACCACGTTTTTTCCCGTCTGTTGACTTTCCCTGACCACTGGTCTCGTAAATCCTTTTTCACTTGGAAAGCCAAAGAAACTTTTGCCACTGCCTGAACCATTTGTAAAACCAAATGCCGCCCAATAAACCATCGTGAAATCGCTAAATCATACGACAACAAATATACAAGGACGGGAACAACAGCATGGAACAATAGCACACAAGACGGAAGACCAGAAGGTGCCAGTTGCAAAAAGCAGAAGGCTTATTCAGAATCATATATACCGATTTAACTGCTGTATACCTGCTATATAATCACTTCGAAATGGCTGATGTGGTTTGAAAAAGGGGTTCTAGAGTTATCAAGAACATTTTTACCATCTTTGTACCACATAATGCATAATTGCATTTTTGCATCTGTTTTGGGTCTTGTGAATGACTAACTTCAAAAACAATGTCTGACCAAATAATTTCTCGACATAGTGGAGAATAAAATCTTTTTGAAAGTATTCTGTGTGCGTAAAATGTTTACAAAGTGGTACTATCATATGGTATGGCTCACTTTTAGGAAATGGTACAGGCTTAAGCAGGCCCAGGACAGTGAAAGTGCTTGTGGAACTAGGAAGAAGGCACTACATATGCTCTTGTAACTTGGACAATGTTGTATAGAGCAGGGGAGAATTATTTGTTTTAAATTCAGAAATAATAACAGTTTTTTTTGTTTCAAGTGATTCCTTTTTTTTTTAACACAACCTCTCTCCTGTCCTTAAAAACACCCTTTTGCATGATAAAGATGTCACCATGTACAACCCCAATTCCAATGAAGTTGGGACATTGTGTTAAACATAAACCAGAATACAATGATTTGCAAATCATGTTCGAACTATCGACCTATGTTTAATTGAATACACTACAAAGACAAGATATTTAATGTTTAAGATGATAAACTTTATTGTTTTCAGCAAATAATCATGAACTTAGAATTTTATGGCTGCCACACGTTCGAAAAAAGCTGGGACAGGGTCATGTTTACCACTGTGTTACATCACCTTTTCTTTTAACAACATTCAATAAACGTTTGGGAACCGAGGACACTAATTGTTGAAGCTTTGTAGGTGGAATTCTTTCCCATTCTTGCTTGATGTACAGCTCTCAGCTGTTCAACAGTCCAGGGTCTCCGTTGTCGTATTTTACGCTTCATAATGTGCTACACATTTTCAATGGGAGACAGGTCTGGACTGCAGGCAGTCTTTTACTGAGAAGCCACACTTTTGTAACACATGCAGAATGTGGTTTGGCATTGTCTTGCTGAAATAAGCAGGGGCGTCCATGAAAAAGACGCTTCTTGGATGGCAGCATATGTTTCTGCAAAACCTCTAAGTACCTTTCAGCATTAATGGTGCCTTCACAGATGTGTAAGTTACCCATGCCATTGGCACTAACACAGCCCCATACCATCACAGATGCTGGCTTTTGATCTTTGGGTCCATAACAGTCCGGATTGTTCTTTTCCTCCTTGGCCCGGAGGACAGGACGTCCACAATTTTCAAAAACAATTTGAAATGTGGACCACAGAACACTCTTCCACTTTGCATCCGTCTTAGATGAGCTCGGGCCCAGAGAAGCCGGCGGCGTTCCTGGGTGTTGTTGATAAATGGCTTTTGCTTTGCATAGTAAGAGTTTCAAGTTGCACTTACAGATGTAGCGCCGAACTGTATTTACTGATATTGGTTTTCTGAAGTGTTCCTGAGCCCATGTGGTGATATCTTTTACACATTGATGTCGGTTTTTGATGCAGTGCCGCCTGAGGGATCGAAGGTCATGGGCATTCAATGTTGGTTTTCGGCCTTGCCGCATACATGCAGTGATTTCTCCAGATTCTCTGAACCTTTTGATGATATTATGGACCGTAGATGATGAAATCCCTAAATTCCTTGCAATTGTACGTTGTGGAACATTGTCCTTAAACTGTTTGACTATTTTCTCACGCGCTTGTTCACAAAGAGGTGAACCTCGCCCCATCTTTGCTTGTGAATGACTGAGCAATTCAGGGAAGCTGCTTTTATTCCCAATCAATCACCTACCTGTTCCCAATTAGCCTGTTCACCTGTGGGGTGTTCCAAACAGGTGTTTGATGAACATTCCTCAACTTTCTCAGTCTTTTTTAGAACGTGTTGAAGCCATAAAATCCTAAATTAATGATTATTTGCTAAAAAAACAATAAAGTTTATCAGTTTGAATATTAAATATCTTGTCTTTGTAGTATATTCAATTAAATATAAGTTGAACATGATTTGTCAATCATTGCATCCTGTTTTTATTTATGTTTAAGACAACGACCCAACTTCATTGGAATTGGGGTTGTAAAAAAAAAAAAAAAAAAATATATATGTATATATATATAATTAAAATTGTATATACACAGACACGGCATGACTAGTTAGCAAATCTGCCTCACAATTCTGAGGACCTTGGTTCAAATCCTGGCCTCGCCTGTGTGGAGTTTTTGTTCTCCCCGTGCCTGTGTGGGTTTTCGTCGGGCACTCTGGTTTCCTCCCACAGCCTCCAAAAAAAAACATGCATGGTAGGTTGATTGAAGACTCTAAATTGCCCGTAGGTGTGAAAGTGTGCGTGAATGGATGTTTGTTTATATGTGCCCTGCGATTGGCTGGCGACCAGTTCAGGGTTGTACCCCCCCTTTCACCCGAAGGTAGCTGGGATAGGCTCCGGCACTCCCGCGACCCTTGTGAGGATAAGCGGCTCAGAAAATGGATGGGTGGAGATATATATATATATATATATATATATATATATATATATATATATATATATATAAAAAACACAAATTTTGAATAATTTTGAATGGAGCCTTCATGAGGGGTTTATATTGCTGTCAAACCTCGCGGAAAAATCTGAAGGACTTCCCGAATCTATCACCTGGCATAGCCAAGGCTTCGGAAGTCATCATTTCCAGCCCCTCCCCTAAATGAAGCAAGCCTCGATACGCGCTTTGTCGAAATGCCTCCTTCATTACCTAACATACGCTTCGAAGATTCTGCACATCTGTAACTACTATCTGTTGGTCTAGTAGTAGTCAGACTCGCACTCTAAATCCCCATTCGCTATTTGTATTCACAGTCACGAATGACTTGCGAATTACAATCGAATTGTTACTCTTTGTACTATTCAAAAATAGTAGGCCAACATATGAAAAATCCATCAATTTTCCGTACCGCTTATCCTCACTATGGTTGCAGGTGTGCTGGGCGAGAGACTGGGTACACCCTGAAATGGTCGCCAGCCAATCGCAGAGCACATATAAACAACCAACCATTCACATGTACAGGGCAATTTAGAGTCTTCAATTAACCTACCATGCATGTTTTTGGGATATGGGAAAAAACTGGAGTACCCGGAGAAAACACACGCAGGCACGGGGAGAACATTAAACGCCACACACCGGATTTCAACCCAGGTCCTCAGAACTGTGAGGCAGATGTGCTAACAGTCATCCACCGTGCTGCCTATGAAAAATCCAATTTGATTATTTGAAAACTGTCTAGTGAACCAGTAGGAGAGAACGAGAGTTTTAGCTGGCATGTATCTGTACAGAAAAGTTGTTCCTTTTAGTATAAAAAAGCTTACTTTATCCCTCGACGTACCTTGGCCACAATCAACCCCGGGTCTGATTTTCGCTCGGCCATGCCATAAATCCTCGCGGACCAGACCAAGCTGCCGCTTTGCCAGCCAGCCTGCTGGCTGCTTAGCCTGTTGGTTACCTAGCCGCTGTCGTCATCTTTCACGCTGTGTTGGCTAAATTTCTCCCATTCAATCTGCTGCAGTTACTCTCTCCAACGATGGCTCCTTTTCGGCCTCAGTTGTGGGGCTTTCATGTTATCCGTGCAGCTCATTGGAGCTAGGCTAAAAGTAAGCCTCCTTCAGCAGTGAGCTCATTTATTTATTTTAAAAATCTTTATGGAGATATCGGTGATGCTACAATGCGTACATGTGCGGAAGCGATGTGCACTAAGTCAAAATGGTGGCGCCCATAAAACAATGGAAGTGGCAGCATTGTAGCTCTTGTCAGAATAAAGTAAGTATGTTATTGTTTGATTCGTTTTGTTCAAATGCGAACATTCTGATTTGGGATTTGTTTTTTCTCTGGTTGGGAACGATAAATCAATGCGACCAAATATCTGTTTATAAAAGCGAGAGATAAGACTAGCAGACTCCTCAATCGATACAAAATCTGCGAGGAATCCTTAGATACATAGATTGTAGAGTTGTGGATCGGCTTTTGCAAGTCTCGGAATCAGTTGCCTGAGGCTTTACAGTTTTCATCTCTTAAAACAAAATAGCTTTTCACTAGTTAAACTATACTTATACTATCACATAGCGATAGCAAAGTTGCGTTCACAGATGCTGCATTTTCCCTGGCAGCTGTAAACATAAAATGCAACGTCATGTTCCATACCTTTTCTCAAACCTGTAAGCAACAGAGTGTAAGCATGTCATTGGAGACAATGGCAGAGGTATGTACATTTCGGCAATTCCCATGGGCTATACCTCAGCAAATGAATGCTTCTTCTTGAGCCCTCACAATCCTACTTACGGTATGTGTTTCAGTGTTGGTACTGTGCGACGCCAAAAAGAAAGTCATGTGATCATCTAGGTGTCAATTAAAAGGACACACAGCCAGGTATGTCTTCCAGTAAAACAACAATCGCCAGTTGAGCTAAGCTTGTCATCACAACTTAAAGTTAAAAAAGTCAGTCAGCACTCACCAAGCACTGTGATTGTTTTAAACAAACAAAAAAAGAACAGCAAGCAATGCATGTGTGCAGTGGCGTTCCTAGCTTGAATGGCACCCTTTTGTGTGAGACCCCCTTTGGATCTTAAATATTGTTTGTGCAGATTATTTTCTCGAAAAAATATTTTTTTTGTGTTCTATTTAAATAGTTAATTTGATATTTGAAAAGATATAAGCTAATTTGTTATTTTTTACAGTGCCATTAAGCAACAATGCTCAGAGAAGAGGTCTTTTACGTGTTAGAAAATACATTCTGTAGTAAGAATTTCATTTTCTCGAATTGGGTTAAATCGAGTCAAGGTTTGTTATGATTGTCTATATCAGAAAATTATAATGCATTGATGTTAACACTGCATTGATGTTAATGCATTGTTTCCGCACCGAATCGAATCGTACTACTCCCATACTGAACCGAATCCTTTCGAACCATTTGCCCTTAAAGTTATATATATATTTTTTTTTATTGAATCGCAACCCGTGTATCTAGATAGGTATCGAATCGGCCTCATGCCAGAGATTCCCAACCCTAGTGTTTTCGCAAGTCAATCTCAATCACCACTGATTCTTATTCTGTCAGTCTATCTGCCGTAAAATTAGGTCTATTGAACGCACTGCTAAATAAAAACAAAACACTTTTTTCCACACACAAAGCCGCACTGGTTTATAAACTTCAGATATTACACACACAAAAAAAAGGCGAACAGTGAACGCAATTCTGGTGAGTGAAAAAGAAGTTAAGAATAGATGAGAACGTGACACTCATGGGATTGGGAAAATACACAAATAAACTGCATCATTGTTTAAACTAGGGGGTTAGCTCGGGAAAAAGTTGTGGCTTACGGCGGAATTTATCCAGCTATCGACCAGGGATGAAACTCTACTGATAAACAGTGATAAAATATCAGACTGTTATTACTACCTTTTCAAAATTTGTAATGCATCAAATCTTTTGACTCACCTTTGTGATTACGACTCAGAATTGTACACCAAGGAAAGTCTGCTGTTTGTTAAATATATTGCTGTGTTATTCATTTTAAAGAAAACGTGAATTTAATAATTATTTATTTTTTCACATTGGAGTATCTTAAATAGGGGTGTCCTGTTCCGATATTTGATATCAGTCCGATATCATGATGATGTGGTTCTGTTCGCTTCATCAAGCCGTGATCTCCGATTCTCACTGGAGCGGTTCGCAGCAGAGTGTGAAGCGGCTGGGATGAAAATCAGCACCTCCAAATCCGAGACCATGGTCCTCAGTCGGAAAAGGGTGGCGTGGGGGATGAGATCCTGCCCCAAGTGAAGGAGTTCAAGTATCTTGTTCACGAGTGAGGGAAGAATAAAACAGGACATTGACAGGCGGATCGGTGCAGCGTCTGCAGTGATGCGTACTTTGTATCGGTCCGTTGTGGTAAAGAAGTGACTTGCATTGCGTGCAACACACTGCCCCCCAGAGGTCAAGACGTGCACAGCAGGAACAGCACTCCAAAGCCCAACAAGACAAAAACAGGGGCAGTACAAGCATCTTAATAATAATACATTATTGAGAATACTATACCCCAGACGCATAAAGAAGTTCAAAAGTGTATTGCCGCACATGTGAAGAAACCAAATGCTATTCCCACCATATACTGACAGTAAAGAAATTGAATGAATTAACTGAATAACTTAAATTATTTTGCACTTTAAAGGTATCATTTGTATTTATTTATTGAGGTTATTTTTTTTTATTCAATCTATTCATTTGAGATTTACTGAGGTTATTTTTATGTATTTAATTTAATTGTAGTATATTCTTACTGTATGTGTAAGGTTAAACTTTATGTAACCCAGGGATCTCGTTTGATGTGCGTCTCGCGTCTGAGATGCACAAAAATGAGCAGGGACACCTATATTAAGTACAATCTGTGTCCGAGGATGCGATGCTATGGGTTAAAGTATTCCGACGTGGTGCTTGAAATCCGGCGTATGAATGTTTTTTTTTTGTTTTTTTTTAGAGCGCAACTAATTTGGTCGGATATGTGCCCTAATTTCTGAATGGTGCAGCTAAAAAAATACAAGCGCGATGGTCCACCTGTATGACCAGCCATTTGAGGAAGGAAAAAAATGTGAAACATGAAACCCATCTGGTCTCTAAACCAATCTGAGATAATGAAGGTCAGGGTGGGGGGAGGAGCAGCGTTTAAAGAAAGGCTGCAGTTTTAAAAAGTAGAACAAATGTTGAATCAAAACAGGTTGCTTTGATCTCTGTTATTAATGTTGCTATACTTTGCACTTTTTCTTAACCAATTGGAAACTTCATTGGTAGTATATTGCCAGTTAAAGGATTAATGTGTGTAATCTGTGCCAATTGTTTGTTTGTTCAAGTGCAATTTTTGTGAAGAGAGTCTGAGTGTGTTTTATTTATATTTTTTTATTTATCTAAGATATTTTATTTATTGTTCTACATTACGATGCCAATGTTCAATAATTTATTTGAGTTAATTGTTTGTAAAAAGGAGTTAATTGTTTGTAAAAAGGATGTACTTATTATTATTATTATTATCTAATATTGCTATACTATAGTATAGTATAGTAAAATATGATAGTTTTAAAAAAAAAATATAGACCTAAAAACAGAAAATTCATTGATTAGTGCTGTTTGCAATTTTTAAGGTGCAAAAACTAGTTTTTTTTTAAATGTTCAAATTTTAATCAGTATGTTTATCCTAAAAAATTTTTATTGGTTTTGGATTGGATGGCTTTAAAAAAAAAAAACATTAACTAGGGATCCGCCCATTTTGGAGATTGACACCATGAATGCATCAACAACGACTAGAAATTTATTTAAACTTTAATAATATAAAAAAATACAATAAACTGAAAAAATAAACATTTAGTGTTTAAAAAGTGATATAATTATGAAGGGTCAGAAGCTGTCCAACCAAGTTCATCTGATTTTGATCTAGATTGCACATTTGGAAGTAATTTGACTTTAACATGGAAAATCCCACTTTTAAATTCCCACTGTCAGATCTCATCAGAAAAAAATATAATTTGTTTTGCTCACATTTTGGGTCTAATTACATTTTGTTCTCTTGGATCCAATATCGTCTTTGATATTTAGTTGAAATGTATTGCAGTATTTTGTTGTTGTTGTTGTTTTAATCGCTAAGGGGAAACAGGCAAGCATAGAGACATGTCAGAGTCATCGAGCACAGGGGTGTCACACTCTTGTAGTTCAGGGGCCACTTACAGTCGAATTTGATGTCAAATGGGCCGGACCACAAAAATGGCACCATAAGTTTTTGTTTTAATGGAAAGTGTCGTAGAAAAATCTTCATCTTTATTGAACTATCCTTCAATCTTAATCTTTTTGTGTGAAGGTTCAACTGGACTGATGGCAAATTGAACACCAGCAACTTAATCGAGCTTTCTGGTCAAATAACAGAAAAGTTTGACGAAGAGTTCCGGATTCTTTATGCACAGTCTCTTCCCTTGAATATCCGAGGACCTGCAAGTGTACAAAACAGTGCGATCCTTGAGCACATTCCTAGCAAGCATCTGCTCACCTCCTCCCCATACCTGAGCAGGGTGAGGTCATTGGAGCAAGTGTTTCTGACCAGCACACCAGGCCATAAAATCAGCACTTCATCCTTCCAGCCTCCCTGTGTGGGCTCCGCTCCAGAGGTGGGTCAAAGCAACAGCAGAGCATCAAACACTTCTACTATTGGCGAGGCCTGGTTGGATCAGCAGCGAATGCAAGAAGAAATCCTGGCCTGTGGTCTGATTCCCCCAGCAGAGGAGTCTGCAACAAGCAAGCCTTTACCACCGGGTGTAGAGTCCTGCCACGTGGCCACTCAGACCGGTTTATCAGTGGAAGACGGTGACGCGCAGACAGACCTCCAACTCACGCAGGACCCAAATCTCACACTCCGCCAGAACAAGGCCTCCTCTCTCAGGCTGATCATCCCCACCCAGGCAGCTCCAGCTGACACCGTGAAGGACTGCCTCAGCAATCTGACCAAAGAGCGCCAACGCCACTACTCAGCCATCCGCTCCAAGCTGGAACACATGATGGCCACCGTGTCACAACGGCGAGAGCTAGCAGACATTGGCGTTATGACTCAAGGTCGACGGGGGGTAAACAAAGAGATCCTGGGGGCAGACCCTACCCTTGCTGAGAATGCAGTCATGGTCACCTGGCCAAGAGCCAGATGTGTACACTAGCTTTACCTACTCCCCCCCCCCCCCGGTTTGGGACACTTGGATAAGGGCTGCTGCAGGGTTTCTTTGGACTGCTGTACTAGAATGTCATCTGTTTTACATTGGCACTTTGTTTTTGTCTGGTGCCAAATTGTTGCCTTTCTGTTGTGTTTTTATGCCATGTTCATACAATTTTGGGTGTAATGGTCGCAAAATAATAGTTGATCACACGATGTAGCAATTGTGCAATACTACTGTTACTATAATGAATAACTTCCAGATGTACAACCCCAATTCCAATGAAGTTTGGACATTGTGTTAAACATAAATAAAAACAGAATACAATGATTTGCAAATCGTGTTCAACTTATATGTAATTGAATACACAACAAAAACCAGATATTTAATGTTCAAACTGATAAAGTTTATTGTTTTTAGCAAATAATCATTAACTTAGAATTTTATGGCTGCAACATGTTCCAAAAAAGCTGGGACAGGGTCATGTTTACCACTGTGTCACAAAACCTTTTCTTTTAACATTCAATAAACGTTTGGGAACTGAGGACACCAATTGTTGAAGCTTTGTAGGTGGAATTCTTTCCCATTCTTGCTTGACTTACAGCTTCATTCTTGCTTGACGTACAGCTTATGCTTCATAATGCGCCACACATTTTCAATGGGAGACAGGTCTGGACTGCAGGCAGGCCAATCGAATACCCGCACTCTTTTACTACAAAGCCACGCTGTTGTAACACGTGCAGAGTGTGGTTTGTCATTTTCTTGCTGAAATAAGCAGGGGTGTCTATGAAAAAGCCGTTGCTTGGATGGCAGCATATGTTTCTCCAAAACCTGTATGTACCTTTCAGCATTAATGGTGCCTTCACGGATGTGTACGTTACCCATGTCATTGGCACTAACACAGCCCCATACCATCACAGATGCTGGCTTTTGAACTTTGCGTCCATAACAGTCCGGATGGCTCTTTCCCTCTTTGGCCAGGAGGACACGACGTCCACAATTTCCAAAAACAATTTGAAATGTGGACCGGTCGGACCCCAGAACACTTTTTCACTTTGCATCAGTCCATCTTAGAGGAGCTCGGGCAGCAGTGAAGCCGGCGACGTTTCTGGGTGTTGTTGATAAATGGATTTTGCTTTGCATAGTAGAGTTTCAAGTTGCATTAACGGATGAAGCGCCAAACTGTATTTACTGAAATTGTTTTTCTGATGTGTTCCTGAGCCCATGTGGTGATATCCTTTACACATTGATGTTGGTTTTTGATGCAGTGCCGCCTGAGGGATCGAAGGTCAGGGGCATTCAATGTTGGTTTTCGGCCTTGCCGCTTACATGCAGTGATTTCTCCAGATTCTCTGAACCTTTTGATGATATTATGGACCGTAGATGATAAAATCCCTAAATTCCTTGCAATTGTACGTTGAGGAACATTGTCCTAAAACTGTTTGATATTTTCTCACACACTTGTTCACAAAGAGGTGAACCTCGCCCCATCTTTGCTTGTGAATGACTGAGCAATTCAGGGAAGCTTCTTTTATACCCAATCATGTGACCCACCTGTTCCCAATTAGCCTGTTCAGCTGGGGGATGTTCCAAAGAGGTGTTTGATCAGCATTACTCAACTTTGTCAGTCTTTTTTTGCCACCTGTGCCAGCTTTTTTGGAACGTGTTGCCGCTATAAAGTTCTAAGTTAATGATTATTTGCTAAAAACAATAGTTTATCAGTTTGAACATTAAATGTCTTTGTAGTGTATTCAATTAAATATAGGTTGAACATGATTTGCAAATCATTGTATTCTGTTTTTATTTATGTTTAACACAACATCCCCACTTCATCTGAATTGGGGTTGTAGATAATACATCAGTTAGAGCAGAGGTCACCAATATGGTGCCTGCGGACACCAGGTAGTTCCAAGGACCACGAGTAGCCAACGGGCTGTTCTAGAAATACCTCACCATTGAGATGCAACTAGTTTTGTTTAAAAACACACTTGCATTGATATAAATTTGGAAATGAGAAAATTTTTAAAAGACCTGGTATAGTTCAAATGTTCGAATTTAAAGTTCATGAAGACAAGTGAGTCGCAACAATGACGATGAAGAGTTGATTCCCAATAATTTGAGCAGATTTGTTATTTTAGAAGCATGTATCAAACTGGTTGCACTTCGCATCAATTAGTAGCCTATCCAAGTAGTAAATCTCACTTTCCAAAAGGTTGGTGAGCCAGTGATACAATAAGGATGATTGAAAGTACATTTGTGTGATGTGGGTATTGAAATCAAACATGGTTGTGGTAAATGCATCTAAATATACTTGCCCATTGCGCCTAGCTAATAATAAAGTGGCCTTTTTGCTTCTTGATTGAGTGCTTACTGTCTTCACTTTCAGTCCAAATGTATTTTGAATTGCAAAGAAGTTGTCATAAAACAGAGGCTCAAAAGCTCCAGAACACACAAGGAAGCAAACTGCCAGTGTGACTTGAGAGAACAAGCGCTAGTGTTTTTTTGAACTGCAGTGTCAACACCAAATTAGTCAAGTCGGCATCTGAGACACTTGCACCTCTTTGGAGAAGCTTTGTCATTAATTGCGGGCATAGACAAGGAACACTGTTTACACGTGTATTTTACTTGAACAGCTCATTTCTTTAACTTTCCCAAAAAAAATTCTAACAGTTTCTCAAAGATTCTCGCTAAACACATTCTCAACAGTCAGAAAGCAGCATATTTCCAGACAGAAGAGAAGCAGGGGGTAGGAATGTCTTCTTAGCTCCATATTAGCGATGCTCTACTGAACGTCCTTCTGAATCGCAACAAAAAAAGTGGCTTTGCACGGGCAAAAATGCTGCTGAGCCTGGCATGAACAGTGTTTTCAACTTCCCATCGTGCACCCAAGGCCCTGCTGTGAATGATCAAAACACATCAGAGTCTTGGCTCTCATAGTGAGAAGTGTGTTCAGTTTTCATCCCGCTGAGCTTGATGTGTCGAATGTTTTGCTGCCCGAGGTACGACTATTCCTTATCAATGTATACAGATATATGAATCCACAAAGGAGGAAACTTGCTGGAGGTTTTGGCAATACAAGAGTCAGTGCTTATGGATCCAAAACAAAGTGTTAATGTCACGTACGTGGTTAGGGCGAAGGCGAGGAACGCAAGGCAAGAACATGGTGGACCCAATTGCAGGGAAGCAGGGAGGCAAGGCAGTAGTGCGGGAATCTCAAAATAATAATATTTAATCACAATGATAAAGACAACTGGCGACTATGACATGGCAAGACTTGTGACAACGAAAATGAACCGACAAGAACTGAAAGAAACCAGGGAACTAAATACAAACAGATTGACGAGACAACGAGGAACACCTGGACAAGACACGAGTGGCTGGAGAGAGCTGATTGGTCGACACAAAGTAGATGAGAACAGGTGGACACAACAACCTAATGAGCACATGACAAACATGGAACAGAGGAAAACATGGAACAAAACTAAACACAACCCAAACCAAAACACCGACCATGACAGTTAATTAGTTGAAGAAGATTTGGTTATTTGCACTTCTTTTGTTAATTTCCCTTGAGGCAAAAGTTTAGTTTAATTTTTCCAGTGTGATCAGATCTTGCATCATTCACAGTTGAGTCCAGAAGTATTTGGAGAGATTTTATTTTATTTTTTTCAACCTAATGGTGGCCTTCTTATTTCCATTTAGATCTTATTGGACTACAGATTGGTAGCTCCATTCAAACATCTATCAGGGGCTGGGATTTGAACCGTGGTCCTCAGAACTGTGAGGCAGATGGGCTAACTAGCTGAATTGAACATCTGAAATAAATTCTTCTTTGATATTTCAATTTATTAACCTTTATATGCAACATGTTAGCTGAATTAGATTTCAATAGTGGGCTTTATTAATGTGCATGGTTGCTGAATGTACACGACTGAGAAAACTATTTGAATCCAGTCATGCACTCGAGTGTATTCACCAACACAGGCCTGTTTAACGTGAATAGTGTGTGCATATTAGCATCTTACTGAATCAAACCATCTGAGTCTGTCTTTCAGTCTGTGCATGTTCATTTCATGGATACTAATTATCACTTGACTGGTTAATGCCAAAAATGTTATACAGTACTCAGGCTTGATTTTAGAATGTCCAAAATAATTAAGCATCACAGCACCTAATACCAGTGAACTAGAAGGAAATAATTAGGGGGGAAAAAAGTTAGTTTTCATTCATATAATGGCACATTACGGCTGTTCAGACCTACAGTAATTCAACCAACACTTTAAACCATTATAATGGAAGAAGGTAAGAACAGCAGGCCCTCGGGTGGCTCCTCCTGCGGAGTGTGCGTCTCCTACCGGGCAAACACATCAAAAGCCTCAGCATTCATTATGTAAAATGGCACAGCTGAGAGGGGACTGATATACAAGTAAATACAATGGGGGTAATATGGAAGAACACTATTTGATTTTATTAGGCTGCTGCAAAGCAACCACTGCCTGTAATTAGGGGAGCAGCGGGGGATCCACAACACAACAGTGTGCACCTATTAGTTGAGGCTCACAGGTAAACAGACAACCTTTGCATATTTCACTTCACGTGTCAATTAAAAAACAATATCTAGGACGTTCTTTTATTTTTTGCTGGATGAGGGCCTATTCACAAAAAAAAGTGGCCTACTTGTACAAAGCCTCACTAGCACCTTTCAGCCACCAGAGAGTGCCCTCCTCTTGCATATCAAAAAAAGCCAACAGTTTTTGTTGCTGTGTTGAAATTCGGGAAAGACAAAATTAGGACAATTTTCACTCATTCTCACTTTAACAACCTTGGGATTTCTCCTTGGAAATCAGCCAGGAAAGACGAGAACGAAAAGGAATTCTAATAATGAAAAAGATGCTGATTAGATGCACTGAAAGAAAGGTACATTATGCAAGTATAACCTTATTCTAAATACATGTACAGTGATAATGATTGAGTTTCATTTCAAAGGAACTCAGCAAGACAAAAACGTTCATATACTACAATCATTTGTTGGTATTGAATTTTCAATTAACATTTAAGATAGTTGGGAAATGCATGCATCCATGGATTTTTCCATACAATTTCTTTTTGTTTATCACACAATTGATTATTGGATTTGCGTCTTCATGTTTATTTATGAGCTGCCTTAGAGCCTGATGGAGAATACACAGGTTGGATCAATGCGAATATTATAGTCCTATCATCTCCTCAACTGGTCAATTAGACTTTAGTCAAATGTTCAGGTTTGGGTGTTTTACTCCTGCCCGCTCAGTAGCAGAATGTAACAGCCCTCCCAATACTGACCTTTTAATTACGACAAACATGCTTGATGAGTCTGAAGCTTGATTACTTGGACTTCATAGTCAGTTTGTGAGCTACAGTGACTCCCAGAGGCACAATTTGGCACCTCTAAAGACTCCCAGCCAATGTGTTGAGCAATCACATTTCCTCTGCAGTGTACAACCAAACAGGGAGAAGCACCCAAATGCAAGTGGGGTGCTTGTGAATCATACTTTTTATCTTCAGCCTGAACAAACAGGGCTGGATATAAAGTTTTAATTTCTGTCTGTACTTACTGACAGAACATGACTGAGAGGAGACTGATAAAAAAAGAGCTTAGTGTGTGAATTTTCGTGGAGATTTGTTTTCTACCAGGGTAGTTGGTGGTTGACCGGGGTTTGTTCTGCGGTGCTGATTGGGAATGTTTTGCTCTGAAAAAGCAAAGTGTCTGATTTTTGTGGTTTATGATCCTCGTTGTTTGGATGTGTGAGTCACAGTGACATGCACTGACGTTCCCGCTGCACGAGGCCCTCACTTCCTGTGTGATAGTGCTGATGCTAGGCCTCCTGCAGGTGGGAGTTATTGTTGATAAGCTTTCTGTGCTGAACTGCATGTTGACTTCAACGTGTGCCAGGAGCAGCCTTCACACTATTTTTAGACGGGTACAGCTGCTCCTGAGTGCCCACCTCTCAAAGCAGGCATTCTCCAGCGATTTATGGCATGGGCCCATTAGAAGCAGCTGTAGTGTCTTAACACTTGCGTGTCCAAGTCGAGCAAGCTGAGGTACCAGGGCATCGCGTATAATGCGTTTATGACGGTGCCCATTCCCAACAGCTGACACAGCGTGGAATGCAGTTATCAGAGAGCGGGATGCTGCTAGATGATGAAACCACAAGCGATGAGTAAGCCTCCGGTCACAGAAGCACCTGAGTTCGAAACAATCGACATTTGTGGTGAGCGGCTTGCACACGGCACTATGTGTCCTAGGGCAGTACAGTACACACACATCTGATGGCTGAAACAAAGCTAGACAAGTTGTTTCATAGCAAAGTTACTCTGTGTTCCAGCCATTCCCTAATCTTTGCGTGTAGAAACATATTATATTTCTATGCCTAACATGGGGGCATAGTGCTTAACACGTGCACCTCACAGTCACAGTCGAGAGGTCCCGGGTTTGAATCTCGGCTCAGACCCTGAGGTACTCCCGCTTCTTCCCACATTCCGTAAACAGCATTTTAGGTTAACAGTGATTGACCATAGGTGTGAATGTGAGCAGTTGTTTGGCTAAACTGTATGTGCCCTGCGATTGGCTGGCAAACAGTCAAGGTCCAGGGGGTACTATGCATTAAATAATATTAAATACATGGGGGAATGAAAGAAAAATAGCGTCAACATCTTGTTCTAGTGGGCCGCTGCACCGGGCCTTTAACGTAAAATCACTACAGTGTCAAAGTAAAACAACGGCAAGGAAATGAGATCATCAGGTGTGCCGCAGGACAATATCAAATTTCACTTAATTGGTCCAAAAATTATTAATTTCCTACAAATAAAATCTCTGTTCACATATCTATGCCAGTGACGTATAGTGACAGGTGGCAGGTCCAGTGCTCTTCCACATGATGGCAGATGGTACAAAATTAACCAGTTGCTTTTCATAAACAAAATGCTGTAATAGCTTTGTGTTCAACTAAACAAGCAGATTTTATGATGAGATAGTTCATTCATTTAATAATTTCACAACTGTATATTTTGTGCAAGTTTTGTTTGATGTTGTGCTGTGAGATTTTGATGTCAAATATGTGCCTTGGCTTAATAAAGGTCCGGCAACACTGATGGATTCAGTCGAACGTTTTGGGGTTTGGCCCTCTAAATGTCGAACATCGTCGTTCTCTGCCGCTGTTGGCTGTCAACGTCTTTGTTGTCTGCATTATTCAACAGGACACCTTATCAACCAGGTCGACCCGCATTACCCGTCTCCGCTGTGTGTGGCACACAATGATGTTCTGCGCTGTTCACCGTTAACTCTGGTGTCTATTTCAGCAGCTCTCTATCCATTTATTGATGCATGTCTTCCATTGATTCAGCCATTGATCTGCCTTGTAATCCATTACCCATCTGTCTGTCTCAGCAGGCTTTCAAATGATCCATAGGATTGAACTATTACAGCGAGTAGTGGTGAAGTCCAAAGGTTGGTGATACATTCACGAAAAGTGTGTGTGTGTGTGTGTGTGTGCATGTGCGCGTGTGTACATGCATACATGTGTGTTGTTCTTGGCTCGTCAGACTTGGAAGAGTACTACAGGGGTGTGTATTTATGGAATAGGAATAAAGAAGCCGACAAAAACAAAATGTAGAGCTGGGAATCACTCGTCAATAATGTTTTGATGATGACTAAAGAAACGATTATCAACCCACTTGTGAGTGTAATTCATTTCACACTATGTTTAATGCGATTCTGCGGCTATTCTGCTCTTAAAAACGTCTGGTCAGATTATCCATCCCTCTACTTTCATATCACTTATGCTGTTCAGGGTCACGGGGTGCTTGAGCCTATCCCACTTGGCTTTGGGCGAAAAGTGGACTAGTCCCTGGACTTGAACGCCAGCCAATCACAGGGTACTGGTCAAATTGTCTGCATAACATCAAACAACACATTTTTTGACTCATAGTATGGGGTTTAGAATACATCACATTGTCTGTACATATGACATTACACTAAACAGTCTAACATACAGGGTGGATATCCTTTTGTTTTTGGATACAAGGTTTATGTTTCATTCATGTCAATGCTTTGGCCTCTGCTCTTTATAGTATATGGATCTTTAAGTACTGTTTCCAAATGTAATCATTTTAAACCAAAACCAAACACCATCAGGAGGTGTGGTGTTACGACCTGTTTGTAATAATTTTTTTTTAACAATATCTCCCAAAAATAGTTTGCTGATTTCTGTCCAGCCGAGAGTATTGGGGGGGGGGGGGGGGGGTCTGTTAAAACTATGTACTGACTAAAACATTAAATTATATAAATAAATAAATACATTTTAACTAAGTTATGGAAAGGTACGGTAATAATATTCTTATATTATCTCTATATTATATAGAGAAAACAGCTAAGCTTGAATTGTTTTCCTTTGACAATTTTCTAAATAATTAAAACATCACACACAGTATACATGTCTTACGAGTACGGACTAATTGCTATTTTTGTCTCCAAAGCAACGCTGTAATGTCCTTTTAATCCACTGCGGTTTGTGTAACACCATGTTTTAAATGAATATTTAAATATTGTGCAAAAATATACATAATTTGCACAGCCATCACATCTCTCCAATACACTCCTGAGCAAAATACAGGTTTGCATTTATTTTTATAGCATGGTCAGCATGGCAGCATGGTCAGGTTTTGCACGATAACACTTGAAGCATCCTATAAGAACACACTTGGAAGGAACAAAGAAAATGCCAGCAGCTGGAGGGTGCTTCAGATTGAAATGCAAGATGGATTCATATATATTCATGAATTCAGTTAGAAAAGTCAGACGTCAGCAGTATGATTGTATAACTGTTTTAGCTAAACTGGAGCCACATTCAGACACATTTTGGTGGGAAATACAGCCATGATGCACCGAACAGCCGATACCTTAAGGCCAGTAAATCCACAGTAGAGTCAAGTGGTGGTTATGCCAAATCTCTTAGATTTACAGGTAATGGGATGACTATAATTTGTCCTCGGATAATCAATTATATGTTTAATTAAAGTAGACATATAGATAATTGAACTATTGACTGGCTTCACTGAGTTCTATTTGTCTTCTGACTCCGCTGGAGTCGTAGCACATTTAGGCTGAGATCGTGATGAGAGTGGAAATCAGTCTTTTCCTCAACTTGACAGAATCCTCTGATGAGCCTAACGTCTGACTGAGATGGTTTTTTTTTTGTGTGAACTTTTCTCACTTCTTGCTTCTGTCTCAGGATAAGAACTACAAGCTCACAAAAAAAGGAACACCCGCAGCACCGTGTTTCAAACTATCATGGTTTTTTTTTCTTCCATGTCAGTCTGTGGATACATGTCAGCAGCCGTCGAAAAGGTGCTGACAATGCTGTCCAGCAGCCTGCTGCCTGTGTGTGAACTTAGATTTAGCTCAAGGGTATAGCTACCCGGCTAATTTGATGGAGCACCAAGAAGGAAACAAATTGGCCTGACGTCTCATACTCTGCCTTGTCTTGATTGTGTGACGACTTCCACTGCTAATATGCTACGATGGGTAGACCTGCCCCACGAGAGTGTGCGTGAGAGTGACAAAGAGAGAGAGAGAGAGAGCGAGAGAGAGAGGATGGGGGAAGGGTCTCAGTTTGCAAGATCAGCAGAAGTGGAATTGCTTTGATTCAGTTAACTGCAGAGTTGGAGCGTGATGTGGAATTCTATTTATCACAAGTGGGGCTACCGCTACAGTACCGACTATATTTTACTCTCATTCTCGATATTGTGCTCAAAGATGTTCCATCGTAAAAATGCACTTATACTCCCATCTGGAATTTCATGTGTTCAGTAAAACAAGTAGATGTATATTTTCTACTTTAAAATGGATCATTTAAATAGCACCGTTATTTATTTTTCCCTTTAAACCATGAACACCGTTAACATTACCCAGGAAAATTGCACGCTGCATCACAAAGCTGCTGAGTGCTAAAAGTCTGCTTGGTAAAACTTGACATTACCGGTAATCACAAATGTGCATATTTAAGGACTTATCCTCCTTAAATCCATTCTGTGATTTTTTTGTTGTTGTTATTTTTTTGTTTTGTTTTGTTTAAGATGAGAACTTGGTTGCAGTTTTGCATTTTTAGCAACATCAAGACAAACTGCCATACAGATAGGCCTCACATTGTCCGTCAGTGAGATACAGTAGTATATTTTAAAAGGACATGTTGTCAGTGCACATTCTTTCTTTTTTTGTCTCTAAATGTATCCATGGAGTTGTAGAACATTTCTTTCTCAGGGTTTATCACAGTAGCCTCATTTCCCCTCTCTACTTTGTCATTTTGCTGATCCACTCACTTTTTGGTATTTCAGTATTCTTATCATTCACCGCCAGTAAGAGGATCCATTTTACTTATTTGTTCGCAATGTGGCTGGAGCCTAAGTCAATAACTCCACAATGAATTTGGAGGATGGGGGGCAAGTTGAGGAGGGGCAGCTAGTTAGCGGAGGTGATGCTACTGGTGGGGCAGGACACCTTTTTATCCAGACTCAGCAAGGGTAAAATGTCAAGCATTTCTTAGGCAAGCGGCTCCGTAGGGTTCTATTCAAAGCTTTAATCTTAAATGAGAGCATTGCACATTGATATTCCAGAGGCCTCTTTGCCCTTCGTCTCTCAGCTACTTTCATTTAGAGGACAGCCGTGCTGCACCAGAGCATGGGGATTGCTTTGTCAGACAGCCAAGAGGCAAAAGGCAAGGTCAACCTCTCTTTGTGATGCTGCTTCACAATGGAGCGAAGGCATCACCTTTCTGACTGCTTTTTGTGGATCAAATTTGCATCTTCATTAATTAAAAGGAAGGAAAATTATCTCTGTGTGTTTGCACTCTCTGGGAATAAACTCGGGCAGCACGGTGGACTCGTGGTTGGCCTGTCTTCCTCACAGTTCTGAGCTTCAAGGGTCCTCTTCCTGTGTGGAGTTTGCATATTCTCTCATGCTTGCGTAGTTTCTTTCGGGGTACTCCGGCTTCCTCCCACATTCCCAAAGGATCCACGCTAAGATACAGTAGTTGAAGATTAAATTGTTATGAGTTTAAATGGTTGTCTACACTGTATGTGCCCCGCATTTGGCTGGCAACCAGTCCAGGGTGTACCCCATCGCTTGCTCAATGTCAGCACACCCAAAAGAGGATGGATGGAAATACACTACATTGACAAAAGTCTTTGGACACCCATCATAAAGTTAGGCTTGGCTCCTTTTTACCTCAATCTTAGTTCTAATCATTATATTTTGGACAATTCTAGGCTTTAAACTATGTGTTAAGGCTCCTGTTTCCTTTTCCAAATGCCTTAAACGTGTAGTTCGGTGAGGTTGGTGTGTAAGAAGTTGACTTTAAACTTGCCCGGTTTCAATTTTCTAACTGGCAGATGGATGTGAGGGAACAAGAGAGAGCGTCTTCAGTCTGGTTCAAAAGACAGAACTGAACTGTAAATGTGCATGCAAATGTGATAAATTCACATTGAAAAATGTTTGTTCTTCTAACTAACAAATAAATTGTGTATTAACTTTTAGGATAAACACGATGAACGGCTAGAGATTACTACTTGCAGGGCAGGTGACCCAGCATTCAGACTTTATGCAACTCACTATTTAACATTCTTAATTGGCATACAACGAACAGTAAAGCACAAAATCAGTTAGTTTGATGCCGAGTGACTGACCAAAATTACAGTTTGTGCTTTGGATTGGAGTCACTCACATAAAGACTTCACGCACCTCACTTGCCAGTGTACATCTACCCTTTGTGCTTTATTATTACTGTTGGCTTAACCATTAATTACTGAGCAATGTTGTTGTATGGTCATCATCACACTTTTCCTCTTTGCCATCACCAGTACCCTACCTACACCAGTGATTCTCAAAGTGTGGTATGTGTAACACTAGTGGTATCGGGCTCCCTCTAGTGGTACAGTAGAATTAAATGAATTAAAGTCCCAGTAAAGTGAAAATAATTGTCTTGTAAATTTGATGCACAACAGAGAAGTTTTGGTAACATCGCTGTCAAATTTGAATCATTAAAAAAAATATAAAATGAGGCTTCAAAATTGTGTAAAATCCACACATTCTCTCTGCTTTCAGACCCTGTGGGCTTCTTTGTTGAATGCTTTAAAAACCACGTCCCGCTCAATTGTCAAACAAATACTGCACATCTTTCTTCTGCCAACATATTCCTACATGTTTGAGCCGCAAAACAATATATCCACTTTAAGCCTCAGATGGCTGGAATACAGTATATTCCAGCAAGTTGTCGCGGGGCTTCCCACGGGAGGCGCTAGCCAACAGCTAGCTCGGAAGCTAATGGGCAGTCGACTAGTCAGCAGGATCACCTCCTCGCTTGGCGTTGTGGTGTGCGGGTCTACAGGGACAATTCAGGGAAAGTCAATCGTTTATTAAACACAGCGGCACAAGTCATTCAGCCTGTGTTACACAGGCATTTGCTAGTTATATACATCATTGAAGGAGAAAATCAATCAATCATAATGTTTGATTATTTATAATTGTCTTCAATTATGTCATTACTGTATGTTTTTATAAAGTATAATAATATAGAGTGCTATTTTTCCTTATTAAAAACACTACATTTTTGGGGGGGTTGGTTGGCATTTCAATGATGAAAGATGATCTGAGATACAAGTGTTCTGAGTTAAAACCATGGTCAAGGAATGAATTAAACTCGTATCTCAAGGCACCACTTTACAATACACTTACATTATTTGCAATACATGTGAATTGCATCATTATTTAAGTACTGTTTTGTTTTTGTTTTTTTTACTCTAATATGTGATAATGCATGAATTGCAAAGTTTTACAGTGGATAACAATAATATTAAATATACTTTTAGGTTAAGCCTCTGTCTCATTTTTTTATGAACACTTAAGGCCTTTTCACACTGCATTTAGCAGAGCACGTTGCATGCTGGCAGGCAAGGTGCTGCGGCAGCACCGCGAAGGCACCACTCTTGAATTGAAAATTGTTTAATGAGGGAGCGGCCCCGTTGTGGTGACAAATGGAGAGATGGTTGAGTAGTAGTAACAGAAAAATATTTTAGTGGAGTTGTACAGTAATCGCCATGGAGAATACATGTTCGGTATCTTAGTAACTAGCGCCAAATATGGACACGCTTGTTGTCACCGTTATCCCTGTGCCGTACTGTGTCCTACCTCGCAGTGAACGCTACGAAAACCAAGTGCAGTGTGAAAAGGGCTTTATTTCTACTGTGTTGCTGTATTTTAATGTTGGTCATGATTAGTGATACTTGGAAAGCTGAGTAATTTTTGAAGTGGTACTTGTAAATAGTTTGAGAAACACTGCCCTACAAAATAGTAAAAAGTAAAAAAAGAAAAGAAATCACACCCGAGTTATTTCTTCAGATTGATCTGAAGTCTCATGGGATTTGCTATATTACTAGTCTCAGAATCGTATCACACCATCAATACCTGCTTCAATTACTTAGAAAGAGCTTTATCAAACATGTCCATCCATCCATTTTCTGTACCGCTTATCCTCACCTTGTGTGCCAAAAATTCCAGACTGTGTGCACTGTGGCTCACAGTTTATGAAGTGGCACCCCGTAATGCTCTCACAAAGTGGCCAGTAGATGCACTGATAAGGAGCATGTGATCAAGTAAGGTGAGGAGTGAGAAGAGGAAAGTGTGGGATGACAACTCTCTCACTACTCCTGTGGGAATTCTTGTCGTGCCACCTTTCCAAAGGGTGATAAATACACATAAACACACATAAAACCTGTTTACCTCGAAGATCATAGCCCCTATCTGTGATCCTGAGGACCAGGATTGCCTCCATTTCTCATGATCCTGTATCTGTCCACTGCTGACACAGATATACTGTCGAGATAGCGCCACAGATAGGTAGGTGTGTGCATGTTGAAGTAGCCCTAAAGGCGAGCGGCTCTGAAAACACAAAGACTGAAGGCATAACTAACACACTTTTGTCTTTAACCTCTCATTTATTTGACAACTATTAACTGGAAACGTTTTTGCAGAAAACTCCAGCCCCCCTTCAAGTCTAACAAATCCAGATTGAAGGATTATACTTTCTATGATTTGTTTTACTACAAGTTCTTGTAGAGTAGCTGTCGTTCTGACAGATCTATCGGGTGATCGGCGCTTGATAAAGCATCAGTGAAAATGCTCCAATTTCAAAGTCTGCTCTGGCTGTGTGGGAAAGCCCAATGCTTGTGCTTTCCACCGCTTCAACCAATCAGCCACCAGCAGCCTTTACAAACACCTCAGCTGTAGCCACCGTATCAACACAGTTCAACAGCACATCTTCCCTGACAACACAGCCGCTCAACTCCTCAGCAAGGGGCCACATTTTCTAAGCAATCAATAAAGACTATTCCAACGAGGCAGTAATAAAAGACACAATTCCAAAATGCGCAAGCTTGTTTCAAACAGGAAACAGAAGAATAAATATCCTATTTCACACTTCAGCCATAGATGTCATAATTAAGTGTCCTTAAAATAATAACTGGCAAAAGTCATATGGATGCTGACAATGTTGTATGGAAAAAGGATCCACACGAGTCAAGGCTGTTCCTCCTAGGATTTAAATATAGCCCCACGCGCCATTACTGCTGTCACTCACACACTTGCGCTGCCCTTTTGACCTCACATTCACAAAAGAGACTTGAAGCTGACACCCGTAGAGCAAATGTTTTGCACCACCACAGCCAAACTGTGCCAAGCATACAGTTTTGGGGCTTTGATTTTATTAAACAATGCATGGCTTCCTGGTTACTTCTGTCCAGGGGGATAATTGACTGTTTTTTGTTGTTTCAATAGACAATATATAATTCATAAATAAAAAAATAATCTGCAATATAGATTTTTTTGTTTTATTTTATTTTTCACCAGGACATCCTTTATTGCTCAGTAAATAAATAATGCATGAATCTTAATGAACAAATTAGCATATGCACTGCCACTAAGTATGCACCGTATCTATGAAGTTGTACATTCTGGTGTTGATCCTAATTAGGATTTCCTCTGCTCCTCCCCTGAATGCTATTCTAGTTTGTCATAGTATCATTTTCACTCATTTGTCTGATTTGTGTGTGTTCACTTGCAAGTCGTGTAAACACATACGGGAAAAAAGGGGTGGGGGGGTGGGGGGGGGGGGGTCTTGCCAACTATTAAGACAGTTGAATGTTGCTTAACATCTGATGGTGTTGCAGGCTCAGGTCAGAGATTGTTGGGTTTTGAGTCAAAGGCCACCAACACATGTTGTCGTTCAGCCTGGACATGTTAGTGCCAGAGGCTGCTTCTCACTAACGTGCGGGCAGTGTCCTTCTTTACATACTTCACTTTCTCCCAGCTGCTGCTGTATCTGAGCTGAGGATGGAACCTTCGTCATGACGAGTGTGAATAATATTGAAGAGTGTCTTGACTTTTATTTTCTATGGAATCTCTTCATTACAGGCAGCGGTGTAGTGGCTTTTTAAGTGGTCATTTTGTATGGGATTTTATTGTATAGAGCAGTGGTTCTTAACCTTGTTGGAGGTACGAAACCCCACCAGTTTCATCTGGAGTTCACGGAAACCTTCCTAATTTGAAAAATAAATTTTATTTTTTAGTTTTATTTCAAACTCAAAACAGGTATATATATTTATTGTCTGTGTAGATTGTCAGTCATCCAGGTCATGCACAAAATGAACCACGCATCAGTAGCACACAAAATCATTGTGTTAAAAGAACAAAACCAACAAAACTTGAATTTCACACAAAAAAAATAAAATAAAAAATTCATCCATCCATCAATTTTATGTACCGCTTATCCTCACTAGGGTTACAGGCGTGCTGGAGCCTATCCCAGCTATCTTCGGGTGAGAGGCAGGGTATGCCTCTCAATGAAAATTTGAATTTGAATGTGAATTTTGCTGTTGCCATTCACCTTGGTAGGTGGCACTCTCATGTCAGAGGAACACCCTTTGTTGTAAAAATTCACAACAAAATCTGTTCCTTTTCTCAATGTTATTTCTACAATCCTCGAAAAGGGTTCATAGGTAAGAGTAAAATTGGATAAGCTGTATGATGCCACAGAGATGCAACTCAACTCAACTGTACAGTTGAAATGTTAAATAAAGATAGTTTTTAAAAAAGACCAAAGCATTTCAACTCGAGGCGCAGTGCCGCAATGGTAATCGCCCACCTTGACGCAGCATTGCGTTTTGAACGGCAAGTACACAGCATTCAAAATGCAGTGTAAAAAAGGCTTTTACGGATACATGCAGGCACGCATGTGTCGAGTCCTCCATTGAACCCCAGCAACTGCCTCACCAAACCCCTGGGGCTCAATCAAACCCAGGTTAAGAAACACTGATATAGAGGGAAGTCTGAATTTTTTTGTGCTACAACATGACAGGGAGCACTAAGGTCGACTGAAGGAGATGCAGCGTAATTAACAGAAAGAAGAAGAGGAAGCCCCGTCATTGTGATACAGTACCACGTTTGCCATTTTAATATTTGTTGTTCCCACATAGCAGAGAGAATATATTCTTGAGTGTCTGCTCTGCTTGTTGTTTTGCAGCTGTTTGTTAAAGCAGCAGTTGTTTGACTGTGTAAAATTACTGTAACAGCTATGATTCTACATGATTAATCACCAAAAATAACATTAATTATGAAGTAACGCAGCTTAATCATACAATGTCTTCTGACCGCACAAGCTCCTTTCCCTTACCATAGGATTGATATCTGAAAGGCGGTGCAGGTTGCCATAAGGTCAGTGATCAGGTCAATGCTTATGCCAGTGCAAAGATGAGTGAGGAGGTGTGCTCGGTGGCAAATTTTGCTTCTGAAGTCACGCCGATGTGACTTTTGATAAAACAAAGGTAATTTCCATATAGTGCAGTACGGAACTCTTTTTTC
This sequence comes from Phycodurus eques, assembly GCF_024500275.1. Lineage (NCBI taxonomy): Eukaryota > Metazoa > Chordata > Actinopteri > Syngnathiformes > Syngnathidae > Phycodurus > Phycodurus eques. The sequence goes on along the minus strand of NC_084534.1, from coordinate 6,966,010 downwards.
ATCGAAGCACAACGAGTTTAAAATACCATCTCAAAGCAAAATGTGGTATTATGTGTGGTATATTTAGTGCCTGTGATTGATAGTGATTAATCATCATTCAAAAGTGTGATTAATCTGATTTCAAAAAATTAATTGATCAAGTTTAAAAACATAACTTTGTTTTATGTGTGTGTCTGTTTTACAGTATACATCATCTGGGAGTGACAAATAAACAGCTTATTAGAGCAAGCACGTTTTGCCTCTTATTCGGAGAACAGTCCGAGTGAGAGGCTTCTTTACGTTTACTCAAAGTGATATAATATGATAGTCTCCCATTTGTTGACAGCAAGAGTGACAACAAGCACTAAGGAATACTTTAAAAAGTGTGTTTTGTGTTTCATATGTTTTAATAAGTTTCAATTGTGTTGGAGGGGTAAAAGTAAAAGCATATGGTTTTTATATGGTCTTCATCACAAATTTTTACCTATCATGGTTGGGTCTGGGCTCACTGTCATCGTGATTGGGAGGAACAGCCCCCCCGATCAGAACCCGAGCGGTGTTCTGTTATTGGACTTCTGTGCTCATCACGGATTGTCCATAACGAACACCATGTTCAAGCATAAGGGTGTCCACACGTGCACTTGGCACCAGGACACCCTAGGTCGCAGTTCGATGATCGACTTTGTGGTCGTGTCATCTGACTTGCGGCCGCATGTCTTGGACACTTGGGTGAAGAGAGGGGCGGAGCTGTCAACTGATCACCACCTTGTGGTGAGTTGGCTCCGATGGTGGGGGAAGATGCCGGTTCGACATGGCAGGCCCAAACGGATTGTGAGGGTCTGCTGGGAACGTCTGGCAGAATCCCATGTCAGAAGGAGTTTCAATTCCCACCTCCGACAGAACTTTGCTCATGTTCCAGGGGAGGCGGGGGACATCGAGTCCGAGTGGACCATGTTCTGCGCCTCCGTTGCTGAGACGGCCGAACGGAGCTGTGGCCGTAAGGTGGTCAGTGCCTGTCGTAACGACAATCCCCGAACCCGTTGGTGGACACCAATGGTGAGGGATACTGTCAAACTGAAGAAGGAGTCCTATCGGGCCTTTTTGGCCTGTGGGACTCCCAAGGCAGCTGATGGGTACCGGCTGGCCAAGCGGAATGCAGCTTTGGGGGTCGCTGAAGCAAAAACCCAGGCAAACTTGGGCATGGGAGGAGTTCGGTGAGGCCATGGAAAAAGACTTCCGGACTGCTTCGAGAAAATTCTGGTCCACCATCCGGCGTCTCAGGAGGGGGAAGCACTGCATCATCAACACTGTGTATAGTGGGGATGGGGCGCTGCTGACCTCGACTCGGAACATTGTGAGTCGGTGGGGAGTACACTTCGAAGACCTCCTCAATTCCACCGGCACGCCTTCCCATGAGAAAGCAGAGGCTGGGTTCTCTGAGGCGGGCTCTCCTATCTCTGGGGTTGAGGTCACCGAGGTGGTTAAAAAGCTCCTCGGTTGCAAGGCCCCAGGGGTGGATGAGATTCGCCCGGAGTTCCTAAATGCTCTGGATGTTGTGGGGCTGTCCTGGTTGACGCCTGTGCAACATCGCGTGGACATCGGAGACAGTGCCTCTGGATTGGCAAACTGGGGTGGTGGTCCCCCTTTTTAAGAAGGGGGAACGGTGGGCGAGTTCCAACTACAGGGGGATCACACTCCTCAGCCTCCCTGGTAAGGTCTATTCAGGGGTGCTGGAGAGGAGGGGCCGTCGGGAAGTCGAATCTCAGATCCAGGAGGAGCAGTGTGGTTTTCGTCCTGGCTGTGGAACAGTGGACCAGCTCTACACCCTCGGCAGGGTCCTCGAGGGTGCATGGGAGTTCGCCCAACCAGTCTACATGTGTTTTGTGGACTTGGAGAAGGCGTTCGATCGTGTCCCTTGGGAGTCCTGTGGGGGGTGCTTCAGGATTATGGGGTACCGAACCCCCTGATACGGGCTGTTCGGTCCCTGTACGACCGGAGTCAGAATTTGGTCCGCATATCCGGCAGTAAGTCGGACTCGTTCCCGGTGAGGGTTGGACTCTGCCAAGGCTGCCCTTTGTCACTGAATCTGTTCATAACATTTATGGACAGAATTTCTAGGCACAGCTGAGGCGTAGAGGGGGTCCGGTTTGGTGGCCTCAGTATTGCATCTCTGCTTTTTGCAGATTAAGTGGTTATTTTGGCTTCATCAAGCCATGATCTCCAACTCTCACTGGAGCAGTTCGCAGCCGAGTGTGAAGTGGCTGGGATGAGAATCAGCACCTCCAAATCTGAGACAATGGTCCTCAGTCGGAAAAGGATGGCGTGCCCTCTCCAGGTCGGGGATGAGATTCTGCCCCAAGTGGAGGAGTTAAAGTATCTTGGGGTCTTCACAAGTGAGGGAAGAATGGAACGTGAGATCGACAGGCGGATCGGTGCAGCCTCTGCAGTGATGCGGACTTTGTATTGGTCCATTGTGGTAAAGAAGGAGCTAAGCCGAAAGGCGAAGCTCTCAATTTACCGGTCAATCTATGTTCCTACAATCACCTATGGTCACGAGCTGTGGGTCATGACCGAAAGAACAAGATCCCGGATACAAGCGGCCGAAATTAGTTTCATCCGCGGGGTATCCGGGCTCTCTCTTAGAGATATGGTGAGAAGCTCGGTCATCCAGGAGGATCACAGACTAGAGCCACTGCTCCTCTACATTGAGAGGAGCCAGATGAGATGGCTGGGGCATCTGATTCGGATGCCTCCCGGACGCCTCCCTGGTGAGGTGTTCCAGGCACGTCCCACCGGGAGGAGACCCCTGGACAACCCAGGACACACTGGAGAGACTACGTCTTTTGGCTGGCCTGGGAACGCCTCAGGATCCCCCCGGAAGAGCTGGATGAAGTGGCTGGGAGAGGGAAGTCAGGGCGTCCCTGCTAAACCTACTGCTCCCGCGACCAGACCTTGGATAAGCGGTAGAAAATGGATAGATGGATGGATGGGTTGGGTCTGGAACGTATAACCCCACGTTAAACGATGGTTCACTGTAAATGTAATAGACTGGAATATGATCATTTTCCTTTCCAGTACACACAATGATGGTCCCTTTTTGCAACTCTTTAATACAACATGCGACCAAATACATGGGACCATTGTGACTCATTAGTGAAGCTGGTAGCAATAATGGACCTCTGAGGCTGGCTTGACACTGCAGGTACTATTATGGTAAATTAAGCTTCACCAGAAAAATGTCCCATGTATTTTCACGACCATAAGGCGCACTTAAAAGTCTTATATTCTCTCCAAAATGGACGGGGCGCCTTATAACGCGGCGCGCCTTATGTGGGCACCGAGTTCCAAAATCTCCTCCGCTTGACTGACTTGGAGCATTTCCTGCCGACACGCTGCTTATATAGAGGAAGGCGGACCTGACTGAGGACAGCATGCGGACGTAAAGGGGGAAGGGTGCGCATGACAGAGGACGCTAAAGACACGCCCCCAGTAGGTATATAGTTCCGGTACGTGCATCGGTTTGGCTAAGGACCCCTGAAAATGGCATCTACGAAGAGACACGCTTACGAAGCACAGTTTAAACTGCAAGCTATCGGTTACGCGGAGGAACATGGGAATCGAGCAGCCGCGAGAGAATTCAAGATCAACGAATCCATGGTTCGCAAGTGGAGGAAGCAGCAAAACGAGCTTCGCCAAGTCAAGAAGATGAAGCTGAGTTTGCGCGGGAACAAGGCGAGGTGGCCTGAGTTGGAAGACCAAATCAAGCAATGGATTAATGGGAAAAGAACAGCCGGGAGAAGCATCTCTACAGTCACCATTCGACTGAGGGCAATAATGCTTGCAGAAGAAATAAAAATCGAACATTTTCAAGGAGGTCCGTCTTGGTGCTTTTGTTTTATGAAACGGCGCCATCTATCCATCCGGGCAAGGACTACCGTGGCGCAGCAACTTCTGGTGGATTGCAAGGAAAAGCTGGCCATCTTCCGCTCCTACTGCAGTAAAAAGATTGCCGACAAACCACATTACCAACATGGACGAGGTGCCGCTCACTTTCGACATCGACCACACTGTAGAGAAGAATGGGACCACCACGGTAGCGATACGCACAACGGGGCACGAGAAGTCGGCTTTTACTGTTGTGCTTGGTTGCCATGGTAATGGAGAGAAACTGCCACCTATGGTGATTTCTTAAGAGGAAGACGCTGCATAAAGAAAAGTTTCCAGCCGTAGTCATCGTTAAGGCCAATCAAAACGGGTGGATGGACGAGGAGAAAATGAGAGAATGGCTGCCTTTTTAAAAACATTGTTTTAGCATGCATGCATGCTACCGTATGTTTTAAGCAAGCGTATGTTTTACCATGCCTGCACCCAATAATACGGTGCGCCTTATGTATGTGTTAAATACAGAAATAGACCCCGTAACTGAGACTGCGTCTTTTAATACGGTGCGCCGTATGGTCGTGAAAATACGGTAGTTTAACACGACACTAACTTCTCCTGCCCTTTTGTGTTGAAAGCGATTGTCACTGTCCGACTAGTATTGTATACGTTACACCAGCCATTAGGGTGATTCCGCGCCACTGTGCCGAAGCACACACAGTTGAGGCATCTGAAAATAAACGTGAGTACCGCTGATAGTAATAAGGGAGATCAATTGCTCCTCTCTTTGACCTAAGTAACTTTTGCCATAATTGATCAGACATTTTAAAATCTACAGCTACACTGCCCTTATTTAGGCAGCAAACAAACATAATGCCTGAAAGTTTTAAGATTGATCAGAAGACTGCTCACAGGGAACATTTATATAACAATGCGACCTTTCCCCTCTTGAAGGAAACCAAGCTGTTGAGTGGTCACAAGAAGCCTCTTCAGACATCGGACTTAATCGTGTAATTGCATTTAAGAGGAAAAGACATCTTCATTCAAATAGGCTGAGAGGTGTAACTTTCTTTCTTGTTATTTGGTACAAATTATATCCTATAATCGATTAAATTGTTTTTGTCATTTCATCAGCAAAAATCAAGTGTGAAGTGTCTGAATTCTGCTGTAATTATACGTTATACGTTTTTTTTTTCTAGGGAGACCAGAAAGGAGAGTTTTACAGTAATCAATGCCACTGTAGAGAAAAGTGTGCATCAGGGTCTCCATGTTTTTCTGGATAGAAAAGAACGTACTCTGGCGTTCTTGAGAAAAATCCAGTTATTTACGATGTTAATAACACGTAGGATAAAATTTCAGTCACTGATGGTGCAGTGGTACACTTGCCTGATGGGCGCAGACTTTGTGGGTTCAGTTCCCTCTCAGTGACACTGTGAATGTGTCAGTGAATGGACGTCTGTCCCTATATGTGCCCTGAGATTGACTGGTGACCAGTCCAGGGTGTAGTCTGCTTTTTACCCAAAGTCAGATGGGATAGGCTCCAGCTCAATTTATCTGTGAGTCAAAAATAATGATAATGACAAGTTTTTTAATATGGCATAAGTTTCTCTCTCTGAGCTACAGGACTGATAACTAAAACTTCAGTTTTGAAATTAAATGAACAGGATGTGCTTTAACTGCAGACTTGCAGCTTTATTTTGAGTGTACTTACATCCAAATCAGGTTAACGGTGTAGGATATTTACAAAGTTTCCATGGTAATCAAAACACCTCACAAATATACCGATTTCCAGCGAGTTATAATTCCAAGTCGTCCGTTATAAGTACCAGAGATCTTGCGTTGGAGTTGCCTACTTACTTCTACAGAGACTCAATCTCTTCTCGCCAACGCAATATCTCTGGTGACGTGCCCCGCTGCAATATGATTAGCTGCTGCATCGCTGGAAAACATGACCCAGAAGACGTGTCCGCGCCGCCATCTTGGCTAACTTGCTAATTTGCTCTGGAGTGTACACATTGCTTCACTTCATTGGTAAATGGAGGGGGGGGGGGGATGATTGACATATCACGGCAGTGCATGTCTTGTCGAAAGGAGCCGTTTGCATTTTGAAATCAGTGATGCCTTTTGACTGCTTAGTCCCTCCTGTACAGTAGTTGGCGCCACAAAGAGTTGTAATCCACATTTTTAGGAGAAGAATCCCCACAGAAGAAGAGGATTCGTCCCAGAGCCAGTCTACGACCTCTTTCTAAAGTCACCTTTACGGTAGTGTCCTAATGAGTCACTGTTTAAAATCACTTTTGTGTTCAGATATGAGATCGTTTTGCTAGAAGCCACGGGCATCAAGCAAAAGGTAACATTGTTACCTCTCATGGCGGTAAAAACGAAAACTTATTACCCATTGCAAGCAGTGTTTCAATAAGCAGCTAGTGCAGTGCGCTCGTCTCTCTTGCCCGTTGGCACACACAAACACGGGCACACGGACAAGTTACATCTCATGGCATCTACAGATGACCAATGTCAGCTTCCAACAGGCACTCCACATTAACGTGCACATTTAATGCGGGTTGCTGCTAATATTTACGTGTTTCTGCGATGATTTTAGAGGACTGAAAGTAGCAGACAATCAAGCTGTTTCATGCTCTGTTGGCTTAAATGAAATATAACATGAAGGAGGGTGGAGGGTTATCCTTAATGTTTTTCCCTTTGTTATGTCTCTAAACTGGAGGTATACTGATACTGTATGTTTGTTTAAAAGTTTAAAACTGTCAAATGTGTTGCTTTTTCATCGTATTTCGTGCATAATGTACTGCACAACAGGCTAGCTAAAAACACTTTTAAGACAAACCAGTGGAGTGCTTTCAAAGAAAACGTCAGGAGTTGAGGGCATCACAAAAGTGTTGTTAATGAACATCACAAGTGTAACTTGTTTAAAGAAGCATAAAACCTGTGATTTGCTGGCGAGCCCACTGATATTTCGTCATCATGAATTGTGTTTTCACCTATTTCTATATTGCACAGTATTTATTTTTAACCACACAACAATCATTCATTCATCCTCCGTACTGCTTATCCTCGCTAGGGTCATGGGCGTGCTGGAGCCTATCCCAGCTGACTCTGGGCCAGAGGGTACACCCTGAACTGGTAGCCAGCCAATCGCAGGGCATATACAAACAAACAGCCATTCGCACTCACATTCACGGCTACGGGCAATTTAGAGTCTTCAATCAAGCTACCACGCATGTATTTAGGATGTGGGAGGAAATCGGAGTACCCAGAGAAAACCCAGGCAGGCACAGGGAGAACATGCAAACTCCACCCAGAAGAGGCCGGATTTGAACCCGGGTCCTCAGAACTGTGAGGTAGATGTGCTAACCAGTCGTTCACTGTGCCGCCGAGAACGGAATCAAAGAAGAAATTACATTCGTAACCCAAGGTTGAACTGGATTTATAGCCTCTTCATTTCGATATCTAAGATGTTGCTCAGTGATTTGCTTGTGAACGCACCATGTTGTTTCATCATATAAAGTTTATTCTATATTGTACTGGATTTTTAAATACACACCGATTAAAACAAGGTTAACATAACTTTCTTTTCTGTAGCTGGAAAGGAATTTCTATTTCCATTCATTTAAATGGTAAACTTTGCTTTGGTGTCTCAAAACGAACTACTGTGAGTTAGTGAAGTGAGGTTCCACTGTATATAATATCACTGTTACATAAAAAGACAACTTTGCTAAGGCAAACAATAGATCGATCCAATGTCAGAAAGCATTCAAAGTAAGTCAGATAAAAAAAAAAAATCAGAGTGGGTTACTTTCTGTATGTTGAGCACCAACTGGATGGGTTTACTGTAGTGTAAAGGCCCTAAATAGATCCTACACATGCTGTGAGTTGGTCTCTTCTGCCTGACTGTCAAGAGGTAAACCCACCCAAGGATGGGTGTAGAAAACATTTCTACCACCTTGTCCATATGCAAAGTAGTAACATGACTTAAAGCTTCACAGCCACTTCTGGAGAACTGTGAGAGACAAGTTATGACACTACAGAGATGTTCACATGACTCATTAGTGGGAGAGTGACACACCCAGTTTCAAGCAGTCTTGTTAGAGTTCTCTAGAACATATGACACCACTGCCATGTTGTCTTGTCCATCATGTCAGGGTGCTAATGCTGAAGACAGATCAATAAACAAGTTAAAGTTAAAAAAGAAAAAATATATACATTAATATTGCCTAAAACACCTTCTTTGCTGAGGATTCTATCAATGTTCTTAAAAAATAAAAACCTCTTTGTTATTTCCTGGTGGTCAGAGTGCTGTACAAGGGAGATTCAATGCTGAAGAGTAGCGATAATGTGCGTTCACTGGGGGAAAGCCCTACTTTGTCAAGCTATGTTGAACTCGTCAGTTTGCACATGCTTGTGTGTGAGCAGGAGCTGACCCTTAATCAGCGCAGCTTTGCTTCACTGAAACTAAGAGACACAATTATCAGCCCTAAAGATAGGAATCGGGGGGTGGGGGGGGGGGGGGGGGGGGTAGTAGGTGGCTGAGTTAACCGCTGTGGCTCGTGTTTCTACTGTGCACTAATGGTTGCCTGTCATTATTATAGACAGAAACAGGAGGGCGCCTGCCAGCTGCATGACCCCCATAAAACAGGACAGGAAATCCTAACAGGGAATGAAAGGGAAAGAGGTTGGCTTTCTTGGATAATCCCCCCTGTGTTGACTGGACTCATTTATCCTTTAAAGTTGCAAAGAGACACTAATGAAGCAGAAAGATCTGTCCATCACAAAATGCAACATCATTCAGTCTTTTATCGAGCCCTGTGTTTTCCAGGGTTGTTGTCATGAAGGGAGGAATCTGTATAATTATTACATTACAGCAGTTCACCCTTTGCTCTCCGACCAAAGTACAGGGTCTGTAACGCGACAGGACTTTGTCAAAGCTGCCTCAGTGGTGTCCAGTGAAACGTGACAAGCTGTTTATCAGCAGTCCGTCCTATCAGATCCCCAGAAGTTCATGCATAAACAGGCTGAACACCACGTCACCAGGAAGCCTTATTGCAGTCAATAAGATAACTCCACAAGCTTTATTGTAGTTGAAGAGCTACATATTAAACCGCTTGGTAGAATCTCGCAGAGCGTGTCATATGATAACATTAGTCATTACCAGTAGTATATTCATAATTGCTGAGGAATCGGTCAAGATGTAGAAGCCAGTAAAAAGTTACTTTGAAGTGCAAGCGTGAAAGCAACCAAATTTAAAAAAAAAGGAAAGAATATACACTTTTCTAAAATACATTAATAATTTGTTCTGACTTTATTAGGGGAACTGCTCATGCACTGATTTTACATTCATGTACGTGCAATGTCCAAGGAGATGTGTGCAACATCCATGAAGTGCGTGTGTGACAACGCCATGATTCACAGTGTCACAACTGCCCAGAAACGACTGGACATCCTGAGCGGAAACCACAGCCATCCAAGCTGTGTTTTCCTGCGACATACAAGCTTAACGCTCTCACAAAGAGTCACTTGACTGGGTCCTCATATAGGAAGTGAAAGAGGAAGCCCCTCGTCCATCCTGTCCTCTGTCCAAATCACTGCTCTGTACCTCACGTGAGGCTGCGCTCTAAGACGACCATCAATTTTGTACTCTTACTGTTGCAAAACAACTGTGAAGAAAAACTAAGCTGGAACTGGAGCTCTCCTGATTTTAGGGGTCAAAACTGGCCAGTTGCCATAGAAGATTAGCAGCAATCATTGTGACTCACTTCTTGATCAGCAGTGTTTGTTTGAAACCAACACATGTTTACACAGCTGATTCACTAATGCTTCTTTGAACGTGCACATTTGTATCTAATCTCCGACAGTCACTCAGGAGCTCTTCTGAAACAAATCCCCCAAAACTGTTCAGGCAACATGGGTATGATATTACAAGTCCTGTTGAACTCTAGGTTCTGCTGGGCCAGGCCTCCTCTTGAGGCTAGAGGCCTCTGGTTGTGTTCATTGGTGTCCGTGTGTGCCTGCATTCCTCTGACTCTCCCCACACAATGGTGACTCTCTGCAGCATTCTTCTGTCTGTGTCCACTGTCTGAGACGCAGCCAAACACTGGCAAAGCTCACATTCTCTGGAAAACATCTATAAGCGTTATACACTGTATCAAAGTGTGTCATGTTGTTGTATTGGTCACGCTCATTATAACAGACACCTCTGTGGTAGGGATTTTGAAATAATTTAAGATCTGATGATGCTTCCTCTTTAACCTGCTTCATCATCCTGTTCTTTTTTGTGCAATCATTCCCTTTCTCCATTCTGATGCCACAGACGTGCAGACACCTTTCCCTCATGCTGACTCAGTAGCCTGCCTCAGGCGCTGTGGGCTTGGGGTCTTTGCGGTGAAGTGGAAGGGGGGTGGGGTGAAATGTGTGGCTCGCACATCAGCCGCTCCAGCCAATTACATTCGAGGGAAAAGAGCTGGCTAATCGTTTCTACAATGGCACCCCACACATTGTCATACAGCACCACAAAGCCCCTCTCCCTGCCAACACGGGCACTGTATTGTGCTGCTGATGCTTATAATTCCAAATGCAGTGATTGATAGTGGTCAAAGATTCTAATGCATGAGGAAGGCACTTCTTGAAAGGGCTGAAAAGCATACAGAGAATGCCAAGTTAATAAACACAAATACTGTAAGGGTTATGTAATGTACGGTACGTGTGACATCATAAAATGTAAATATATATATATATATATATAAAAGGTTCATCAGTGAGACTACATGGCTTTTTAGTGACAGATTGTGATAATGTAAAAAGAAATATTTGAAAAGAAATGTCCCCACAGTGGTCATTTGACTGAATTAAACCTCACAAAGAGCAGGTTTAAACACTATTTGAAATGTGGAGAAATCTGATTGACTGGCATATACTTTCTCTCACAAACTATAAGTACCCCTGCACAATCTGGTAACACTGCACATATTATAATGCAGGATTATGTTAAACAGGTATTCATAACATATTTATTATTAGTAGAACTGTCTTACATAATTAGACACGTTGGAGGGGGAATTTTTCCCAAAGACCTCTCATAATGCAGTGTAGGGCATCTTAATTATTGTTGTAAAAGTGACATTTTTCCCACACAGCTCATGTATTGGCTCTCATTCTAGATTGTGCAGGGATACCTATTGTGAGCAGTGAGAGTATTTTCCACCATATTATCTGCTACATGATTCATGTAGTCCCAGCACAGCAGGAAAGGCTACAGGGCCAATGCCTGTTTTCAAAGGGAAAGTGCTTTTGCACCTGTGGTGAGAAGGGGTGAGCAGAGAACTGTCATGAGGTCAAACATGAGAGAACCTGATGTCCAGTCAAAAAGATGGTGCCATTAAGTGAGCCACCTGCTTAGCTGAACTATCACACAAGAGAGGACTTTCAAGTATTCTATGGCAGTAGAATGCTCACTGTAGTACGGTAGGAAGTCAGTTCTCAATGAAACCACTTATCACATCGGCCTTGGAAGCAGGTTGGTCGTCCAAATATTATTGCACTCCTAAACTGTCAAGGAAATGCGGTGAGGAAACATGCTTGTGGATTACAAAGTGGCAAACAGTGCAGAAAAGAAGAAAAAGTATCAAGTCCAAACATTCCTCTTGAAGTGTCCAGAGGAGCGAGGACCCGGCTGCCATGGATTGCCGCTTCTCTCTTCCTGTGTCACTGAATACAGATGTGATTTGTTTGTCTGAGGAAGCGAGAAGAGGGGAAGCCTGATTTCCACTGCGTTTTATCTGTGCCCCACAGCCCCTGCCAGCCGGCGTCCTTTGCTTTCACGTCAAGATCCCACAGGAAGCAGCGCTCCTTGAAGACTAAAGGTCATGGAATGAGAGAAAGCACTTGTCCCTTCATTCACCGCAAAGAGGAATTTTGGGGCATTTTTAAATAGCCAATACATTACACAAGGAAGTAAGGTTTTCACTAATTTGATTGGACAAAGGCGGCACGGTGGACGACTGGTTAGAGCGTCAGCCTCACAGTTCTGAGGACCCGGGTTCAATCCCCGGCCCCGACTGTGTGGAGTTTGCATGTTCTCCCCGTGCCTGTGTGGGTTTTCTCCGGGCACTCCGGTTTCCTCCCACATCCCAAAAACATGCATAAATTGAAGATTCTAAATTGCCCGTAGGTGTGCATGTGAGTGCGAATGGTTGTCTGTCTGTTTGTATGTGCCCTGCGATTGGCTGGCAACCAGTTCAGGGTGTACCCCGCCTCCTGCCCGATGACAGCTGGGATAGGCTCCAGCACGCCCGCGACCCGAGTGAGGATAAGCGGCTCAGAAAATGGATGGATGGATGGATGGATGATTGGACAAACACTACATACACCAACTAAAGATTATTTCATGTCCTCTTAACACTTTTAGTGAAAAATCTTCTTGTTCATCCTTTTGCAGGATACCAATCACATATCACTAATTAATATTTCCTTATACTTATGTTGGATGCTTCCTCTTGCGTGCATTTAAAGGTTCCTGTGTGTGTTGATGAATGACTTAAATCTTTTTAAATTAGCTTTCATGTGTGACAAAGGACATTGGCAAAGACAGAATGTGCAAGTGACATTTTTGTATACTCAAAAATTCCACAAAGAGATGAGATGATATATAAAAAGTCACAATAGTTTTATTGATCCACAGTACTGTACTCGAAGAACAAAAACAATTTGCATAATTGTGTTTTCTTTAAAAAAAGAAAGAAAAAAAGACAAGCAAGTAAAGAAGACGTCTGCCCAGCAGAATCAGCTCAGTAAAAAATAATGCTGCAGAGAAAACTAGCATCATTGTCTTCAATGAGTATTTTAATAAACAGAAACTCAAAAGAAGTGGTAATTAAAAAAATCTAAACCAAACAAATTTTTTGGGATATATATATATATATATATATATATATATATATAAATGAAATAAAATGAATCAAAAGAAACTGCAGGGGGTGATTTCAATGACGTAATTTCACACAAAATGCAGATATGTCTCTATAAACTGCTCACACATGTCCTGCATGCATGTCTCATTGGGCGTCTTCATTCACCACTTGTTGAATCGCTCTACTATCATTTGCTATATTTCAGTCTTACATGAATTAAACGAGGAAGAAGTGATTGTTTACAAAGCAAAGTTGCCTGCTGGTTATTGAAAAGTAGCGACAGTTCGGTTCTTGCGGAGAATCGACACCTCACATTAAATACTCGGGCGAGGAAGGGTTGTCACTGGTTGAGCCGGTTTCGTGGTAACAGTTTGCACCGGACAGTTTCTCGCATTTAAGTTTGTACGCATCCCTCTCCCGGACCAGCCTGTTCAGTTCGTGCTTGAGCTGCTCGACCTGGGACACCAGGCTGGTCTTCTCGTGCTCCAAGACGTGTTTCTGCTGGACGCGCTTGTAGCGGCACGATTGTGCGTAGCCTCGGTTTTTCAGGGTTCGCCGCTTCTGCTTGAGGCGCATGACTTCGTCCTTACTGAGGCCCCGGAGGAGCCGATTGAGCTCCCTGACCGACATGGACACCAGCTGGTCGTCTGAGAAGTGGTACTCGGCGTTGTTTCGCCTGTGCTGCCCCTGAAGGTGGGCATGGGTATGGTGCGCCCCGCTGACCTGCTCAGGAGACTTTGGGGAGGCGCCGCCCATGTCGTTCTTGAGATAGGGGTCTTGGCAGTGGCTGCCCGGGAGCATTTGCGGGGGCGCCGAGAGCTCCGAGTAGTGATGCGCAGTCTCGCCGAGCTGGTTGTAGCCTTCGTACTCAACCGGGAAGGGTGGCTGCGGATGGCCCTGCTGCGTTGTGGCCCCGATGAGCGCTTCGACTGCGTCCTCGGGGGTCAGCCCAAAAGCTTGGGGATACATTTGCGGGTGAGGGTAACCGCCGTTGTTAGCTATCCAAAACGGGTCCTCGGGGTTATTTCGCAGCTCGTTTGGGGGGAGGTTCGGCGAGGAGGGCATCGAGTTGGCAGGTGTGCTCCCGGGGGTGGAGGACACCGAGTCGGGTCTGTGGAGCTGGTTGCACGGCCCCAGGAGGGAGCGCTCTATCGCCTGCATCGTCTCCTTTTTCACGCCCAACTTCATCAAGTCGAAGTCGCCGACGAAATTCATGAGGGGTTTCTGCACTCCCGAATGCGAGCGCGTCTCGGTGCTAATCTTCACCTTTGGATCGTCTCGTAAATGTCCGCAACTAGTTCATGCGCTCGCTGAAAACGCACTCGCTGCCCCGTAAAAAAAAAAAAAAAAAAAAAAGACTTCATAAAAATGAGATTTCCGCTCACAAGGGAAACCCGATTCCATGCGGCATCCAACTGTAACTAAGCGAAGCTCCACTCGTACTTGAGGACAGACGCACACGCCGTCGAACTGAGCAAAGAACCAGTGCACAGTTAGTTCATAAAGCCGCACAGGATCCGCGTCACCGCCCTCCAGACGACACCTCCACGCTGCTCGCCAATCACAGCGCGCAGGAGGATATTTGCAGAAAAGAGAGCCGCTCGTGACCGTCACTTGACCAAGACACGTTCGCGTCATGCACGCTGCTGCCGCCAACTTGTCTGTCTTCCGTCAATTTATGTCTCTCACCAATTACACACGTACATGTACGCACGTATTGTATGGGTATGCAAATATCCAATAGGGGAAATTAAACAGGAGTGGGACACAACATTCAGTCATCAATCATGCCCTGTTCAAATAACCAATCAGTAAACCGAGACTGGCCTTGTTGCGCTGACTCAACAACAACAACAACAAAATGTTCACGTAGCAAAAACACAATTCACTTGACACCGCCTTTTGGGGGATCGTCTGAGTCAATACTGACATCTCGTGGCTGTTTGTTAAGCCACAGCCGTCCCATTGCAAACAAATAAATGAATGGTAAATGCTAAACGGACTGCACTTATAATGCGCTTTATCTGGGCGGGATGAAAAAAATAAAATAAAATAAAAATAATCCAGCACTGTGCCTGCTCTTGCATGAATTTCCTGATGCAGTGTTCAGTCTAAAACCATGCCAAATTAAACAAGCACATAAACGATATAAAACAGCGGTCTTGTGTGTTTCCTACATATACTGTATGGGCGTTCTAAATATAATTTGAATAGCGTAGAAAACTTAATATAAGTAGTTAAATTCAAAAACGGAAACTTCCGGTATATATTACATAGATTCACTAAACACAGAATGATTTTATCCCCCCCACAATTTTGATGCTTGACGCTTACAGCTAACCAAAACCCCAAATGCACCATTTTAAGAAATTTGAATGTTACATAAGAAACAATCAACATCCTTTTAAACATAGAAATTATTTTGAATTGGCCTGATTTTTAATGAATCTGTATGAGTTTCACTTCTAAAATTCAACAACTTAAATACATTTAATTTCTTTTCTAATTTATTGAGATGCAACTACTGTATATATATAATCTCTGTTTTTTATTTGTTTAATTATTTGTTTTTACACCAGCGCCTATTAAATAAAAACATCGCAATAGACTCCTCAGACAAGTTTTGCATCCCAGATGTATCAAAAATATTTTAAATATTTAACATACTGCAAGTTAGACACAGGATAGATAAATGTGTAGTAGCCCACAATGTCTTGTCTTTCCTATGTGAGTGACTATGATGGAAAGAGAAGCTCAAGATTAAACTTGGCCAGTCAGTGGATTGGTACACGTCTGGCATTTCTGGAACAAACTGCCAGAATAAACACTTTTATTTACCAGCAAAGAGCGGCACCACTGCAGACAAAAACAAATAAGGCAACTAGATGTTGCAGAGATCCTCGGCTGCTTCCTGACTTCTGTCAAGGTTCCCTTGAGCAAGAGATGTCAATGACCTAGCTCAAAGACTGCAGTACTGTTTGTAGGCACCCCCCACACATGACATCTGTCCTTGCAAGCCCCTATGTGTGTGATCTAGTTCTCTGTGTGGTATACAACAACAAATATTTGGCGGAGTGTAAGTTGAATTTCCCATTGAGTGATTAAAATCAATATATAAGCCACTATTGTATGATTAATTAAACATTGTCATGTGTCTTTGCTTCTTGTATACATAACATCTTTCCCACATGATATTTCCAGTGTCTATTATGTAAACACGTGAGGGCCACTAGCAAACGTTAGCTTTACTTATACTCTCGAGTCATCAGATAACAACCACGGAGTGAACAAGTAGCGTCAGGAGAAAAGGCATGGCTCGACAACACAAGGCTGAAGTCATGATTGCTGGAGAACAACTCAGGTATGTTGTAAAACGCAGTCAGATTCCTAAATCATATCAAAGTTTGATGAGTGATGTAAACTTCCTTCAAGGTTGAGGCTTCACGATGGAAAACTCATCAAGGACAGACGCTACCACCTTCGAACATATCCAAATTGCTTTGTAGCGGAGGAGCTCATAGTCTGGCTTGTGAACCATAAGGAGGCTCCGGATCGGACAACAGCCGTGTGTCTGATGCAGCACCTCATGCATCAGGACATTGTGCATCATGGTAAGAGAAAAGCACCAAGAAAAGACAAGCTTCAGCAAGGAGAGTGTAATGCAAAAATGATTACTTTTAAGACACAACAACAAATCTCTCTGGGTTTTTTTGTAGTTTGTGATAAGTGGTCTGAGTTCAAGGATGCCAAACTGCTGTATCGTTTCCGCAAAGATGATGGCACATTTCCCTTTAATACACAAGTGAAAATCTTCATGAGAGGACAACGACTGTATGAGCAGTAAGAGCTTCAATGAGCACCATTTTATAAAATATCATCCTGTAATCTGTCATATTAATGTTGTGTATGTTTAAATGCTCCTTTCAGTTCTAACAAAATAAGATTTGTATTCTTATATCGGTAGTCTCATAGGGGACAAGCACTCAATTCTCCAGCTAAGAGAGGAGCACGGTGTTGCGTATCAGCGCTCTTTTCCTGGCTGCCAGATGATAGATTGGCTCCTTCAAAATGGAGAGGCAGTGAGCCGGTGCCGGGGTCTAGAGCTGTGCCGTGCTTTACAAGAGCATCGCGTCATTCAGCATGGTGAGAGAAAAGCAACCACACAACAGTTGGTGGCCACAGGCCAGCTACAGCAACTGCAACTCATCAATTTAACAACAGTTCCCTCTTGTGCTTTTGTTCCCTCTCCTCTCATCAATAGTGGCCCAAAAACATGATTTCTTTGACAGTGGACTTCTCTATCAGTTCTGCATAAATTTCCGCCGCAGACGACGCTTGTCTGAGCTGTTGGGTGAAAGTGAGCAAGACAAACATGAAGGCACAATGTTGTCAACACAAGGAGACAGCCACCCTGATAGTCCATTTGTTCTGCACAAAGATCCACCCCAAGAGGCGACCAGTGGTTTCCAGTCAGGTTAGAAAAACGTGCATTGTCTTCCCAGTTTGTTGCATATTCCTCTTCAAAAGATTCACACACAATTGAATGATAGTGGGAGCCAGTGAAGACCTGAAAAGGGTGACAAGTGGCCGTCGAGGCAGCTTGAATTCCCTTCTGCTTCACTCTGCAGGATTTCCCCCTATTGTTCAGCTGTCTTCAACCCCAGTCATAAGATGCAACCCTAAATCAGGCAAGTGTGTAATTAAACTGCAGTGCTGTATAATACATTTGGTTAAAATAGAACATTTATGATGAAATTAACGCTTGTTCTTGCAGTTCTTAAAAGACATTTTACTTGTGAAGAGTTACTGGTACCAGGAGCACCCTTTACCAAGAGTGTGTTGACAGTGAGTTGCTATAGGCATCATTATTCTATATTCATAGGATACGTTTGTATACATTTTTCATGATATATTACTCTCTACTATGTGGCTAGCATAATCTGCTTCACAGTCAAACGTTCCAGGTTTTAATCTCAGCTCTAGTCCATTTTCCTCCCATATTCAAAAACTATTTCCACTCTAAGCCTCTAAATTGCCCATGTGAGTTAGCGTGATCACATACAGTATACTGTATGTGCCCTCTGACTGACTAGCGATCAGATCAGACCAAATTCAAATCTTAAAAAGAAAAACAGATATTTTATTCGAGATTCCAAGAATATTTATGGTAAAAACGAAAATGAAATTCTCTCACCATGATTGCAGGTGACAGGTGATGCCCTCGGTTGGGGCTTTGTCCTTAGAGGCGTGGCTCCTTGTTATGTGCAAGCTGTTGACCCCGGAAGCCCTGCAGCAGCTGCCGGAGTAAAGGTCATAAACGTCATACACATGGGATTACAATGAGATTAAAACAATAACGTATTAACTCAATGACAAAAAAAACTAAATGTGCCTTACTCTAAATCTGCCTTTTTTTTAGGTGCAGCAACTATTGTGTCAGGTGAATGGACAATGTGTACTCTATCTGGACTACAGGACAATAACCACACTGGTGATGACAGGACCTCGAATTGTTGTATTGGAAATGATGGAATCATTGGAATAAAAAAGCTTCAGTATTCAGTTTGATCAAGTGCAAAATGATGCATTTTATAGAGATAATAAGACTTATTTGTGATGGGTGTTGACATTATTTTGTAGTTGTGTAAAACTGCACTGCATCACACAAGGAGGGTTTTCTCATTTTTAGCTCTTCTCGGAAGGGATTTTTCTGAAAATTTCCCCGGAACTATGTTCTCAAGCCATTTGTAGCGTTGTTATTTTCATTACATTTTCACAACAGTCATTTTAAACAGTACATTTTAAACAAAATAAAATGATAGACAATACAAAAAAAGCTAATTACAGATTTCCATAAAACTTTATAGGAGGATCATGTACATATGTCAAGAATGAAACTATTAAACTTAAGTGAAGGTCTGGATAAAGGTGCAGATACATGAATGTATTCGTTTTTCAGGCATTATGACATCAGTGGGGAAACACAGGGCTGCAGTGGTTAGCATGTCTACCTCATGTCGAGAGGTTCAGGGATCAAATCTTTGCTTAGGCCTTCCTGTGTGATTTCCCAGTGCTTGCGGGGGTTTCCTCCAGCTTCCTGCCACATTCCCAAACCATGCATGCTACGCTCATTGAAGACTCTAAATTTTCCATAGGTGTGAATGTGAGTGTGTTTGTCTATCTATGCCCTGCGATTGGCTGGTGACCAGTTCAGGGTGTACCTTCCCTCTCACCCAAAGTCAGCTGGGATAGGCTCCAGCTCAACCTTGACCCTAATGAGGATCAGCAGTATAGAAAAAGGACGGATGGAAATTGTCAGAATATGGTCATGTAAGTGTAAATGGCTGTGCCCTCCAATTGATTGGCTATGAGTCAGCTGGGATAGGCTCCAGCTCACTTGTGACCTGAATGATGACAAGTGGTTGCTAACGAACAAAATGGACAAACAAACAAACACGGCAGCCTAATCCTTGCTTGATACTACTAGTTTTTCTCTGATTGTCGAAATGGATGCAGATCGGAATTTGCGTTAAGATGTGAGTTGCAGGCGGCATGGTGGTCGACTGGTTAGCGCGTCTGCCTCAGAGTTCTGAGGATCGGGGTTCAACTCCCGGCCCCGGCCCCTGCCTGTGTGGACTTTGCATGTTCTCCCCGTGCCTGTGTGGGTTTTCCCCGGGCACTCCGGTTTCCTCCCTCCCACATCCCAACAACATGCATGGTAGATTAAGTCACGACTCTAAATTGTCCATAGGTGTGAATGTAACTGTGAATGGTTGTTTGTTTATATGTGCCCTGTGATTGTTTGGCAACCAGTTCAGGGTATACCCCGCCTCCTGCCCGCAGATAGCTGGGATAGGCTCCAGCACTCCCGTGACCCTTGTGAGGATAAGCGTCTCAGAAAATAGATGGATGGATGGATGTGAGTTGCAGGATTTGAGGAATGTAGCAATGTTGAAGGAGAACATTTCCAGCACATCAAAGTTTATTTTGTTTTCGTCAGACCAATTTGTAAGTATGTTTTCCCTCAGATGGCCATTATGACAGTGAAACTAGATCCAAGTATGTGTATGTATGTATTATCACCTGATGATGTTATTACATATCATCACTGTCAGGCAGAAATCTCCTATGTCCAAATTTGGTAAATGTCAAATGTTTTCACAAATCGATACTCTTGGTCAGTGGGGCTTTTATATTTACAAATTATTGACCAATGTAAAGTGTTGAAAATGTCTTGCGCTCTTTGACAATGCAATGTTAAGGGCTCAACAATGTTTTTGGGGTTCCTGAAAAGTGACGGTTTTGGTGAGGTTTTGTGAGGATTTCACTCAACACCCGTGATATACATAGCAAAATGATGGATAACTACTTTTGAAATCATTCAAGGAAATAGTTTGTTCAACTATTGTTCTATTTATATTAAAATTAGTTTGGTAACCCAAAAAAAAGTGATGATAATTTGTTAAGTTTTTAACAAGAAAAATTAATAGGTCACCCATTATTTGCTTCAGCAAGCCATTAAATTAAGTGAAATGATCAGGCCCCGTGATACCTGTGATTTAAAAAAATTAACTGTGTTTCACAAATATAGATTAGTCTAAATGCAATAAAATTAAACCAATTTAAAGTGTAGACTTGACTTTTGGCCCAGTATGACAGTGTATCGTCTTGTGACACTGTCAATCAGAACATACTGTACTGGCACTCCGTGCATTAGGCAGGCATACCCAATATTTCCGGCTGTGAGCATTCATGAATATGTATTGCAGGATTGCAAACAAAAGCAATTAAAAACTTCAAATGGATGGAAATAAAACAATTTAGAAGTGAAATTCAACACTAGCTGAGGAGTTAGCTCCCAGGTTCTTACGACTTCCGCCGCCCCCATCGCCATTTTGGATTTGGAGTTGGTTGGCTTACTTTGGTGTGATACCTTACACAGCCAGGCTAGCGGCTTTCAGTTATCACACTGGGCACTGGGTGGTGCTGACAGAGTCATTGTGGAGGACGTTGTTTTCCACAAATCCGCATTACTTCCATCCTTTCTCTATCTCTCCTCGTCTCATTCTTTTTTTTCCCCCCGTCGGCTCGTTGCGGAATTCCAAGTGGTTGTTGAAGCTGCAAGCTAGCTAGCTTGTAAGCTAGCCGCTAAACATCATCGGCACCGGCTTCTTTTTGAACAGAGGAAGCATCACCAGGCCCGCCGCCAAATTGTGTTTCGGCGTTTATCCAGTGAGGCCCACCTGGCTTATCACCCGGTGAGTAAAATGTAGTCATATCGAAGAAAGCAATAATGCTTACGTGAAAAAGGATGCTCTAATGCTAAGTGGGCTAACCGAACCGAGAGGAGCTAATACAACAGCTAATGTTAGCCACGACGCGAACGCTGGTGCACAAAGTTGACCGAATTAATCTTTTTTTTGGTGCTCAATAGCCCCGATAAGTTTCGTCAAAGACTGGTCATAAATAGACAACATGCTCCGTAACGCGTTTACAAGCACACTGATTCGCAGTCATTTGAAACGCCTTTTCCAAGCTTGCCCGCCCAAACAGATTCGGGCCTCAGAGATAATCTCATGATATCGTTTATTCTAACATGGAGTTGAATTGCTCAATTATGTTTTATACACTAAAGTATGGCTAGGAGATATCGCTCTGAAATTAACTGTGACTGCATATGCTTGTTGTAAATGTGTTTTTGTCAGGAGAGATGTATCAAATCCCTGTGAACGACTTGACAAAACTCAGGAAAGCCAGGAAACAAGTGAAAATTGCACTTGAAGATATTGGACTGGAGTACTGCAAGGAGGCGGTAAATGTAAGTGAACATTAGTTTAATTGCCTCTGCAAGTTGTTGCATATTTATGGGCTTGTTTTTGTATTTTCCTTTCTGTTGTTTATTCTGTTTTATTTTCCACACAGGAATTCAAGGATTTTAGTCCTGGTGAGAAAATTTTCTATGAGACGCTCTACACAGATATCTGTGTCTGGCATCCTGCATACTCTAAAATACAGGTAGATGTATTTTTTGTCTAAAGTTCTACAGTAAAGCGCTGCTATATAGCGGTTCGGTTTTAGCAGTCCCGGGGTTTTGCATTTGTTGTTGTTTTTGTCAGTATTGTTACAATTGTGAGTAGAGGTGTCACAATTCATATTAATCAGCACCCGTGTTTTTTTAATTTATTAACCGTTTATAGCCATTGTTCAACTTAAAATTGTCCAAATCCTTTGAATTAAGCCTCTCATGGGTATTCTGATTTTTGTAGTCCTACATGAAAGCAGACTGACCCTTTGTGTTTAAGCTGAATAAGACATTTTCAAACATCTGTTTCACTTTGGAAAACATTGATCAACATGTTTACCTATTTTATGACATGTTATGGACCAAACCAGAAACTGAATCAAGAAATGTATGGAGGAAAAAAAAATCAGTTTAATCTATTATGAAAATAATTATTTGCAGCCATAGTATGAATAACCTGCAACTGACATGTAGTTGAACCTATTACAGCCTCAGAAGTGTATATCAAATTAGCAGCCTTTCGCATTAATCAGGACCCAAGAAGTACTGTAGCGCTCAGTTTTAAAAAGGTTGGTGAGTGCAACATCCCTCCCTCTTGTGTAGGCCTGTCAGAATAATTACTATATCGACTTATCGTTCGATAAATAAAATGGACACGATAGTTTTTATGGGCTTGATAAATTGTCATTGTTGTGGTGAGCTGGAGCGCGGATCACACAGTGAGCCGACAGAGTTGGACGGCTGTGTCATTAGGCGCTAATGGGCTCGTGGAACGCCGGCGGACCGACACACTCTTGCCTTGCTCCTCGTGCTGCACGTAGATTTACACAACAGAGACACTTAAGGGAACGTTCACTGTTTATTATGTCCGCTAGCCCACGAGCTAGTGAGTTAAAGAGCTAAACCGCTCACTCCACCGGTGCGATGCCATTTAAAACCTCAGTGCTTTGCTCCATGCATGTGTGTGTGTGTTGGTACCCGATTAACACAGACACGGGAAAGTTACCTGTTTATTATGTTAGCTAGCTCGTGAGGTAACGAGCTAGCCCGCAAGCTAACAAGCTAGCCCACGAGCTAGCAAGTCAAGCAGCCAAACAGCTCGCTCCACTGGAGCAACGTTGTTTAAAACGTCAGCGCTTCGCTGAGTTGTTGTGTGAGTCCCAAATTAACACACATGGGAAAGTTAACTGTTTATTATGTTCGCTAGGCCACGTGCTAAGGAGTTAACCGCTCGCTCCACTGCGGCGAAGCCGTTTAAAACGTCAGCGCCTCACTCCGAGTTGTTGTGCGTGTGTTAGTCCCCAATTAACACAAACACGGGAAAGTTAACTGTTTAAGCATGACCTCAGTGGCACACGTATTTAGCCAGTAGTTGATTACAGCGAACGTCATCTTATATTTTATTGACAGGTGAAGGGCTAGTCTAAAGCGGACTAACCACAGGGCGGGCCTTATTTTCATGATTTTAGAGGCCTAAAAAACGTATCGTTTGTCGTGATAGCTTTTGGGAAAATATATCATCTTAAAAAAATGACAGGTCTACTCTTCTTTTTGTTTGTGTTGTTTAATCATTAAACAATACCAAGTAAACAACAATAATTGGTTAATGAACAGTAATTGAAAAAAAATATTGTCTAATAAACTAATGCACAATACATTTTTAAGCAATTATTCAATGGAATAATTTATTGAATTATCGATTCTAAAAATATTCGATAGTGACAGCGATAGTTACTCTTTTTTATATTGTTTGTACAATATTTGTATCCATTGCACTTGCTTTCTCCCAATATATTATGTGTTTAAATGTGGTTATATTGTTTTAAAAGTGTTTAAAGGTCCCCGTCATGACTTTTTGTATTTAATTTTTGACAATCGTTTGAATCTTTTGTGTCGTATTAGGTTTGCGTAATCATTTTGGTTGGAAGTGCCAAACATTTCTTTTTTCAAGCATTTTGTCAAATTTCTCATTTTTATGTGACATGTTAATGAGCTTTTCTCTGATTGGATTGCTCATCTTCCCTCATTTAAATATGGAAAATATCTTTGGTCTGATTGGACCATATCACGGCGTCTGCTAGATAGGTGTCGCGTCCTTCGATGCCTATTCAGACTCGGACAAGAATGCGTGCTGTGTGGAGTCACCTCCAAACTTCTCTGCTCATGCTGCAGCCAGCTTTGAATGTCACATTAGCTTAAAGTTATCATGCTTACATTTAGAAATGTGATAGTTTCAGTCCAATGTAGGCGATTGGGAGTCTGACAAAATAACCTAATCTTTTTTTGTCAGTTTTCATTTTCAGCTGTAATATTATTTTAATAAATACAAGATGTAAATCTGTCTTTATTCGTGTCTTGCATGTTCTGCTTCGAATGTTGGTTCTGCACTCTGTTAATTTAAACCATGCGTAAGAGCACCATGAATTTGATCTTGGGAGTTATTAATCCACATGGAACATACATTCAAATTCTGTGTTTTACAACAATACTTATTTGGGGTGTAACGATTCGTTTTAGGAACGATTCATATCATGATTCAAGGTTTTCGATTCAAAAGCAAGTGGTTGCACGAACGGTTGGACATTAACATGCCGCCGTTCTGTCGAATCATGCTCTAAAGTTTCGGTGTGGGTAAAGTCATTTAATTAAAAATAAAGTAATTTAATTACAGTAAGTTAGCACCCCTTATTTCTGTCATGCAATGTTGGTTAGACCTGACTGATTAGAATACACGATCTGACTAGAGCAGTGATTTCCAACCTTTATGGAGCCAAGGAACAAATTTTACAATTGAAAAATCTCACGGCACACCAACAAACCAAAATGTCACAAAAAGTGGATACATTAATTACTTCCTGCCATCTAATAGAAGACCATTCATTTGTTCTGTCTGTCACTATGCCTCACTGGAATAAATAGAGGAACAAATTATTTATTGTAAATATATTTTTTCAGCAATTAAGTACACAAGTATATACAGTAAATGAACAGGTCATTTAAATACACTCATTCCTGCATCTTGTGATCGGATCGGTTATCGTTTTTTTTAAACTCGTTGATCGGTGTTCGGCCCCAAAAATCTTGATCGTGTAAAGCTTAAAAAAAACTAAGGGAAAAATAACTTACATATATTATTTCAGCTATGATTTTACTTGAGTAATGTTTTTCCTCAAAAGCAAATGTTTAATTGGTGTTAGAATTATGAGGGGTTTCTTGGAAAAAAATCTCCACTGTAAGGAGTCCCTAACTGCACCCAGAGTTTGAGAATTCTTGTTCTAAGAAACGTGAGTCTGAAACACCGTCCAGTAGTTGACGACGTCGCTGGTTCTGCTCTTTTGTGTCACAAAGTTCCCCTACCTCGTACTCTACTGTTGTTCTTTCTAAAGTTACAGATATTTCTATGATGGCTGCACTTGGTCTTACATTCAGCAATGCTCTCAGCATTTCTACTGTACACATTTTCATACGATCGTCACATTCACAACAGTTTGCACTCACACCTGATCTCTACTAAATTATGCGTTTATCACAAATGTGTTTCTAGTGGCTAGCGACCTAAGCTAAGCTAGTGAGCTTTAAAGGCTTCAAAGTGTATGGGGAGTTCCAGGAATCACACACGCACTCTTATTGATAATTTCTCGCTCTCTGCCTACTCATCTGACATCCACCAGACAGACTGATGTCTTTACTGTCAATAAAAGTGCTTAAAAACACACACGCATACTGTAGTGTCTCGTCCAACCACTACGGGCACTATAGAAAAGTAGCACCTAGATGTGGGGTGTGCAATAGGACACAAGGAAGAAAAGAAAAAAAAATATATATATATATTTTTGCCAACTGAAAAATAAAACAGGAATTAATATTTAAAAAAAATTCAAATAAAGTGTTGAAAAACAACATACAGTATGTATACTTTATAATGTGTATTTTTATGGCTCTGCCGCAGCTGAGACTGGAAACTGCTGTGTTGCTGTTCAGCTGAGTTGAGTGGGCGGGTAACAACCACGAAGTGGGCAGGTATAATATATGAATGTAATTACCAAAACTACGTCACACTATCAACAATTTCAAATAGCGGTTTTGGCGTTCAAAGGCTGTTGCATTCAAACGACAAACCGCATAGTTATCAACCTTAAACGATGTCACAGACTAATTTTTACTGATATTATGCATAAAACAGTACAAAAAATGGATTCTGATGGAAGGGGACCTTTAAAGACCTTAAAAATTTAAGTACTGTAAATGTTACAAAAACATGCTAAGGGTGTATTTAAATAGGGTATTTGTATTTTTCTGATTTTTACTTGGTTTGGGTTACTGTATACTCCTGTTGAATTCATCACGTGATATAATGTATTTCCTTTTGTCGTTTAGGACTATCGATCAAGGCCTTATTGCTGCAGAGAGTGTCGGTTTTCTTCCGCAACCTACGCGGGTTACAAGAATCACTTCCGCCATGCACACAAGAAAATCATCCAGGATCGAGTTCTTCTTAACTGTTCTTATTGCACATTCATTGCAAACAGGAGAACATTGGAGATTCATGTTAGAGTATTCCACAAGGACAAATTGGACCAGCAGATTTCACGGATTAATGCAGTCAGACAGAGACAAGTGGCCTCAAACAAGCCTGCCCTTGGTTCGGCAAGGTCTTTGTACTTTTGCAAAAAATGCACTTACCGTGACAGTCTCTACAATGCTGTAAGAAAGCACATCTACCGGGAACATTTCAAGCATGTTGTCGCTCCGTATCTGCGTATGATTCCCAAATCATCAGTTCCAAACGGTGGTCCTTTTAACGGGGACAACATCCTTTGTAAACGCTGCAAGTTTACCACGAAAACCTATGAGTCGCTGGTGCAGCATGTCATAGAATATCATGAGCGCATAGGCGCTCAGGTAACCACTATGATTGGACACGCAAATGTTGTTGTCTCCAATTTGCCAAGCATGTCCCAGAAGTCTTCTATGATTATCAATGGTGGGTCCTCACTCGCAGTTAATGCAAAAGCACAACCAGTCATTGGCTACTTAAAGCCACCGGGTCCTGCATTTAAAAGTCAGTCTTTGAGTGCAGCCAAACAGGTTGGCGTTAAAGCTTCCCCCAGCACTGTGCCCGACAGTAATGTCCCTGGTGTCAACACATCCCAGACACAGAAGTGGAAGATATGTACAGTGTGCAATGAGCTTTTTCCAGAGACACTCTACAGTGCTCATTTTGAAAGTGCACACAAGGCAAGGATAGTGTGGGCAATGGCCAAGTATATCATGAAAATCCACAACTTTACCAGCAAGTGTTTGCTTTGCAACCGCTACCTGCCCAGCGATACACTGCTTAACCATCTGCTAATACATGGGATCACTTGTCCACAGTGCCACTCTGCTTTCCACAGTGTTGAGAAACTCCTTGAGCATGAGCGCCAGGCTCACCTCACTGTTTTTGTAGGACCGCCTGGATCAGCACCGCTAACGTTTGATCTCACCATCAAGCAAAACGTACAGCTTCATGTTCTCACCTTTAACATGAAAGAGTCTGATAGCAAAGATCCGTCTGTCACTCCTCTTGTCAAAGTGACGCCTTCCATTGCAGAAATGCAAACTCAAGCGCTTGAAAGTATGTGCTCCACAGAGAGGGATTTTAATGACTCTAGCAGGACCATGTGTCCGCTTTGTTGCACCAATGTGAAAGATCCTGTGCCGAATGCATTGGCCGTTCACCTAAGGCAGCGACATCAGGTGCTCCAAACAATGCATCCTGTGGAAAAGAAGATGACATACAAGTGCATCCATTGCTTGGGAGTCTACACGAGCAACATGGTGGCTTCCACAATTACGCTGCATCTTGTCCAGTGCAGAGCAGTAGGAAGGAAGCAGGCGAGTCTAGGTGCCAAGTCGACCTTGACACTTAATTCATCAGGGATGAGCATGCTCAAGAGGCCAATGCCACCACGTTTAGCATCGTACTCCAAGAAGATCAAACTAAGTGCAGAGTCAATGCTTCCTTCCACCACTGGAAAGAAAACTGGTGCTGGGGACCTCTCTCTAGATCCCAATGCGCACAAGACATATGAGGCTCGTAAAAACTTCCTAAAATCCTATTTCAATCAACGGCCTTACCCTTCCCCCAAAGAAGAAAAGAAGCTGTCTGCGAGTCTCTGGATATGGAAAGCTGACATCTGCAAGCACTTCGCAATTTTGCAAAAGGAATGCAAAAGTTGGTGTGAGACCTCAAACGTGTCTGTGCTGCTTGGATTTGACATGCAGGCCCTAAAGACAGTGAAACACGACATAATCTTTAAGAACGTCCAGATTGAAGGCACTTCAGTGGGGAGGCCTGGTGGACTCAAGTCTGGTATTCCAAACATGGCTAAAAATCTTAAGGGTGTCTCCTCCAGCTTGAAGAACACATGTACAGAGCCCATCCTAATTGACTCAGACAGTGAGCCAGAAATCCAACAGACACCTGTTGCTAAGAGAAATGGTGACTCGGACCTGCACAAGAGTGGATCCCAGTCGACACAGACGGGAGAGAATCAGCTGGGCGACTCGACACAGACGGCAGAGAAGCAGCTGCGCGGCTCGACACAGACTGAGGCAAAGCAGCCAGGTGACTCGACACAGATGGAACAGAAGCCACCAGGTGACTCGACACAGACGGAAGAGAAGCCGCCAGGCGACTCGACACAGACGGAAGAGAAGCCGCCAGGCGACTCGACACAGACGGAAGAGAAGCCGCCAGGCGACTCGACACAGACGGAAGAGATGCCGCCAGGCGACTCGACACAGACGGAAGAGATGCCGCCAGGCGACTCGACACAGACGGAAGAGAAGCCGCCAGGCGACTCGACACAGACGGAAGAGATGCCGCCAGGCGACTCGACACAGACAGAAGAGAAGCCGCCAGGCGACTCGACACAGACGAAAGAGAAGCCGCCAGGCGACTCGACACAGACGGAAGAGAAGCCGCCAGGCGACTCGACACAGACGGAAGAGAAGCCGCCAAGCGACTCGACACAGACTGAAGAGAAGCCGCCAGGCGACTCGACACAGACGGAAGAGAAGCCGCCAGGTGACTCGACACAGACGGAAGAGAAGCCGCCAGGTGACTCGACACAGACTGAAGAGAAGCCGCCAAGTTACTCGACACAGACTGAAGAGAAGCCGCCAAGTTACTCGACAAAGACGGAAGAGAAGACGCCAGGTGACTCGACACAGACGGAAGAGAAGACGTCAGGTGACTCGACACAGACGGAAGAGACGCCGCCAGGTGACTCGACACAGACGGAAGAGACGCCGCCAGGTGACTCGACACAGACTGAAGAGAAGCCGCCAGGCTACTCGACACAGACGGAAGAGAAGCCGCCAGGCGACTCGACACAGACGGAAGAGAAGCCGCCAGGCGACTCGACACAGACGGAAGAGAAGCCGCCAGGTGACTCGACACAGACTGAAGAGAAGCACCCAGGTGACTCGATACAGACGGAAGAGAAGCAGCCAGATCACTCGACACAGACGGCAGAGAAGCAACTGCATGGCTCGACACAGACGGAGGCACAGCAGTCCGGCGACTCAACACAGACTGAAGAGAAGCAGCCAGATGACTCCACACCGACCGGAGAGAAGGAGGCAGTAAACACAGAAGAGCCCTTAAGCGCAAATGAAATATCTTTGCAAGATGAAAATGTAAACATCTGAAATTTTCCATTTGTGTCTGTGCTTGGGAAGTGTGCCTTGTTAATGTTGTCTGAAAGATCTGTTTCCATTGTTGTCCAATAAAATTGCATTTCTCTCCAAATTTGTTACGCACTTATATTCAATAAACCAATGTTTTTTGTCATTTTAAAAATGGAGCAGCATGCTTTTAATTGGACAACAATGATGCGAAATGGCCCACAAATTTGCAGTGTTCCAGTGGTTCATTGTACTGTATATACTTAATGTTCTTTAACCCCCCCCCGAAACCTGTTCGCCTACAAAAGACATGGTCTCATTTCTCAGAGATATATATTTTTCAACTGTATTAAATTGCCAATATTCATTTGGAAAATGTATAGTAATTGCTTATGTTCACATTTTCAATAAAAACAAAAAACTAAAAAATTTGAATGTTATTTTGGTAAGTGAAAAAGACTTATCTCATCATGCCGAGTAGTCAACCTAAAAGTGTTTGGGGGACACCCATTAATTGTGTGAGTAGTTGCCTTCAGATTTTTTATACATTATGAGCCAATCAGCCCCTTCATGGTGGGTAAAAGTAAGCTGCATAGAACAAGAATATAAATTAGCAGGATATGAATCCAAATATCTCTAGTACAACAGCAATATTCCTGTTGTATTGTTGCTTTGCGGTCGTTATTTTCATTTGTATTACCTTTAACATAATTAGAGACAAGTAATATGTAATAAAAAAAAAAAAGCATGCAAAACTATAAATAGCTGAATTGCAGTTTATGTATTGTTTTTAGTACTTGTGAATGCTAGTAGTATTCATGAAACTAAAAAAAATTTTAAAAACGCAGGGTGACAATGGCCAGGGCCCAGAAGTTTTTAAATTTACGTAATAGGAGTAATCTTATCTGTTTTTTTCTACATTTTATGATCTCGTAAAGACTGAGCAAGTACGTATCGACATAATAGAGATTGGCAGCATACGAAGTAGTAAATTGAGTGTTAAATACATGGCCATGAGTTAGGCACACCACACAACACTTATCTTTCAGCAGCAGGCATCAAGGCATTGCATCCTGTGCATGTCAGTTGGGGCGGGGTTGGCGAGGTTGCAGTATCTTCTGATTTCCTTTGCGTGTCGCCTGTGTCCCACTATGTCGGGACAAGGCTGACATGATGTGAAGGCCGTGTGTTTCCCATCCCCTTTATTGAGACAAGGGACATATTTTACATTAGAACAATCTCACGGTATAAAACCAATCACAAATGTCACAAAAACTAAATACGCTAATGACGGTCTCGTCTCAATTTACAAATGTATTGAATGAAATCTATATGGAGCGGAGAAAACAAATTCTTCCCGACGCAGATAGCAGAGCAGCCTTGTGAGTGGCACAATTTACACGTTGTCAAGTGCATAAATGATCCTAACTACTCAAACCTATGACACCCTTGTCTTTATACATTCCTAATAATGGTAGAGACATGCAATTATTCTGACAATTTCACAAATTCATACATGCCTGAGGATAAAAGCCATCCATTTTGCTGTCTGTTGTTGTGTCAATGTGCCTTGTATGTAAATCTCGTGTGGTTCCTAATCTTTTTCTTTTTGATGTTTGATTTGTTTCCAAGAGCATTGGCTGCTGCAGATAAAAAAGTGGCTAGGCAGTTAGGTAAACAGTTTAAATTTACCCCTCATTCAGTTCAAAGCACTCCACAAATCACACGCTACGCAATGTAGTATCCATAAAATGGGCTATTCAAAATCAAACATATGCACTTATTGTACTGAAAACACTCCAGGGACTTATTTTCACACTCTTTGGCATTGTACACTTGTACAGCGCTTCAGGTCACAAGTTACACAGAAACTCTCCTCAGTTTTGAACAGTATGATTCCAATTTCTCTTAATCTTTGTCTAGCGGGTGATTTTTAAAGGTGTAGATCTTCCAAATAAACATGCTCAACCAATACTTGTCATTCTAGCAATCGCTTAAAAAAAAAAAAAACAATATTGTTAAACCGGAAAGATAAACATGCTGTCAACATTAACCAAGCCTCTTTAGCCTCTTACTTCACACACTCATCACACCCTTCCTCGATGTGCTGGCTTTGCAACTCCGTACACCAGTTGACTAACGTGAATGTGATATGGTGTTCATACGATTCATGGACACGCTACAGGCTTTAATTGCTTGTGCTGGGACCACTAATAATAACGCAGGTTATATTGAGATATCAACTCACAGGTTCTTACAGGTGTTTAGACACATCTCATCGCACAACTCATCAGTAGCACTACCTTGCTCATTTCTCACATCCTGTCCTGTTCTGTCCTCTCTCATCTTGTCCTATTGGTTCGTTGCTGCATGTCCTCACCAGATGTCCCCACGCCCTAGTCACAAATAAGAACACGATTTGACTGTTGTAACGTTACTTGTGGTCAAATATGTAGACTGTATAACGACTGTTCTGCTGTGCTTCGCACCCCTATTCCCTTCTGTCCCTCTGTCTGTCCCCTAAAACCCTTTTCTGTCCAGCTGCATTTTCAATAAACATCAGAATAATACAAAAAAAATTAGCAGAGGGAGTATTTCAAAATCCACAGCAAAAGTTTTCCAGTACAAAAGGCATCCAGATCCACCATTCTGCAAGGCCATGCAGCTGAACAGGACAGGTTAAAAAAAAAATCTAACTCATCTATGTTTCAACCCTTCCTGCAATCGACAGTGATAAATGTACTAAATACACTTTTGGGGTCTTCAAAACGTGTCAGTGTTTACGTATGTTTGCAAAGTACGAGTGAGTAGCACGGTGTCCTCCACTTGCCAACTGCAGGGAGTGTGAGCGTGGTGATGCCAGTAGCAGGTGACTGGTCCGAGGTCTGCAGTCCCGCTGATAACTAATCAGCCATCCCCCATTCACGAGTGTGTAGCCAGCTCTGCTCACCATGAAATATACTAGCAAACATTGCTATACTGTGGTTGCTGCAGTCTGTGTTAAACATCCTTCGTATGAATAAATCTCACCTTGTTTGAAAATCCACATTCGAGTGATATAAAAGGCCTTAAATCTGGTTTATTAGTTGTACTGGGAAGTTTTTCGAATATTTGTATTATACTGTATCACAAACTCCTCTCTGTTTATCCATCCATCTGTTTTCTGTACTAGTTATCCTGTTCGGGGTCGAAGGCGCTGGACTGGTCGCCTGTCAATCATAGGGCCAGTGTAGAAACACGCACGCACATTCTTACCACTTATACACAAGACCCGTTTTAATAACTTGGTACTACGGGGGGGGGGGGGGGGGGGGGGGAAACTTCCATCTCATAATAGTTCCCCTCTTAATAACTTAACATAGTGCTCGTACTGTTCACATAGCTTTGGAAACGTCACGAACTGACGAACAAAAAATGCTACATTAGCTGATGATGAAAACTGAAACCTTACTCGTATGTGTCTTTTCAGATTAGAAGGTGGTTTTTACACCATATTTTACACTTCATTCTTGGACCAACAACAGTAAACAATTCTGTAAATAAGGCCATGGATGGGGAATATCTTGCTTCTCCGTATCAGTTGCATCATATTTGTTAAGGCTCCCTGGTTCTTTTTCTTTCTGTCTTTCATGCCTTATAAATTCCCCAAATCTCATTAAATCAATCAATCCTGATCTTCAAACGTATTTGAGTTTATCACTCTATTTTCATCTTGTTTAAGTTGTGTCATCATTTGCGGATGTAAAAAAAAAAAAAAAAGTCAAACAAATCTGTTTTGACAAACGCAGTCCTCGTACATGTTTTCTTATGTAAGGACTAAAAGTCAAAGGTCATTGGTAAAAAAAAAAAACCCTCAAATGCTGAATGTGGATACCTGGAAAATTTACTAATACATTGACAAACTATTTGTACTTCATTACTTCCCACCCACTGGCAAGAAATACATTGTTAAAGAGCTGCGATGTCTTGCTCACACACAATAGAGCAGAGGCTACTAAAACAATATTTAAAAAACATAATTATTATTATGTCTCAAATAAAAGAAGACGTCGACCATGTGTATGCATGTGTGTGTTAGAATGCATGAAATGAACTGCAGCCCTGAAATTGGACATACTGTAAGTGGTGCACTTGGGTTGTTTTTCACCTTTGTGGGTGGGTGAATTTGCATAAACCGCTACTGTAGGCAAGCGTTACGCAGTCAAAACTCAGCACCCCCATTCAATGCAACTACACAAACATCTGAGCGCAGAGTTTAATCAACTAAATGAATGAACTCAAGAGTCAAAATGACCTCATAAACATCATGGTCCCACTAGACATACAGTAAATTCACACGTTTTATTCATTTGCCTGCTGTTTACATGTCATGGTAAATTAGACAAACAGTCCGTGACATCACATACAAATAACTTCACGCCGTGAATAATAGAAAAGACAATTAAATGAACCTTGCTAATATTTACATCGTGAGCCAGCCGGCCGGCCGGCCGGACTGCCGCCATCTTCATTCACACTAAAGTGGTCACCATGCCCGGGTTGCGGTGGTGTGGGTATGGTAAGGGAGCAGTGGCGTGCAGAGGCGATGAGCCTGGAATGAGGTGGGGTGCGTGGCTGTAAGTCAGGAGAGTGGCGGGGCCGAGGGCGAAGGGCCCGCCGTTGCCCTCCAGGGAATACGGCTGAGCGCCTTCTGCGAACGTCTCCAACGTGGCTGCCTTCTTACTCTTCTTGTTCTTGTTCGACACTTTCCTGTTGCGGGTTTGAATGCCGTCTTTTTTCATAGTGAGGGGTCGGTTGACCTGGGAGGAGAATTTCATTTGTGCATTACTGTAAGTAAAATACACCACATGATGAACATCGCATGGCTGAATAACTGACATTGTGAAGTTTAAAGTAGAGTCCACAAGCGTTACAGACAGGCTCCCCATTTGCATTGCGTCTCCACAGTGTCGTCGTGCTCGTGTGACAGTTGGCACACTGTGTGCCTGCCCGCTTGCTGACAATCTGAAAAACAAAGACCATTTGCTTTCTTTTAGGAAGCTAATCCCCTTCATTTTTTCCCACCACAAAAGTGCCCCTGTTAGCGTATAATATAGTACCAGTCTCTTCTTGGGTCGGATCAGAGGTCTGTTCTGGCCATTCATCTTATGGTACAGTCCACAGGCGTTACACAGGTAGTGGCCTGTACCGTCACGGCGCCACAGAGGGGTTGCTGTGGCTCCACAATTAACACACTCTCTAGCCTCTGTTCAAACATAAAAGTGCACCAATTGTCAATGTGTGAAAAACAATTTTGATTTTTTTTTTTTTTTTTTCGTAGAAATTGTACTATATCTAATTGTACTATATCTACGGAGAGATGCTGGATGAGATGAGGGTGTCGAGACTCTGACCTGCGAGCCATTTGCAGCCCACATGTTTTTTTTATAGGTGCTACTAATAAAGTTAACCACGGCCCACGTCAAAGGTTTAGGCAAAAAAATACCAAATGTTGGAAGATGGCACAAAATTGTAAAAAAGTGGAATTGTCCAAGAGGTTTTTTCAATGTAAAAAGGTTTCATGAACATTTGTTATTTTAAATTTGTAGATGAAATGTTATTGATCCAAGATATCACACTATTTTAATGCTTTTTTGAAAATGTAATGTTAATTAAAATAACAACTAGATATGTTTAGCTGCTTAGCATATGTTGACCGACAGTTTGCTTCCGCCTCTTTTATAAACACAAGGTAAAGATTTTTATGTACTTGACCCTCATTTGAAAAAGTTTGGACATGCCTACTGTACAAAAATACTAATTTTTGAATGATAATGTCATATATATATATATACATATATATATATATATTTGAGTAATATTTACTTTATTATTGTGGTTGTTGTGGTGCAGTGGTGCAAAACTGCACGGCTTCATACCAACAGGTGTTTGGTAGGTCATACCAATAGGTGTTTCTAATATTTTGGTCACCTCATTTAGCTGTAAGCCAGGAGTCCAAAAAATTTGAACGCTTTGAAGATTTGAGCTTTGGTGCAGTGTAATTCTACACCAATGTAAACGACAACCGTGCTAATAATAAAACGGTTAAATTAAACCATCTCTCACAGTCACAGTCAAAACTGTTCAGATTTTTAAAAATATTTCTTTGACTGAAGTACCACATATCAAAAATGCATGTTAGCTTATTTGAAGTCTTTAAAATTTCCATAGGTGTGAATGTGAGTGTGAATGGTTATTTGTCTATCTGTGCCTTTTGGCTGGTGACCAGTCCAGGGTACACCCCGCCTCTCACCGAAGTCAGCTGGGATAGACTCCGGCTCATCCTCGACCCTAATGAGGATAAGCGATATAGAAAATGGATGGATGGTTTTCTTATACGATGTAATGTTGTGGCGGGTCTCTTTATGTACCGAAACTGCTTTGAAACATCTCCGCTATCTCTCGAAGCGCTTAGATCCAAAGCTGAAATTGAACTCCAGATGTTTTGGCATGTATGCGAGATGTTGAAGGATTTGATGGTTTTGTCACTTTCCAAAGTCTAGTCGATCATCATGTTCAATTGTGACCCCACACAGTGTATGACTTTGTTCTCACCTGGTGTGGATATTCTCATTTTGTTGCAAAGTTTCGGGGAGTATGCGGGGCTTATCCAGGCACCGGGGCTGTTGTAGTAGTTAGCAGCGGCATACTCCTGTGGGCTCGTCATATATGGGCTGTAAGAGCTCAGCATGTGCGTGTGCGATTGGGACGTCGCTGTGTACATGCTTCCGACCGCAGGAGTCAGATGGAGAAAACCGCTGCAGGACGTCGACCCCCCGAGTGGGCTCATACGCTCAGCCTTGAGGGCCTCCAGAGGCTGAGGACTCTCCCTGCTCTCCCTAATTGGAGATGAATATCCATCCCTGGAAGGGGTGAGGGAGGAGGAGGCCCCTGCGTACAAAGAGGTCGGCAGTGTGGTTTTTGTCAGAGGGCTGCTGCTCCAGGTGGTGTCTGGAGAATTGTAGGGTGAGCCCAGGGAGTGACCGGCCGCCCCGTCCAGCAACTGGAGGTTGCCGAGGAGACTCGGTGAGGTGAACACCTGCCGGACTTTTGGACAGAGCAGGGGTCATGTAAAGCCTTTTGGGTCATTCTAAAATTGGAGGACATTTCCCTTCGGCCGTAAAATTTCCCCAAATCCCTCCACAAAATACAGAACCATGCACTTGTTGTGCATATTATACAGTAGTTGTACTGATACAAAATATAACTTACTGTAGCAAAAGTGATTCCGAAAAAACGGAGTTCGTCACGCAAACCAACAACTGTCACGCATATTATCAGAAAGAGACGTTTTTATTTACAGAGGTAAGTCTTGACCAGTTTGGATGACAGCTCGTATGTACTTTTGAGGAAACACTCTAACATTAGCATTGGTTTGCAACACTGTTACTCGCAACCCTCTTACTGTAATTAGAATAATATTACAATGAAATTATTATTCAAAATAATAATTGTCAGGGACTTATTCAGCAATATTTTTAGTTCATTGTTTTTCAGGTGCCAGAGTATCTGTATCGGGGTTGCGCTGAAAAGCAAAATGTAGGTTATGACAAAATAACCTGTAAAAAGTGTATCGTTGATGTTTGAGGTGGACCAAATTATATGATGTTTAGTACTTGCATTTTTTTCAAACATAACAAATAATATAAAAGAAATAGTCCGTTTTTCAAAAATGTTGATGCCTAAACTTGTGTCCTCCAATTCTGGATTGACCCTTTTATCACACTGTGAAAAGACTCAAATGGAGTGCTTGGTAGGTTTAATGAGTGACCACTGACCCGAGCCGTTCCTGTAGGTGGAAGGTATTCGATTCTGACTCGGGTTGGAGAAGAAGGAGGACAGGTTGGTGTAGTCTGTGTCCTGGCCGCAAAAGAAGGCATCTCCATCTTCTCCTGGAGGCAGCAGACTTGCCTCAGAGGAGAAGGCCGCCAGAGGATCTGAGCCCAGCAGTGACGAAGACACCCAGTGAGATGGCTCTGAAGAATGCTCCATGCCGCATGCGGGAGCCTCCGCCTGTGTCGCCATAAGTACATGCCATTTTACTGAACTCGGTTGTGTTTTTAAGCGAACCATAAAAAAAAAAAATTCCCGCACAGTGATTCTGATAAAATCACGTCATGTCCAGCATCCGAATCACACCACACAGTCCAAATACTGTCGATGTGGGACTCGTTTGAAGACTTGTACATACAGAAGGCGTCAATGTGAGCGTAGAATGTGGTCCGTCTCTGTCCTATGATCGGTTCTGTCTCTAAAACACAGGTGTGAAATTCTAGACCCAGAGGCCAGATCTTGTCCCACCGCATCATTTTATGCGGCCCGCTAAAGCAAACGCAGTGTTTACGTCATGTTTCTTGCTGAATGGATTTGTTCTTTTCACTTTAGCAGAACATTTGTACCATAATTGCGCTTTCTCTTCACTTTTCATATAATATTACAAGCACTTTCCCCCCACCCCGCCAAATCCCTTCTTAACATCAAGTGAACAACTGAAACGTTGCCATACACATGCCAGGCCAGTAAGTGTTCATGGCACACACTGAAACAGTACTGGT
The DNA here is from genome assembly GCF_024500275.1 of Phycodurus eques. Taxonomy (NCBI): domain Eukaryota; kingdom Metazoa; phylum Chordata; class Actinopteri; order Syngnathiformes; family Syngnathidae; genus Phycodurus; species Phycodurus eques. The sequence goes on along the minus strand of NC_084534.1, from coordinate 6,927,941 downwards.
TATCCGCCCCCGTGGAAAACCCTCTTGTTATATCCTTTGTCTGCATACGTGATTTAAGACGTCAGTGGGTAATGCGACTTTGTTGAACACGGTACCAATACAGTAAGTGTACACTGCCCGAGAAATGTTACAATGCTAACTACAGTACTGGGGTATTACATTACTGATTTGACTGTGATATACTCGCTTCGACCTAAATGCCCTGACTGACTGTCACCCGAAATCAGCTGGGATGGGCTCCTTATGACCCTGAACCGAATAAGCAGTTGAGAAAATGGATGGATGGATAAGTTTAACCCTTTATTCAGCAAAAAGAAAACTGGATTGTAACTCATCTGATTGATTATGAGGCAGCAATTTCTCACAAAAACCCACCAAATGATTTATTATATGATAATAATTACAGTGACAACCGTATAATAAAATATTACTCGACACTGTTATCTTGATAAATTATTATTATCATAAATAAGGATAATTGTACAAAATGTAAAGTAAGAACATATTGTTTTATGTATGTCAATAAATGTTTAAATGTGGAATTTGTAGGATATCAGTGTGTCTGTTGAGGGTTGAATTGTATGTTATTTTATTACAATAGTAATTGTAAAACTCATTACAGCCTCCGCAGTTAAGCACTATACCATAAAGGATATATTGCTGCCTGTAGAATCTTCCTTAAACGATGACGTTGGCACAGAGCGTTCGCTCCATGACTCGTGAGAGCCCGAGGCAGCTATATCTGATATAGTGATAACTATAAATATGTCAACAATAAATGTGCTAAGGCAAAACAAATAATAATTCAACTCGATTAAAAGAGATTATATTAAAGAATTAACCCATTTATATTTACAATATATATCAAATTTGTGGGTTGCGTATGTGTGGGGTGACCTACCTTTATGAGATGGAACTGTCGAGGGAGTCGAAAGTCGAACTGGGCTCAAATGTTGAGGATAAAGTGTGGGCTGCCAGATCGAGGATGCCACAACTTGACTGACCTTAACTGAAAAAAAAAAAAAAAAAAAGAAAAACCCCAAAAAACATCTTCTCCAACCAGCAGTAACGTTTAGGGCCCACAGTGCGTGGGAGGGATTTGGGGCAAGTTTCAGAGAGACACACCTCCAAAAAAGGATCCAAAAGACAGACACAGACAAAAAAAGCACTACAATGTCTGCAATTGATACCATAAAATGGTAATTAAAAATAGATTCAGTGCCATTATTAATAATCAAATCAAATATGCATATTGAGCAATTCAGTGGCGGATACAAACATGCAGATTAATGTTGGAGCTACGCAATGTAAATGTAAGCGTGTGTTTCCGCCAAACTACGACTAGCGGGTCTCACCTAAATGCTCGCAGTGAGAGTTTGACAGACATGGGAAGAAAATAAAAATGATAAGTACAAAGACTGATTTCTCTGACATGGGAATGCAAAGCACGGCAGTGAGAGCGAGAGATACGGTCTGATACGACCATGGTCTGGACATGCACAAGTCCGCACTGTGGCGGCCATTTGATAGTCAAAGCAGTCCCGCAGCTCTCTTCCCTTTGTTCATTTACAGTTTTCAGGGAAATTAGGGGAAGAAGAAGAAGAAGAAAAGTTTACGCACCAGGCATTTGTGCAAAGTGTGGCAATTAAACCGTGCTGATAGGTTATGTGGTTGCACAGGAGAAGAGAAACTGCAAATTCAATGTGGATGTGGGAAAATATGACATACAGTTGTGACCTTTGGGCAAATGTCCACGTTGGATTGTCCAGAAAGACAGGTAGGTCAAACATGGACTTCAGACCCAATAAATGTCTGAAAAACTGAGTCTATTGCTATTATTATTATTATTATTATTATTATGATTGTTGTGCTATTTTTCTCGACCGAATGTAGCCCACACTCTTGAACGTACCCCCACAAATAAATGAGGTATCACAAGATATGTCATGGCCATGCTTGAATCGTCCCCTCCGCCCATAAACGCTGTATTACCATGGCAACAACAACAACAAAAAACTACAGTGCAAAAAAAACTTGTATTCAAATGAATGGGGCGCCCACGAAATAAGTTCCTTTTTCTTCTAACTAAACCTCATTTGCACGACCCGTGTGTTTTAACTACACCCTCTGCTCTTTTTAACCAGTTTGATTTGGTCAGTTTGCCTTTCCTGCAGTAAGTTATTGGGCATGTGAAGCCGTCCGGATCTCCATACGACCCACCTCAACTTGTCTGTTGAAAGAGTTTTTTTTTTTTTTTCCCCCTCTTTGGCGTCGAATGTGCTTTCCATTCTAAACAGTAGCCTAGTATTGCAGCGGGGAGTTTTAAACACGCTGCAATGCAACCATGCATAAAGACGCCTGGTTGAGACACTTCTACCCTTTCTCATTTCAGGCTCTAAGCTTCCTTTTATTGCAAAACATTTAGAAAAAAAAAAATCAACTACCAATTCAAATTGTTTTTCGATTTCTATCACATTCTTGGTAGTGTTCCAGTCTGTTTTTTTTTTTTAAACTTGGCATAGTACTGAGACAGCACTGTTGATGTTTTTTAATTGTGTTCTTTTAGCCAGAGACTCAGGTCACGCTGTCGTATTGGTTTTGTTAGATGAAACTGCTTTCTTTGACACTGCGCACCATCACATCCTCCTGTGCCGGCTGGAGAACTGTGTGGGCATTCAGTCCAGTGCCTTGGAGTGGGTTCGGTCCTACCTTACAGGTAGAAAATTCTCGTGTTGGGGTTGATGAGTCGTCTTCTGCCCCTATCAGGTCTGGCGTGCCTCAAGGTTCTATTCTTGGGCTTCTTTTATTTTTTTGAACGTCTTCTTCTTCTTCTTGAGGATCTTCTCTGAAAACATGGCATCTCATTTCGTTTTGATGTGGATGAGACGCAAATTTACAGGCCACTCAAGCGACAATATGCGTACTGTGAAAAACAACTTCTCAAGTGTGTGCAGGAAGGACATTAAGGCGTGGATGTCTTCGCATTTCTTGCTTTTTTAACGACAAAAAGAATGAGGTCATATTGCCCCGGTGACCTTTCAATAGGTGAAACCCAGAGTTACCAATCCGGGAGTGAGGCTGGATGCTGAGCTAAAACTTCACACGCAGATAAGATGGTCAAGCTTTTTTCATCTGCGTCAACTGGCCAATGCTCATCCAGCCCTCTCCCACCATTACTTTGAGATTGTAATTCATGCTTTTATTATGAATTGTTTAGACCACCGCAAAGCACTTTATAATTATTATTTATAATCTAAGACTCTAAATTGTCCGTAGGTGTGAAAGTGAGTGTGAATGGTTGCTTGTTTATATGTGCTCTGCGATTGGCTGGCGACCAGTTCAGGGCATACCCCGCCTCTCGCCCAAAGATAGCTGGGATAGGCTCCAGCACGCCCGGGACTCTAGTGAGGATAAGCGGTATGGAAAATGAATGAATGAATGAATGAATATTTGTTTTGAAATCCCAGAAAATGGTCTTTAATCCTTATCTACATTTATTGTGGGTTTTTTTACGGTGTTATTTTTTAATTGTTCTTGTCATTCATTGGATTAACTTTTCATTCATTGTACTAATTTATTTCTTAACCAATTAATGTGGGTTTTATTTTGTTTTAACTTTGCTGAATCAGTTTTATATTGGTCTTACTTTATATCCTTGGTATTTTCTCTATCTATTGTTTTTTTGCTGTGTTTACATTTTTGTTTCTTTGGTTAATTTACATTGTGTTAATCACTGTGTTGTTGTTAAAGCGCTCTATAAATAAAGCTGGATTGGATTGGAGGCAACTGACAGACATGTTTCTCATCTCAATTTGATGACAAGCTTCCGATCTTTATCTTGTTGTCTTTTTTTTTCTTCGAAAAGTAAACCCTCACCCTTTGGCGTCGATAGAAAGCGAAAGCCTTGTATGTGACTTTTGGCTCATCCTATCACAGCGCATCCCAAATTCTTCACTGAACGTGTGTCGCGTTAGAGTGGAGGATTGGAATTTTAGAGGGTGAGTCCCCGGAAAAACCTCTCCAAAATTTTCCATTTAACTCGATACTTTGGCCACACAATTCTACCCCGTTCCATAAAACTTGGTAATTTTGTCAATGTCCAAATCAGGTGTCTTCTCTCCAAAACAGCCCATTTCTGTGTCACATGCAAGTTACTTTTGACCTTTTATTTCACTTGAAGCGAGAGATCAACTACTCCATTGCCTGCATTGTTATTGTTTTTTCAAATCTCTCAGTCAGAATCAATATTTTACACTTCATTTTACCTGCTTTAAATCCTTGATTTTAATAATTAGCTTTTAAATGACATAGAAAATGAGCATATCCATACATTCACGCAAGCCTCAGTAGTGTTACATGGACTTAATATCTCAACCGGTTTGGTCGTGATAGCAACTTATTGGTGGTGGGCATTCTCAACATTCCGTCACTCGGTGTGGCCAATCAACATCAGCCACCTGTCACATGACACATGCCCTAAATCCCCCCCCGAAACTGAAAATCTGGCTATTCCTCCATTACAGTGTTGTTCAGCCTCATTACACTAAAAGAAAAGTCCTTCACAAATGTGGCTTTTGGACTTGCAACAGTTAGAAATGTCTGTGCAAATTGTAGTTATTATTATTGTAGTTAACAATAGAATTGTAGTTATTAGTTATTATTATCATGCCCTGCAATTGCAATTACCATTATCATTATCAGATGTTCGGAAGAACGACATTGTAAACATTGACTTTTTGCAAGCGTTACTTTGTTTGTGTGTGCACGTGTATGTTTTACACACACAACCGTGTGTATGGCGTACACACACATCCACACTATTATCACTGGCACAGCCTTATTATTATTATTATTATTATTATTATTATTATTATTGCATAAACAATACTAGAGCTGTCCTCTCAAATCTTGCCCATACGAAGTTTTGATTGGCACTGTCAGTGAGGTATCGACTCAACAATGTGTTTCTTATTATGGTTGTTGTTTGATGTGCACTGCATCTGAGAGTACAAATATTTTGGCCACTTCATTCTATTCGAGAGCGTCTCTCAAATAGATGACGTGCAGGACTACACCACAGCAAACGACAACCGCAATTATTAAAGTCATGCCAAGACTGAGCATTATTATTCATCATATCATTTGCCTCACTGTGCATGACACAGATCATGCCTTGCCCAGATAAAACTGTAGCTTAGCTCAAATCTAATGACTAATAGCACATTGAAAGGAAGTCGAATAATCAGAGGGTTAAAAGTGTGTTATGCCGATGCTTGTAACCCTTAGTGACTGCGCGGAGACGTACATTTCAGGGACAATAGTGTTCGTATGTATTAGTAGAAGAGCGCAGTGGTGTGCATGTGTGAGTGAGATGAGAGCAACTGGGCAGGGATGTGGCTTGTGCTGCAGCGTGAGTGGACTGCTCCGCTTAGATAAGTGCTTATCAAGATGAAAGGGGGAGGCCAGGAATGAAACGCTGTCAAACACTCACACACATGTGCACACAAGAGAGTAACATCTGCACTTTCGCATGCGGCGCAGGAAAATACAGCACGCGTACAGCACTCGGGTCATTCAGACGCAAACAACACAGGCATGGTTTGAGCTGACATAGTATCATCGCATTTGGACGTTTAGCGGGACGGCACTCGTTGGCTGTGGTGTGCCGCTAGTAAATTCGGAGGACTGACAAACAATTCCCAGGAAATGAACTTGTGTGTAGGCAGTGCTCTTATCTCTGCCACACAGGACCTACTGGGACAGTGTACACACACACACACACGCACACATAAACTCGACTTTTACTTATGCCACTCCTGACTCCTGGGGTCTTTAAATTGACTCGAGACGAAACTTGAGTCAACTGTGAGTCGACTTGAACATTTTAGCCTTCCGTAACATTGACCCTATTCTCGGCTCGCATCGAATATTGGCCCTCTCTTGCTCTAACTTTGATCTGTAGATTGTTTGTACCTCTCGACGTGACATAATGCACTCTTAGGCTAATATTAACTTGACCAGACTCCAGATTTGACCTAACTCACCTTTAACTTCATCCTTAAAGTGAGGTACTACACGCAGAACTGGTTACAATTTGACACAGATTCCCCAAGTCCTCTCAAAGTCAGCAATTGATTATTGCATGGCTCTAAAAGATTATCCCGAGCGATTATCCTGTCAAGTGTGGTGTGTTAAGATAGATTTTATACATATATCCTTCACGATCTGTTTGGGAAACGGTTGAGGCCGAAAGTCATAAATGTTAAACCTGTTCAATATTAACGATTGCAAATCTTTCTATGGGTGCGGTGAAAACTGACAATGGTGGAGCCACGGACTCTGTGACTGGGGAAGGGGATCGTAGACAATGTTCTGTTTTACTTCATTTTGGATTACCAAAATTATTTCAATGCCAGAATAATGAGAGATTGTTTTAGGCACTCAGGGGGGGGGGAGCAGTGCACCACCAACACTGTGTATAGTGGGGATGGGGCACTGCTGACCTCGACTCGGGACGTTGTGAGTCGGTGGGGAGAATACTTCGAAGACCTCCTCAATTCCACCGACACGCCTTCCCATGAGGAAGCAGAGTCTGGGGTCTCTGAGGCGGGCGCGTGTATCTCTGGGGTTGAGGTCACCAAGGTGGTTAAAAAGCCCCTCGGTGGCAAGATGAGGTTCGGCCGGAGTTCCTCCAGGGTCTGGATGTTGTGGGGCAGTCCTGGCTGACACGCCTCTGCAACATCACGTGGACATCGGGGACAGTGCCTCTGGATTGGCAGACTGGGGTGGTGGTCCCCCTTTTTAAAAAGGGGGACGGGAGGGTGTGTTCCAACTACAGGGGGATCACACTCCTCAGCCTCCCTGGTAAGGTCTATTCAGGGGTGCTGGAAAGGAGGGTCCGCCGGGAAGTCGAATCTCGGATCCAGGAGGAGCAGTGTGGTTTTCGTCCTGGCCGTGGAACAGCTCTTCACCCTCGGCAGGGTCATTGAGGCTGCACGAGAGTTCGCCCAACCAGTCTGCATGTGTTTTGTGGACTTGGAGAAGACGTTCGACCGTGTCCCTCAGGGAGTCCTGTGGTTGGTGGAGTATGGGGTACCGAACCCCCTGATACGGGCTGTTCGGTCCCTGTACGACCAGTGTCAGAGTTTGTCCGCATTGTGAGTCGGACTCGTTCCCGGTGAGGGTTGGACTCCGCCCAGGCTGCCCTTTGTCACCGATTCTGTTCATAACTTTTATGGACAGAATTTCTAGGCGCAGCCGAGGCGTAGAGGGGGTCCGGTTTGTTGGCCTCAGTATCGCATCTCTGCTTTTCGCAGATGATGTGGTTCTGTTGGCTTCATCAAGCCGTGATCTCCGACTCTCACTGGTGGAGCAGTTCGCAGCCGAGTGTGAAGCGGCTGGGATGAAAATCAGCACCTCCAAATCTGAGACCATGGTCCTCGGACGGAAAAGGGTGGAGTACCCTCTCCAGGTCAGGGATAAGATCCTTCTCCAAGTAGTTCAAGTATCTCGGGGTCTTGTTCACGAGTGAGGGAAGAATGGAACGCGAGATCGACAGGCGGATCAGTGCAGCGTCTGCAGTGATGCGGACTCTGTATCGGACCGTTGTGGTGAACAAGGAGCTAAGCCGAAAGGCGACGCTCTCAATTTAGCGGTCGATTTACGTTCCTACCCTCACCTATGGTCACGAGCTGTGGGTCGAAGCTCGGTCATCCGGGAGGAGCTCAGAGTAGAGCCGCCGCTCCTCCGCATTGAGAGGAGTCAGATGATGGCTCGGGCATCTGTTTAGGATGCCTCCCGTATGCCTCCCTGGTGAGGTGTTCCGGGCACGTCCCACCGGGAGGGGACCCGGGGGACGACCCAGGATACGCTGGAGAGACTAGTCTCTCAGCTTGCCTGGGGACGCCTCGGGATCCCCTCGGAAAACCTGGATGAAGTGGCTGGGGAGAGGGAAATTTGGGCGTCCCAGCTAAAGCTACTGCCCCCGCGACCTGACCTCGGATAAGCGGAAGACAATGGATGGATGGAGATTCAAAGTCAAAAGTTTACTTACAGTAAGATTTCTAAGATGTATTTAAGCAGTTTAGCGGGGGGGGGGGGGGGGGGGCAGATGATGATGTCATTTCTTTAGACGCTTCTGATATTTGGTCAACATTATCTTTCGGAGATGTCAGAGAATCGGCCTTCTGCTGACTTTGATCGCAAGAAAGAGAAATTGGCCGGATTGTGGGTATGTGTGTACCTCGCTTAGAGCAGTAAGGGCACGTGCCGATTTTTTGTTACTCATCATGTGTGGGTTCCTTCACATTTTTAAACATCGGTGAAGATGTTAAAATTCGGAAAGCGTCGACCTGGTTAGATTCACTTTCATGTGACCTTCGCCTTGATCTTACTGTGACCTTGATGAATTCCCTCCACAAGCATCTCCCATTTTGAACAGAGGTTGAATCGTACATTATCGTACATTGAACATAACCTAAAAATACCATCAAATGTAGGCTACAATTATACGCTTATTTCATTCTAATGAATTACATCAATTCATCCCAACACCTGGCACAGAAAGGAAGCTTTTGAGGACGTACCACAGATACTGCCCCCTGGTGACAAATTACGAAATGACCAAAAAGATGATACAATCATGGACTTCGTTTTAATTCTTGGATGGCAATTTATTTCCGTGCGTATCCCTTAAAATGTTCGTGTTAGACTTTCAGTTGTGATTACAGGGAGTTCTCGGTTTGCGGAGTTCTGCGACGTAACCTTTAACGTCAATTTCTCGGAGCGCGCCGTAGTCGTATTCGAGTCACCAAATAAGCTTTATTATGGGGTGGCTTCCAATAACAGCAAGAACACGTTTAGCTCCAATGTTAAACAAATAAAAAATAATTGGGTGTGCTGTGAATTGCTGTTAATTTCAACGTGAGCCACCACAAAAAAAACGGCCCCCAGTATGGTTGCAGTTGGTGAAGTTGTGGTCGCTGATTGGGGATGTGGGGGGTGGGGTGAAGACACCAAGCCCGGCTGTTTACCATGTTTATTTTTTGGATGATAAAAGATACATTACTCCCTACAGTACAAAAAAACACACATTTGAAAATACAAGACATTTCCAGGTAGCTTGCGACTCGTCGAGAGAAACTCGCAACGACTGCCAGTGGTGACAGAACCACTCGTGGAGGGGAAAGGTCAGACACATCTCGGCACTGCTGACGGTGACCTATCGAACAAGGGTGCAAAAAGAGTGACCCTGCAAACGGACTGAGGAAGGGAAGGACACACTTGAATACCACGTGGAGAGAGGAACAAACTTATTAAATGTTTTTTTTTTGTTGTTTTTCCTTGTAGAACCTTCAGCGTATGATCTAATTAATTTAAGGCATCACTACCAAAATACACTGCTTTTGCATGCATGTCTAGTTTTGTTCAACAGACACACTGACACGCACAAAAAATAAGAATGCATTTGAAGAGAAAGTTCAGCCAGACAAAGAAACTGAGCGAACCCACAAAAGGTAGATTAGATGAGAGACAACAGAGAGAGAACAGGCTGGCCAGTATCATCACAACAGAGATGCGCGGCCTTGGCGAAAACACACACTCCAGTACAAGTTGGTGCTGTACTGTCATGGGATTATGACTCCCACACGCAGAATCGGCATGATACAGGCAAATCAAAAACAATCAGGGAGACTATACATATCTTTGTATATAGATTTTTTTCTTTCATCGTAAATACACAAAAAGGCAATGAAGAGATGACCAATGTGAAAAAACAGCATCACAGGTAATTATATAAAAGGCCAACGTGACTTTGTTTTGTTTTATTCTTGCTCTATGAACGAACTAATTTACAAGTGAGTACACTGGCTATGTAAGCTCTTTTGCTCAAAGACAACCTCAATCGAAGTCACACAGGTTTGCACCTCGCAGCTGACTGGCATGCCATCTGCAGTTTGAAATACAGAGTCAAAGAAGGGGGGAAAAAAAAAATTAAAATTTATTAAATGGATTCACATACATCAATAGGATAGGGGAATATGCCTACTAATATAATTTGACATTCTACCCAAAAAAAAAAAATGAAGAGGTGAGAGACCACATTCATGAGAATAAAAAGCATAGGACAACTGAGTGGGATGTTAAGGGAGCGGGTATGAATCCCATGAAACCATGTTTGGCAAACAAAGCAAAAACAAGCATGGAGAACGTTGTAGTAAACAAAGTAAAATCTATCCCTGGGTCCACTTAAAGTTCCCTTCAGTCCTATAACCTCTGCAGTTCTACTTGAAACAAATACATACAAAAGTTTCGCTCTTTCATTACCATCTGTTAACAAGAACATACAACCAACTGAGTGACGACTTTTAAAAATATAGTGGCAACTTCAACATGGCCACCCATCTGCCCACAAACACAAACTATTGGGTGAGGGGAGGAACAACAGTTTAAAAAAAAAAAAAAAAAAAGTGATGTTTTTAAAAATGCACACATACACAGTCGGGGGAAAGCTTAAAAAAAATATATACAAAAATAAACTACACAAAAAGATCTGCGCCATTGCACGCTAATTTTTGGGGAAGATTTTGCAATGATTTGTGTGTGTGTGTGTGTGTGTGTGTGTGGGGTGCAAGTCTCAGTCGGAGCAAAGTTCAAGGTCAATTCTCTACAAATTATTTTATTTTGGGGGAGGGAGACCACATCCGGATGCCACCAGTCCTCATCTTGGGGTGAAAAGCACACAGTGATGACGTTACCAGGAGTCCCGTACCATCATGACTGTATGGACTCAGGTCTTGTTGATGCAATTTGGAGCAAAAAAGAAAGGAAAAAAATCATGTCCTCTCATTAAGGACAAGTGCTTTATTTGATTCCATACTGATTTCCGTTCATCTAATCTAATGCCTCCACAGCCTTGTTCCAACACTGTACATTTATGTAGTCTCTCGCTACATCCCCCACAAAAGATGACCCAGAAAAAAGTAACATAGCACCCAGGCTGGCTCCCACTTTGTGAAAGATGAAAATGGTTCTCTACTGTTAAACTACTGAAACAAGCCCCCCAAAAAGCAAACATTAAAATGGCGAAAAAGGATTCGATTCGACTGGAAAAGATAATGTGCTTCTAGGTTTATGCCACTCTACAAATATCATGGCCAACAGAACATGGACGAAAGAGGGTTTTATCTACAGAAACGACTCAGATTGACTATCATCTCGGCTTCATTCGGGTGTTGTGCCTCTGGTGTTGTCGTGTCTGAGACTTGAGGGTGGAGGAGGATGCTGTTCGGATGACATTGAGGATGAAGAGGTCTTCCTGATAAAAAGGACAGCAAATAGGAAAAGGACAAAGGGGGAGGGATCTCTGGGAAACCTCACTGGTCCGTCCTTGCTTTCTTTGGACCAGTAGTCTTACTGGAAGAGCACACAAAAGCAAAATAAGTACAGCATGTTTCAACGTTAAGTCTTGCCACCATGTCAGGCCAAATTAAGTACTTACGTATCAGGAGAGGTGCCTGGTCTTTTGGGTGCCGGTTTTGCAGAGGCACCATCTTTGCCAGATTCTATGAAGCATCATGTTCGTTACAACATTGTCTCACGTTGAAATATTAGTTTAAGAATTGTGCTTCTCACCCTGCAGCCATCGAACTTGAGTGGCAGGACCGTAGCCCTTCTCATTTCGGGCGGCGATGCGGAAGATGATGGCTGGCTTGGTGGTGTAGTCGATGTGGGCATTGGAGAGGCTGGAAGACTGCACCAGGCAAGAGGGGTTGGGCCCACAGTACACGCGCATAAATGCTAACTGGGCCGGGGTGGAGGCCTTGGCCTCGGCCGTCTGGTTGCTCTGGATGGCCAGGTACACGGAATACTCGATGATCTTCCCCGACGTCACACTGGGAGGCTCCCAGGTCAGGTGAGCGCCATCTGGGCTCTGTGTGACAGAACAGTTATAGTGTTATAGTTATGGTTGCTAAGGGGGGGGGACGACGACGACGACACAATTTCCATGAGACGTTAAGATGGGAAACTTTGGAAAGGTTTTCTAGTCTAGCATAAATATTAAGATTTGGTTTTGTCATAAGCAGACATCTGTGCAAAATAATACAATAAAACATGTCATTTCATGATAAAAGCTTGATAAAGTTCTACCTACGCTCAATCTGTTATTTCTCAGTATATACAACTATCAAGTTTTAAACATTCCATAAACTAAACAATCAATTCATACAGAACAAAGAAATTAAAATAAGTTAAATAATGCTCATCCCCAAGTACTAACAAGTGCAACCCCACCGTCCCAAATTACCAACAGTTCCATTCAAAATGTGGAAAGGAAAATATAAAAAGTCCAGATTGGTGAACCCATCCGTACTTGTAATGGAGAATTGCACAGTGCATGATGGGGATGTGGTTGATTTGCATTTGATTGAGGAATAGCAGTTATTCAACTCTACTCGCATGAAATCTGGTGTTTTTAGCTAGAATTACATTAAAAACAAATTTTCTCCAACTACATGATTTCTTATAGAGGTGCACCAATGAATCGAGAACTAATCGATTAATCGTTTAGTAAGGCCGGGCGATTCTGGAAAAATAAGATTTTTTAAATTGATATTTAAATCACGATTAATAAACATTATTCATTGATTTCTAAACTTATTAACTACTAAAACTCAACTCTTTAAATTTAACTTAAGAACCAGCAAATGAACTCATAACAAGTAAAATAATAATATATTAAAAAATAAAAATAAAAACAGTCATGGCTAAAAACATTGGCCCACCTGGGGTGACTGTCTGGTCTATTCTACAAAATGTGTCAACAACCAAAAAAAAACACCCCTCTCAATATGCTGGCATTTAGCGAATGGAAATAACATTGGTAAACCTAATTGACCCAAAACAGGAACATTTTAGTCGGATTTCATGTCAGACAGTCAGGGGGAAAAAAAGCATTTGTCTTTTTTAGGCTTTACACGATCAGGATTTTTGGGGCCGATCATCGAGATTTAAAAAAACGATAACCGATCACAAGATGGAGCAATGCGTCTATTTAAATGACTTGTTCATTTCCTGTGTATACTTGTGTACTGTATACTGAGTATCTTCAAAAGTATTCTCTAGTCCAGTGATTCCCAACCAGTGTGCCATGGGAAATGATCAAATTTGACTTGTAGACCAAATTTGTCTTGTAGTCTGATCAACGCATTTTGTGTTGTCTGTCCCACACTGCCGACATGTTTTTTTTGAGAACGTACCACAAGGCAAAAAATAAACTAGCTTTTGGATTTCAAATATACTGTAGACGATTGCAACGCGGAGTAAATCTCTTTTGCGGAGCCGATCTATGACGTCATGGATCGGATCAGCGAATTATGACAAAGCCAATCAGCATAAAATGCCAATTATCGGCCGATACGGATCAAGCTGATCAGATCGGGGTAAAGTCCAGTCTTTTTATACAAAGCCACAAAAGACTATCTGCTGTTCCTGCTTTGAGTTACTTGGCCTCTTAGAGTGATCCATGCATTGAGCTACTCATTTCTGTAAGCTAAAAAACAAGTAGTTGAGGAAAGTCGCAATAATAAAACCAACTGTTTTTTTAACAGATTAGGAAGAATATATTCCTGTGAGTATTGTTACACTGTCTGTCTGTCTGTTACTATGGCGTTGTGTGAATATTGGTTATTTTAAGTTAAATCCCTCCCATGATTTAATGCTAATATTAACTAGCCTGCGGCACGGTGGACGACTGGTTAGAGCGTCAGCCTCACAGTTCTGAGGACTCGGGTTCAATCCCTGGCCCCGCCTGTGTGGAGTATGCATGTTCTTCCCGTGCCTGCGTGGGTTTTCTCCGGGCACATCCCAAAAACATGCATTAATTGGAGACTCTAAATTGCCCGTAGGCGTGACTGTGAGTGCGAATGGTTGTTTGTTTCTATGTGCCCTGCGATTGGCTGGCAACCAGTTCAGGGTGTACCCCGCCTCCTGCCCGATGACAGCTGGGATAGGCTCCAGCACGCCCGCGACCCTAGTGAGGAGAAGCGGCTCAGAAAATGGATGGATATTAACTCGCCTGTCAACAGGTTTTTCCATTGACTGTTGGCATAAGCTGGTAATGTCTAACACGATGTCTTGTATTTAAATATAGAATGTGTGCAATTCGTTTTGTTGTGTGTTTGGTTTTACAGTAAATTCAAACTAGGGTGGTCAAACAGCTTAAAGCACCCTCAGGGAGCACAAAAGAACATGAGTCACACGCTTGCTACAAGAAACACAGGGTGCGTTTTCAACGCAGAAACTTGCATACACAACCCACGCCACGGCACAATCATTTTTCTTTGATTATAACGTTTTTCTGTTTCTGAGAAGCCAAAATCGGACTCCTGATTAAATTTCAATTAATCACCCAGCTCTTCATTTAGAGTTCTTGTTTAAAGTTCCCATGCCATATTTTTTTTTTCATATACTTTTATCGGGTTTGGAAGATAATTTTGGGTTTTCAAGCTATTCTAGTTGGTCTTTTATGCTTGGCGATTGAAACGGCCGGATTCCTTATTAATATTTGATATGTAAATCAACTTTGCTCTAATTCAATTGCTCTTATTCTTAATTTAAATATGGGAACCAGCTTTGCTCTGCTTGGTCCTTGGCGATATCACGGTGGATTGTGGCGGCCAGGCGATTATAGTGACATTGCATTTGGATCCTTTGATTTCTTACTATAATTGTGGCGCACAATTCACCAAGCGTTGGCTTGTTGGCCCACTGAGCTGAAAGGGGACGTGGGTGAAAATTGAAAGAGGGGTGGGGAATTTTTAGGTTATGCTTGTCATCCGCTCCCATTAATTTGAACTGAGCCTGCGTGCAACATTCATCGCTGGCGACAATGAATGCAAGCTTTGCTTTTTCATCCACAGTTACATTAAAAAGGATAAATATAGTTCAGGATTGTTATAAAACACAAAATGTATACTTATAGACTGTATTTGTATGGTTGAGACTCGCTCGCTTTGACACTCAGAAATGCCGTTCAGCTAAGTTGAGTGGGAGGGTACCAACCACAATGTGTGGAGGTACTTAAATATTAATTGATAAACTACGTCACGACGACGGCGATTTCAAATCCACCCATTTTGCCGTTTATTGCCTTTTGCATTCAATCGACAAACTGCATAGATGTCAAACTTAAACTATGTCACAGAATAATTTTTGCTCTGTTATGCATAAAACTACAAAAAAAATTGATTTTGATGGCATGGGACCTTTAACTTAAAATTCTCTGATTTCAGCCTCTCAAAGACTCTATTTCAGTAGTCCTCCATGAGAGCAAACTGATTATCTTTGTGTTTAATCAAAAGACATTTGCAGACATCTGCTTTTACTTTGGAAAACAATGTCCAACATTTGTGTGTATTTTCTGTCAGAAATTACGGAACAAAACAGTAACTGAATCAATCAATTTATGGCTGCACATTTTCTGCAGTCAATTTGAAATAATTTCCTGTTTTTCAATAAAGGGATGGATTTTGCTTTAATTCAATTACGTGACGAAAATAATCGACAGATTACTCTTAAAATAATCTTGAGCAACCTTGATTTTTTTAAAGTCCTAATTTAAACCAATATGTTCCCATCCCTGTTTTTTTCACCTCATAAATTCCCATGAAAAGTTACCAACTGAAAATTCCAGGAATTTTGCAACCCTCGTCTATTTGGGCCAAAATCCCACGGGCTCAGCTTTACTTGTGACTTTACCTTGCTGATTTTGATGGCGCATGGTGCGCCGGGGAATCCAGGCAGGCAAGTCTTAAAAGCGGATATCTCTGAGAACGCCCCACGGCCACAAGCATTGATTCCAGCTACACGAAACTTGTACGCTGTCCCAGGCTGAAGCTCCATTTTCTTCATCTGGCCGTAGTCTGGAATAACGCCAGAGTCATCCTAATGGATACAAGACGGATACAACAAAAGTGAACAAGTACTTCACAAGAAACTGAAGTATAAAAAGGAGGTCTCAGAGGATATTTACATCTCCTTGTGAATCATCTGCTGGCACATAGAAGTGAGTGACAACCATATTTGTCACTTTGACAATCCCGACATCAAACCACTGATTCTCTTTCTTTACAGCAGGCTTCACAGGGGTTGGCTGAGGGGCTTGTTTCTAGACACCAACAAAGTGATACACATTCTGTCAACGGACACTCCAGATTCCATTCTCCAAGAAAAGTCAACAAGGCTGTTCTGCCAAAACTCACCTCTCCCTCAATGCCATTGGCTACTTCAGCTAGCGCAGCTGCCGCTTGCAGCTTGGCGGGACTGGCCACTGATACAACCGGTGCAAATGTACTCGACGGAGCCAGTGCTGTGTGGATAGGAAGTGGCGAGACAGGAAACATTAATCCAGTTGTTTTCAACAAAACATCCAGTGGGGTTGGGGGGGGTAGAAAAAGCGCTCCATATTAAACAGATGAAAACGGTCAATTAACCATGCCATTTTACATGATCTCTCATAACGAAAAGCACGTTTCCGGATACCAAGTCAGATCCAGTTGTTCAGTACTGGGCTCATACACTTTTTTTAACCAACAGTTTTCCATGACTTTCCCCAAAACTTTCCCCTTAATTTCCAAGACCAAAAAAATTTACACATTTAAGTCAGACCACAGAAAATAATTGAAATGCACACACGCGTCAACCATATCGGCCGCAGAGGAGTGCCCCCAAAATTCAGAGCCAATCAATGTATTAGTGTTTTTTCGTATTTGATCCATCCCACAATCTAATGTGTATGTCCATTTGTTTCGACTTCAATTGTCTGTTAAGACATTCGTCGAACAGCACAACATATGCAGTTTGTTGTGACACTTCTTTAAGTAGCAGCTTCTTAAAATACGGAGCAGGCCCGTATGTGCACACGTGACTGCACTCTCTCACCACTCGCAAAATTACTCGCAATCTGGCTGTCGGGAAACATTAGCTTGAAAGGACGATTCATGTTCAATTTCAATTACTTTTCCAGGTTTTTCATGAACGTGCGAACCCTTTCAGTAAATATATGACGTTTTACGGTAATACTTTATATTTTTTTACGTCACTGCGGGTAAAAAGCCAAGCGTGGAGGCTCTCTGATGACAAAATGCCAAGTGTAGTCAATGGCGGAACGATAAGGCAAACGGCCTCTCGAATATTCACACACACCTTTATTCTCACCCGTTTGTGTTATTAGAATATAGCTACAGCCGTCAGCGCAATATGCTTTTGCCTGGACAATTGTGAAATGTAATTTGTGGTTCAATTAAATATTTAACGTCATTTCACAATAAGAACACCAGGGGCAGCAGTTTTTCCATTGCAGCAAGTTGGTAGGTGTGTGAGGGTCAGTCACCGACAGTAATTCATTTCCGATTGTCCAGTTGGATCGCGTGGCTCAGTGTGCAGGGGGCCTTACTCTCAGCAGTGGTACGTGGCAGCAGGGAGGCCACTGCACTTGTTACTGCGGCAGCCATCTCGCTGTGTCCGTTGCTCTCCACAGAGGGGTCGTTGAGGCTGTCAGCAGGAGCGAGGCCCTCAGTGGGCATGCTTGTGTCTACAGCACCTTGCTGAGCGGCAGCCTGGGCCTCCTGAAGTTGCTGCTGTTGCTGGACCAGTGCTGCGAGCTCCTGCTGTGTCAACATGATGGGGATGGTGGTGGTTTGCTGCCCCTCCCCGGCTGCATCACTTTCATCTGCACAAAAATAATTTGTTTCGGTACCTTTTGGACAGGCACAACATTTGTGGCCTTTGAAAAATGAAAAACTCACTCATTACAGCTTGCTGGGCAGCCTGGAGGACTGCTTGGATGGCCAAGGCCTGAGCTTCTTCAGTAGCTGCTGCCTGAGCAGCGGCCTCTGCTGCAGCTGTGACAGCCAGCTCCTCGTCTGACAGCCCCGTTACCATCAGTGTGGCCCCCTGGCCCTCAGACATGAGCTCCGATGGCAGGTTCAAGGCTGTGGCTGTGGCTACTGCATCTCCCTGACCAAAACATGACAGTGTCAGTAAAGATCCAGGACTGGTGTGACAAGATTTCAAACTCAAACTACATTAACTTTTCCCCTTTAACTAATTCAGTGCCAAAAACCTATAAATACATTTACTAAAACCCATCTAACGTTGACTAAAACCCATCTGTTAAGTGGCACAGATGTATTAATACATTTTGCACGTTTTGTCATGGCATCAGGTACAAGGCTTTGTGCAGCTCCATTGTAAATAAGCCACAGCAAGGATTATACCATGGTGAACCAATACTAGATGGCAGCAGTGCCTTTGATCAGAGCTCTGTAAACATGGTCAGAAGAAGAAAATATCCGGAGAGGGGGTGTGGCGTGATGGTGGAGTGGTGTAGAAGGAGAGTGTGGTTGAGAGAAGGTGGAAATTGCAAAAAAAAAATAATAATAATTTAAAAAAAAAATACACGTCACGTTTGTCAAATGACGATGGCAAACGTGGGCGGATGACAGGGATGAGGCTTCGAAGCGGAACCGTGTGTAACGACGGTAGTGTCGAGCAATGGTGGCGGTGAGAATGCAACCCGCTCAAAGTCCACTTCGCCTTAGGCTTCGTCTGCCGATGACTATTCGGACTACAGCCCTGAGCCTGAAGCAGATTAGTCCGTCAAGTTCAACTGGGAGCAGCAGGGCATCCTCCCCTTAAATCCCCAGAAAGTCACGGAAGTGGCAAGAACTAGCTAACTTCCATAGCCTGAGCAATTACTTCTTTTACCCTCCATCATGCACAATATGTACACCAGTTTGTCCCACGATATTATACATGTACAGATAATACATACTGTAGATATGGACAAAAACATGACGTGGAGCTTCGATAGCTAGATAAACTTGATATTTTAGTTATAGATAGCAGTGCACAAAAAAAAATACAAAATACATAGTGCGATCAGTTTTTCTAAAATACCACTGTTTACAGTCTTACCAAAACTGGGCTTTATCTTGTCAAATCAATCGACACTGGATACACTCGTTACTATGGCAACGACAACAACAATAGATCGCGCAAATTTATAGTGTGGGGGGAAAATAAAATAAGGCAAACCGTGTGGTGGTCATCACCGATGCTCGGGAGAGGACGTTCATTCACAGATTGCTTGAGGTATGTTCACATACTTTTAATTAGGCTTTACACGATCAGGATTTTTGGGGCCGATCACCGATCAGCAAGTTTAAAAAAAATAAAAAAAAAAGATAACCGATCACATGACTTTTTCATTTATTGTATGTACTGTATACTGTATCCATCCATTTTCTGTACAGCCTATCCTCAAGGGTTGCGGGCGTGCTGGAGCCTGTCCCAGCTCAAATTGATTCTCTACCATTTTAGACAAAAGTTAAAACACCAATGACCTCTAGGGGGGTATTTCAAGGATTGGCCACTGACATAAATTCAGGTCAAATCCACATTACAACATGACAGAAATAATGGGTGCCAATTTAATGTAATTAAATTACTTTATTGCATTTAAATTACTTTAATAAATACTGTTAATGACATGCTTACTCTAACTTTCTCACTGTCCCAGCTATTTGGACGGATGTTGTCCAGAGTTTGGCCGTTTCACTCCACCCCTCTTCCATCACGCTGCGTTGCTTGAACGCGGCATGCTCCTCCTCGTGTACATTCTTCAGGTGCTCGATCGAATTTATTGTGTTGAAGCACTTAGATGACATTCCCCACGACATACTTCAGTTGTGCACAGACTGCAAATAACTTACGTGTCGTTTGTCCGAGACACCGCAAAAATAGTCCCACACACAAAAATAGCACTAAAAGTTGTATGTAAACATGCCGGCGTTCTTACATTTCAGTGTGTGCAAAGTAATTTAATTAGAATAAAGTAATTTAATTACACAAAGTTAGCACTCATTATTTCTGTCATGTTGTAATGTTGGTTTCACCTGACTGAAAACTTAAACTTATGTCAGTGGCCAATCCTTGAATTCCCCCTCGAGGTCAATGTTTTACCTTTTGTCTAAAATGCTCGAGAATACTTTTGAATATACTCAGTATACACTACACAAGTATATACAGTAAATGAACAAGTCATTTAAAGAGACACACTGCTCCATCTTGTGATCGGATATCGTTTTTTTTAAACTTGCTGATCGGCCCCGAAAATCCTGCTTGTGTAAAGCCTAATTTTTATGGTAATTGTTTATTTTTTATCATTTAAAGGAGGTGCATCAAGCAGTGGTGGGGGTTCTCATGGCTGGTCGTCTGCTGACGGGGAACTAACAAAGATCAAATTCACGGCGACTCCTGGGCACCGCTGCAAAGTTGGATTCTGACCAGCCAGCACACTTCCTGGAGTGGTTGCTTACAATGGAGCTGCTTCAATATATTGTGAATGAAACAAACCACTTCGCTGTGGATTTTCTTGAAGCACAAACCAGCAGTCTGCCACACAGCAGTGGAAACGGGTCGAAGTCGCTCACAGTCCAACAGGTCGAAATATTTTGGGACTCTACTAACCAATCCTTGCAATGTAGTGGTCTGTTGATGAAACGTATGCCACGCAGTATTTTGGCAATACTATGGCAAGGAACCGCTACCAAATTATATGGCGGTTCCTACATTTGAACACAAATGCATCACATGAGGCTTCTGATAGAAAGCATAGAGTCCGACCAGTGCTTGACTACTTGGTGGACAAGTTCAAGACATTGTACCAGCCTGAAGAAAACGTATGCATTGATAAAGGAATGATGAAGTAGCGGGGATGCCTGTTCTTCCGGGTATACAACCCGCAAAAATCCATCAAGTACGGAATAAAATCGTACATGTGGGACTCGAAGGCGGGATATTGCTTCAACATGCTGCCGTACACAGGGGAATCCTGTACGCTCTCCAGTGTTGTTTTTGTGCTCCTTGACCGCCTCGCAGGACATGGCTACACTCTGTTCATTGACAATTTGTATAATTCAGTTGACCTGTATGAGTGTCTACTTGATAAACTAAAATTTGCGGGACGCTGAGGAAGAACAGAGGGGAACCTCAGCCCATAAAAGCGGCAACAAAAACACACTTTGGAGGCAAGGTAATGGTTGCATGGCAGGACAAACACATTGTGAAAAGGTAACAACCTGCCACCACAATATAATGAACAGAGTGGACGTGTGGAAAAAAGGACAGAGAAAGAAGCCAGAGTTTTTCATAGAGTACAACCCGCACATGAATGGAGTGGATAAACTCGATCAGAACATTGCTTATTATCCATTCATTCGAAGGTCACCAAACTGGCCGGAGAATTTTGCGACCTCTCTTTTTCAGATTAGCATTTTCAACGCCTATGTCCTATATAGAACCAAACACCCAAATAAATCTCTATCCTTCCTGCAGTTTATAATAGAGGTAGAAAAGTCCTGGACCACAACTCGACATGAGGGTGCTGACGTCTTGAAACGCCAAACTCTGTTGTATAGTAGGAAATCACTGTTTAGATATTTGCTGTAACTTACCTAGGTTCTACTGCTGTTTACTAACGAACGGTAAAAGGTAGAAATGTACTTTTTTTCTGATGAAAGAAGACAGTTTAGTATTTCTTTTGGTAGGTTCCATGTTTATATATCTATAGAACAATCCGTCAAAATCGTCAAAAATGCCACTGAGGGGGCTGCAGTTTCTGAAAACGGCTGGTACTGAATGAGTTAATTTGGGCCAGACGATCCACCTATGAGTTAATTTGGGCCAGACGATCCACCTACAGCTATAAAAAGATCCTGTCCCGTTTTGCTTTGTTTAGTGCACAAGAAGAGGTGAGAGTTGTGGCAGGACAACTTGTGGCTGCTTCACCATGACAACGCACCTGCTCACAATGCAGAGTATCCGACAGTTTATTGAACATTGCCGTAGTACCACGTTGCGCCACAACATGTTGGATGGTACTGAAGGGTCTACTGGCAGAGATTCAGTGTAATTGGAGCAAGAAGAGACGGAAAACACCCCCAACATACTCCAGTAATAAGCATCGTTCCCACAGTATTTGTGTATCCCGTTTGTATGTGTTGCTGCTCCATTCGTGTTAAAGTAGCAGTTGTTTAAAGGTTTCAAACTGCAACATCCATGCTAATTTCCATTAGCCCGTCAATATGGCATTTTGCATTATGTTAGCATTAAGCTAGTAGTTGGCTTGGTTGATGGTTAGTGTTTAAGTATACGTTACCAGCTCTTTTGTTTTGTGCTTTAGTTTTACAGTTAAACCTAACAGGCACTGACAAATAGCCTAAAACAAGCACATATCGCCTCTTATTCAGATAACTGCGAACGAGTCCTTGCTCTGTTTCCTCAGTGATGGTATACGACAGTCTCCCACTTCACAGCGAGTGTGGAAATAGGAGTTAATAAACGTTCCAAAAAGTGTGTTACAATAAGTCTAAATGTGTTTTAAGTGAGTGGGAGTGGTGAAACTATAAAAGTGTTTTTAAACGGTCTCTCTATATCGCAAAATATTACCCATCATGGGCGAGTCTGGAACATATCCATCACAATAAATGATTCTCTATAGAGCAGGTGGCTGTGATAATTCACAAAAACAACGCATCGCTGATTGAACTTCAGATAGTAGCACAGCACAAGTGTAGTGACATGATAGTTTACTTCTGCCTGAGTTTCCATAGGAGTGGCTCCCTCCTCTGCAGGTACAGCTTCTGCTGATGCAGCCGCTTCAGTCTGCATGGGTTCTTCTGTGGAGCTGGCTGCAGTGCTCCCCCCCTCTGTGATTGATGAGATCGACTGGAGGAAAATAGAAACAAAAATACTCAATGGCAAAAATCTAAGTGACTTCACTTTATCATTGACAGTCAGCCTGAGACGGTTGCTCTTTGTGCCATAAACAGACAGTTATTCTTACAGGTACGGATGGCCCAGGGGCAGGCGTGGACTGAGTGACAGTAGTGATGGCTCTGCCCTGGGTGGTGGTGGTAACAGCTGCTGCAGTGGAAGAGGCCTCTTCAGTGCTGCTGGTGGCTTCAGTTACATCATCTGTCTGCTGAGCTGCTGATAGATGGCCAAACACACAAATTATATTTGCAGTCAAAACAAAAGCAAATAATGTGAATAATCTTTTCATTTCTCTAAATGACAGCCAAATTCTAATTAAATACATTCATCGACGTGGTGGAAAAGCTGGTGTTGATGTTGACACAGTCTTAGTACCTGTGCCTTCTCCTGCCTCAAAACTGCTGGTCGCAGTGGTGGCTGTGTTGGTGGTCCCAGTCTCGTGTGTTTCGCAAGGTGGGTTGGAGCAAACTCTTTGAACGGCACCAGTTGCTGAGCTGGTCTGGTCCCCTCCCATGTTGGAGGTGGCCGTCGATGGCGTGTTAGTTGTCCCGGTCTCGTGGGTTTCACAAGGTGCGTTGGAGCAAACCCTCTGCACCGTGCCAGTCTGACCTTCACTCAAGTTGGAGGACGCCTGCGTGGATGTGTTGGTGGTACCGGTCACGTGAGTCTCACAGGGGGGATTGGAGCACACCTGCTGGACTCCTCCCATGCTAGCTGATGCTGTGGTTGCCGTGTTGGTTGTCCCCGTTTCATGGGTCTCACATGGCGGGTTGGAGCACACACGAAGCGCAGGCATATTTGATGATGCCATCGTAGCTGTGTTGGTGGTTCCTGTTTCGTGGGTCTCACAAGGAGGATTTGAGCAGACCTGTCCTGCTCCAATTGTAGCTGTGGTGGTGGTTCTGGTTTCGCAGGGTAAATTGGAGCAAACTTGCCCTGCGCCGATGGGGGCAGACGATGTTGTGGCTGTATTAGTAGTTCCTGTATCGTGTGTCTCACACGGCGGGTTAGAGCAGACCAAAGTTACGGTCCCGGACCCATCTCCAGCAGCTCCAGCCTCAGAGGAGCTGGGCTGTTCAGAGGTGGGTGAAGCCAGGATCGACACTGGTAGATCCTGCACTGGTTGTGCTTCTACACCGCTGGGAGTTGTGATTAGAGTGACCTGGGTGGGCTGGTTCTGGGGTGGGGAAGCAAAGAAGAAGCATTTTTAAATAGATCTGTTTAAAAAACAACAACAACAAACAAAAAAAACTCTTTAATTGCAGCCCATTTCTATTTACAGAAATGAAACAAACCAAGCATTTTATGCAATCATTATAGGCTGAGATAACAGTAGCCAATTGTATTGTACAACAACTGAACTGATCTCCCACTGGCACAAGTAAAAAGCAGAATTTCACCTGCACTGTGATGCTGGACGAGGGCAGTGTGGTTGCAGACGTGAGGGTAGTCTGGGCAGCAGACACAGTTATCGCAGGCGAACTGATGACCTGACTGGACAGTGTAGCAATGGTCCCCAATGTGGTGATGGGAGTAACCAGAGATGCATTAGCAGTGTCCACAGTTCCACCTGCTAGGCTTGTGGAGACTGTACCAGTGACAGTGCCGAGAGAGGTGACACCTAAAAAAGTGACAACAAAAGAAAGTGTGATTTGTGATGGAGTGGCTGTACCAAACAATTTTAAATGACTAGTTATTTTCATACCAGTTGTTCCCTTGACAACCAGGGTTGTGACAGTGGGTTTAACAGCAGATACTGTCACTGGCGTAACAAGTCGAACACCGCCAACTGTGCTCATGGGTACAGTGCGCAAAATAGTCCCTGGCTGCCCTGGGGCACCCTTCAAAACAACCTACAGACAGAAGATTTGGGGTTAATCTTATTATACATAAACCCTACATGGTCCACAGCAAAACAAAATACCAGGTCAATGTATTATGTTGATCTGTGTACCTGTGTCAATCCCTGTTGGCCAGCTGCAGTTCCGAGCTTGGGCACTGCAGTGATAATTTTGCCAGGCGTTCCAGTGGTCATCACCTTAGTTGTAAGGATTGTTATGGGCGTTTTCATTCCTGTGCTACTTGTCACACCTACAGGACCAACAATACAGATGCATTACATAAACTTCTAAGACTTATTTTGGTTGTATTCGCTGCAAAATGTAATAACTTTTCAGCCGAATACTTTTGCAAGCCTTTACCAAAAGGTAGTTGTCAATATGCATGTGCAAATAATGACACTAAACTGGTAGACATTTTAAAAGAAGGAACAGCACAAGGTAAAATAATTGTAACTCCCTTTATGGCAGGCAAAGAACTGAATAAGCGAAATAAGCCTGGTACCCACACAGAAAATTTTATTGAGTTGTTTAAGTGTTGTCCCATACTACCCTGGGAATGCCCGATCTTGTCCGATCTCGGAAGCTAAGCAGTGTCGGTCCTGGTTAGTACTTGGATGGGAGACCACCTAGGAATACCAGGTGCCGGGGTTGAGCAGTAGGCCAATCACCTGCTCCGGTAAAAAACTATGGATTACAGAAACCGCAATTGTGGGCGGCACGGTGAAAGAATGGTTAGCACATCTGCCTCACATTTTAGAGGACTGGGGTTCAAATCCCAGCCTCGCCTGTGTGGAGTTTGCATGTTCTCCCTGTGCCTGCGTGAGTTTTCTCCGGGTGCTCCGGTTTCCTTCCACATCCCAAAAACATGCGTGGTTGGTTGATTGAAGACTCTAAATTGCCCACAGGTATGAATGTGAGTGCAAATGGTTGTTTGTTTATGTGTACCCTGCAATTGACTGGCAACCAGTTCGGGGTGTACCCCACCTCTCGCTCAGTCAGCTGGGATAGGCTCCAGCACGCCCGCGACCCTAGTGAGGATGAGCGGTACAGAAAATCGATGACTGTTTAAGTGTTTTTAGATGAGATGAGCATAATCAACTTCAGTGTTGTGCACTTAATTGTAAATATTCTGGTGTTAGTGTAATTGAAGGCAACAAAGTTAGATAATTCAGACCTGTTGCTCCAGGTTGGGTCATGATGGCTGACATCGGGATGGTTTTAATAATAGTGGGGCCCTGTTTAGCGGCATTTGAAGAGACACCACTGATATTAAGGATTGTGGGCTTGTTTCCGGCGCCTCCAGCCTGGGAGGTGGTGATGATTGTTGCAGGTTTTCCATCCGCAGAGGTCACCAGCTTCAGAATGGTGCCGGCTGGCAGGGGACCCTTTGTCTGGGGAGCGAAAGGGAAACTTTTATGCAAATTATCTGGAGAGACAGCTTGTACCTGTATGAGGGCTTCTTTGCACTACATATATTCTACCTGAATTATTTGGGTGAGAGGGTTCGTGGAAGCTTGGCCCGTGACAGCTGATGTCTGCACTGGTTTGGTTTGAACCACAGACATCATCTTGCCAAGGTTGGAGATCTGCCGACATGAGAGAGAGAGAGAGATGAAATGATTTCATCTTAACTGAGTGATTGTCATGACGATAAATAAATTAACTAACTAAACACATCTCCTTCCCCCAATGCTCACGGAACATTGTTTTCATGTGACAAGGCAAAATATACTTACACGATCAAGAATTATGGGGCCAATCACCGAGTTTAAAA
Source organism: Phycodurus eques (assembly GCF_024500275.1). Lineage (NCBI taxonomy): Eukaryota > Metazoa > Chordata > Actinopteri > Syngnathiformes > Syngnathidae > Phycodurus > Phycodurus eques. Next base: position 6,901,487 of record NC_084534.1, on the reverse strand, counting down.
AAAAAAAAACGATAACCAATCACCGATCAGATCACAAGATGGACCAATGTCTCTATTTAAATGACTCTCTGTACTGCATAATGAGTATCTTCTCTAGTCCAGTGATTCCCAACCAGTGTGCCGTGGTACATTAGTCTGCCATGAGCAATCTTTAGGCGTGCTGTGGGAAATTATAAAATTTTACTTAACTCCTCAAAAGAATTATTCATTTACAAGAAATAATAATAATAGACAGAAGAAATAAATGCTCTTCTATTGGATGGCAGGAAGTATATACAGTAATTACTGTGCATCTACTTTTTGTGACATTTTTGTTTGTTTGTGTGCTGTGAGATTTTCCAATTGTAAAATATGTGCCTTTGCTCCATAAAGGTTGGAAATCACTGCTCCAGTCAGGTGATGTATTCTAATCAGGTATGTTAAACCAACATTACAACATGACAGAAATAATGGGAGCTAACTTACTGTAGTTAAATTACTTTATTGTAATTAAATTACTTTACACACACCGAAACTTGAGAGCATGATTCAACAGAACGGCAGCATGTTAACGCACAACTGTTAGTGCTAGCACTAGCTTGCTAGACTACATTACATTTTGTTGCCTGCTTGCGAGCGGTATTGTATTAAAAGTGTGTGACCATACCTCAAGCAAGCCTTAAATGAACTTAATCTCCTGAGCACCGTTGACTACCAGCACAAATTTTTTTCCCCATTTTGTTTTATAACACACGCGTCGCGATGTCATCGCCATGGTAAGGAGTGTATCTGGTCACGTTTGCGTTGACAAGATAAAGCCCAGTGATCGTAAAAGACGGGATGCGGTGCTATCGGAATACAAGATTTTATTGCAGTAGTATGACATAGTGCAATCGTGAAAGACCACATTTGTAGTCTGATCCACAAATTACATGTTGTCTGTCTCAGATGTGTTGTCTGTCCCACATCGCCGACATGCTATTTTTTTTTTTTTAAATGACTTTATTGGTTGTCAGATATTTACAGTACTTCATCAAAAGACACGCGACAAGGCTAAAAAGAAACTAGCTTTTGATTTCAAATATACTGTACACGATGGCGACTCGGAGTACATGTCTTTTGCAGAGCCGATCAATTATGTCATTGATTGGCTCGGCGAATTATGACAAAGCCGATCAGCATAAAATGCTAATTCTAATACCTTTGTGTGTAAAACAATATTTAGAAAGCATGTGATCTCCCACAAGCATATGCAACAGTTAATTACTGAAAAATTACTACTTGTACCCATTCGCAGTTGTGAAGAATCAGATTTTCTTACCAGCGTGCCACCACTACCCATGGTGAGGGGACTCTTGACCAAAGCGATAGTCTTGGTAACTCCTCCCATCACAGTGGTTACCACCTGGGCCTGCTGAGCCACAGTGACTGCACCAGACTTGTGCACAGTGATGATTGGCCTGGTGGTAGTGCTGGGCGAGGACGTGCCTGCTGTGCCCACCTGCGCTGCAGCAGTTTTTAGCATGCGTGTGGCAGGGTTGCTGACCTGTACGCACAAAATTATTTGAACACCTTGCTCGAGACCGCTAGAAGTACACTTTTAGAAATTATTTGTTTCCTCTTGATATGTACCATGACTGGGGAAGCAACTTTCACTGTAGTTGTGCCAGGGGAAACAGCTACTGTTTTGAGAATTGTGGCACCTGCAGGAACATTGAGGACTGTTCCAGCAGAGGACGGCGGAATCTTCTGTGTTGCTGCAGCTGCAGCGGCTAATGCTGCCATGCCACTCATCTGCGGGCTACTACCAATAGGCTGGAATCAAGAGGAAGTTGAAGACAATTCGTTATTTGACCGTATGATTGTCATAAATGCAACCTGATCTGCACATTTGTTCATACCGAGCCTTGGGTGACCTGGGCAGGCATAACCATTCTGACACCAGGAGGAAGGGATGTCACAGTCACAGGCGATTTCCCAGGGTGGCTTGGGCGGACTGTGACAACAGATGCCCCTGTGGCAGATTGCTGAGTAGCAACCTTCAACACAGCTGTAAAAATTGATAAAGATGTAATAAGCCTTTTTGCACAAAACAACAATAGAGCTTGCCTTGGGTGCAAAATAGAGGAAACATCAGTAATACCAGCTTGTGACAGGGTCTGTGGTGAGGGGGCTGCAGCAGCCGGAACGGGACTCTTTGGAGAGTTCACGGGTTGCGAGGGGATCGCACTCATGGCTGGCGAGGCTACAGCTGGAGTTGCAGGGATGTCATATTTCTGCAGCTGCAATAAATATGTGTCCGCAGTGGAAACTGCTCCCCAGCTCACTTCCAGGGAGTTTGTATTGGCACGGACCAACTGCACTCGAGCAGGGGCATGTGGCCGCTCTGGTGGTGAAGAGAAAAACAAACCACCAAAAACAAAACCATGAACCTCAACACTTAAACTGATGGCAAGATGATGAAAATAAGAAAACTTAACACACACATACCAGTTTCCAGGTACCAGAGGTCTTTACAACAGACTTGGTTGTTCCATGCTTTACGGTAGCCATCACGACCACTCCAAACATACAGTCTGGAATTGATAGACACAGCACAATGACCAGCACGGGCCCGGGGAATGTTGTCTTCAAGGGTGTCCATCAACACTGTCTCCCAGCACATGGTATCTAAAGGGGGAATAAATAAATAAATTAATTAATTTAAAAAATCAAATCAGCACTCTTGCTTCCAATTTACATGTATTTTTTAATAGAAATATAAATGCAGTAAAACCTACCAAGATTTAAACAGGCCAGGGTGTTTGTGCACTTCCACTCTTTCTCATGTGTGGCCACTTTGACATCATCCATTACCAAAGGAACCCATCCGCCAAAAACATACATCCTGTACATTAAATGCAATCACAATGAGATGTTTGGCAACACAGCATGTCAGGCTGCCAACTCGAAACTAAATCAACAGAAACCACAAAGTAGGAAGGTGCAGTAGTTGCCTCACTTATTTGTGATGGTAGTGGCAGAGTGTAGACTCCTAGGAAGTGGTGCTGTGCCGCTCACTGATGGTTTGTTCCATGTTAAGGTATCTGGAGATAACAGAAAGGTAGTTAAGCCAACATTAAACAATTGCAATAACCCAAAGGGCTGCCATCTACTGTCCAAGTATAATTCATTTCATGAACAGGTTATATAAACCTACCAATGTCAAGAGTCCACAGATCTCCAAGACGACATCCACTCATTCCCCCATAAATTATCAGTCGAGATTTTCTACTTGTCTTTTCTGTGTAGACCACTGCGGTGTGGCTCTCACGAGGAGGAGGCAGGACTCCATACGTGATTGGAATATCCCATGCGACAACGCTGGACCCAGCACGAAGCTCGAGTATGTACAAATCATTCAGGTATCTGAGGAAAATGACCCACGCATTAATCCTGGTCATTTTACACACGAACACGTGATATCAAACACACTGAAAACACTACCTGGGAATGTTGTTTTTCGGATCCTCACTGTCATTGGCGAGTCCGCCAAACAAGTAGCATTTGTTTCCCACCAGGGAAAAACTGTGACCAAGACGCGGACAGGGAGGGGGGCCATTTTTGGGATTTTTTGCTTTTAACTTTTTCCATTCCCATCGGCTGGCCTAAAACAGAGATCAAGGTAAAAAATTATATTGATGGCAACAAGTTGACTTCAACTCAATTTCCAGTCTCTTAAATTTATATAACCCATTGTATGAGATTGGGATATAACTTTATTCACAATCAGAACGCCAGCCATTGAACAAATGGCTGGCCTAACTTCATTTTTTTTAAATGAAGTTAAGCTTTCTGCAGGCATAATAAACCCTGAAGTTGATTAGGTACAGAGAGCTTCTACCAAGGTTTCAAATTAAATTTGACCACTTAAAGCACAGTTTTGTGACATTGATCGACAAGAATTAAGGCCTTTTCACACTGCACTGAGCATAGCACAGCGCGCTGTCGACAAACCCATGCTACGAGGCCATGAGGATGGAACACCATGACGTGTCGCGATGCGCAAGGTGGGTGTTTGCCATGATGCGCCCTTGGGAGCGGTGTTGCGGTGACGTCAGAAGGTGCATCCAATAGGAGAGAGGCTGGCGGAATGATTTCAGAGTACTAACAGCAATAAACCAGCCAGTGGGAAAAGCCTCCTTTTTGGCTGCTACAAAAGCACCTTCAAATATGGACAAGCTTGCATCGGGGAGCTGTCGTCCTTGCGGAACGCTACTCGGTGAGAACCAAGGAAACCAAGTGCCATGTGAGAAGGCCTTTTCTCAGCATCACGGTCATTGATTATACTTTGTTACACTACAAGGTAGTTACTAAGGGAGCTAAATAGAAGTTAAAATGTAACCCGTGAGTTAGAAAGACACGTCTGTGCATTTTAATTTATTAAAACAAACAAAAAACATTCAAAAATACATTTTTAAAAAGTTGTAAAATGTGTCCAGCCATTCATTAAGTGGGCACATTGAAGGGAAAACCTACCTGTAATTCATAGAGATCATTGCTGTACTTTCCATATTCCACCATACCACCAAATACCAGCAATCTTGTGCCATCACAGACAAAACCATAAGCAGCACATCCGGGTGGAATGTCACCACGGACAGCAGGGATAAACCACTGGTTTGTTGCTAGAAATTAAAAACAAACCACATTACATTAAAACATTTAACTGCAGTATTAGCAAGGACATTTCAGTCACTAAGATTATGATCATACAAATCAAATTGTTGTTTTAATTAAAATTTCCATGAATACCTTTTATTTTTAACAAAATAAACAACATAATCAAGGAGATAGAGTACATGTTTCAACAACTGTTACTCATTTTTGCAAGATCGCGAAACGAGAAACATCCATTTTATTTTAGCCCGCCTTTTTTAAATTAACAATGTGGACCCTTGTCCAGCAGAGGGAGGTCATGTACTGACATTTGAATCTGTTTAGGCCTGCTGCGGCCTGTACTGATGTGTATCGAGCTGTACATAATCTATCCTTTACGAAAGTTTTCATGCTTCCTACGCGTACTTTATTAGTGATGAATATGTTAAAAAAGTAGGGTTCATAGTGTGACACCATGTTCAAGGAGTAAAGTTATAAGAGCAAATTTAAATTTACCAGTATTGTAGACATGTAATTCATCCACTATCCCTTCATTTCCACCGCCAAACACAACCATCAGTTCCTTTATCGCCACGGCTCTGTGTCCATGTCTGGGCCGGGGAACAGGACCCGACCATCCGAGGACCCGTTTCCACCGCGGTTGCAGAACCGACGCCGAGGTCCCAGTCACCGCGGTGCCAGGGACAGACATGACTTCTGTCAAAATAAATAAACAAAGAAAATACGGGAACTTGCGTGTGCTGAAGCACCGACTATGCAGGAAATTTTGAACGGAAAAAAACAAAACTTGATAATTAGGCAACTTTTCACAGTGGTTAACTTATTCGGTGCGCCTGAGTCTAGCTTTGTCGTAAACTCTTCCCAAAAACTGATGCCAAAATGACAGCATCGGATCACTTCCACAGATGAATATTTTGTCCGACAACAACACTGTATATATGGATCAATAACGTCAATTATCCGCGGTTGTTTCGAACCATTGAATTCAAACCATGGAAGTCGCCATCTTGTAGCCAAACAAGCCCCCGCTAACGATATTGCCAGTCTGAAAAATGGCGGAAGCGAATAAGACGCGACCACTGACTACATTAACAAACAAACGTAACAAATTGCAGTCAATCGCAACAAATGGCGGACGACCACACACAGGGACATGTAGCGATACAACTCGCGTGTAAATCACGGATGAAACTCACGCGGAGCAGTCGGCTTTTTTTCATGCCTCTGTGGGAGTCGCCATATTGTAGCTGGTCAACTTAGCACTATCTGGAGCGCTTCCGACGCATTTACTAACAACGGAACATACCATTCAAGTTCGAACAACAAAAAGTATAGCAATAACCCGGTGTCTTAATTCACATATTACTCTACATTGTGCAGTAAAACACAAATTTCCACATTTGTTAGGAGAAGTTCGCTTGCAATAGCGGCTAGCGGCTCAAATCCAAAGTGTTAGCTTGATTGGCTTGCATCTGTCAAAGCGTCGCAATTTCTTACAATTAAATGCAGTCTATTTTCGCGCTATTCTAATATGCAGACATTACCTTACATAAACAAAGTTGCAACAACAGTCTTGTAATGTAGCTAAGCCTAGTCGAAGTGCATGAACATATTGTTATTATGCTTCACGCCGTCAGTGGAAGCAGCCATGTTTTCACCATCGGCCTACTTGCACTGCTCCCACAAGAAAAATGGCCGGACGGTTTGTCACAACAAAACACTACTACCGTAAAACCGCCAACTCACTGCAATATTTACCTACCTAATTCGATGCAGTATTTGCAAAAGCACTGACGGGTGGTCTAATCTTGTTGTAATAATTCCGATTCATTCGATTTGCGAAGAAATATGTCCTCTCATGCCTGCCTGGAAGCTGCCATCTTCTTGACAACCAGAGGCGGAGGAAAATGGAGACGGTTGGCGTCACCCAAAGCAAACATGGCGACCGAGAACAACTTGGTGACTATGGTGGCTACAAATTAACAAACTCTTTCTATTTACCCTAACTAATCCGCCAAGGATGACATGTGCGAAGAGGACATTTAACAAGGACTCGAAATAAATATTATGCTAACGCTTAACAACTTACAACTCTTTACAACACGTTTCTATAATAGTTCGAGGTTTATTGTCCCTTACTAAAGATGGCGACATCCGTTTTTGTTTTTTTTTTAAAGCGTTTTTATTTGTATTTCTTTATTTAACTGTTGCGGTGGATTATGTTTTTCACACAACTCTAAACGAATTTACACATGCGCCTCAAATCACAAATCTCTTGTTTTGGAATAAATGTATAGATATTCGCTCGCTTATTGTCAAAAGTTTCCACGCCCATATTCACTGGAGTAATGGTTACGCCCTCCATCGATGTATAATAATTTTCATTAACATTAGTAGAAGTATAATCAAATTCTCATACATTCAAATGTCTGAAAATGCGTTACTACCTTCGGTGAAATGGTCCGATTAACTATTTAAACTTCATAAATCAATACTTTATCAACTTGATCGATAATGGGTTGTCAGTTTGAAATATTCTGATCAACCAAACTGGGTATAACGACTGACAAGAAAACAATATTATTTATCAATAGCACCATAACTACCAATAAACTGTATGAAATTGATTCTCTCAGTCAATATTTTTATTATGCTATTTGTCCTTTAGATGTCAGACTTTCTCCTCTTACCTTTTATATGATACTACTGCACCGTATTCGGTAAATTCGGTTGACAGATCATTTTCAAAAGTCTGGTTGTGCTTTTACCTATATTCTGGATCATCGCATCAATGTTAAATTCCCCAACATAAGCACTTCCCTTAACGCACAACATCGGTCCATTCATTTCCCATGTCATTTGTTGGTGGTTGAGTTTTTATTTTTTGCATTTTGCAATTAATTTATTTTATGAATGGATTGTCCAAGCAGTCTTTAAACAACTTGTTTACAGTGACCACGTCTTTATTTCAATGTTTATTTTCATACTTTGGAGTCCAAAAATATTTGTTAGGTCTATATCATGCCACACAAAGTGTGATTTAAAAGAAAACGAGTTAATGATATAATAATAATTACTTTCAAGTTATTACTTTGGCAGGGAGTAGGGGCAAACAGTTTATATTTAATATTTGTGGCATGATTATTTGTAATTTTGTCACACATACACATACAGTACCTCCGACAACAGATAAAGTACAGCTATTGAACTGAAGTCTATGTATACAGTAAAACTACTTTAAACTGGTGAAATGTGAGCAAACAAACAAATAAAAGGCAACTGAACACATCAGTCGAGCACAAAATGCCATCTCAATATTTATATGACTGACTAATGATCAATAAGTGTTAGGCCTGGTGCGCTGAGAATACCAGCTGCTGACTTTGGATCACACATCTCTTCCACTTGGGCCACGCTGTCTGATGTTTTCTTGTGGCTTGGTGGTACTTAAGTTTACCTGGAGAAAACCCACGCAGGCACGGGGAGAACATGCAAACTCCACACAGGCGAGGCTGGATTCGAACACAGGTTCTCAGAACCGTGAGGCGGATGTGAGAACCAGTTTCCACCGTGCAAAGGTATTGGAATGGCAAGGTCAATTCCTTTGTTTTTGTTGTATACGGAAGGCCGTTTCAGATCAAAAGATGAATATGAGACAAAAGTTCAGAATTCCAGCTGTCGTGGCTTTCATGGTATTTACATCTAGATGTGTTAAACAACTCAGGACACAGCACCTTTTGTTTGAAACCACCCACTTTTCAAGTGAGCAAAAGTATTGGAACAGATGTGATTAAATAAGCTTAAAGTGGGATGACACCCAATGGCACGGTGATCGACTGTTTAGCACATCTGCCTCACAGTTCTGAGGACCGGGGTTAGAATCCCGGCTCTGCCCGTGCGTTCATGTTCTCCCAGTGCCTGCGTGGATTTTCTCCGGGCACTCTGGTGTCCTCCCACATCCCAAAAACATGCAGGGTAGGTTGATTGAAGACTCTAAATTGTGAATGTGTGCGTGACTGGTTGTTTGTTTATATGTGCCCTGCGATTGGCTGGCGACCGGTTCAGGGTGTACCCTGCCTCTCGCCCGAAGTTGGCTGGGATAGGCTCCAGCACACCCGCGACCCTTGTGAAGATAAAGCGGTACGGTAAAACGATAGATGGATGGATGGGATGACACGCTGTGGTGACCCCTAACGGGACAACCCGAAAGGAAAAGAAAAAGAAGAAGAAAGTGAATAACATTTAATATTTGGTGGCATAACACTTACTTGCAATAGCTGCATCGACCCACTTACTTCCCAGACTGTTGGATTCTTCATTTGAAATGCTTTTCCAGGCCCTTACTGCAGCTTCTTTCAGTTCTTGCATGCTCTATTTGGTTAAGGTCTGGTGATTGACTTGGCCAGTCTAACACCTTCCACTTTTTCCCTCTGAGGAGGTCCTTTGTTGTAATGGCAGTGTGTTTTCGGTCATTGTCTTGTTGCATGATGAAGCTACTCCCGATTAGTTTGGTGGATATACAGTGGGTATGGAAAGTTTTCAGACCCCCTTAAATTTTCACTCTTTGTTATATTGCAGCCATTTGTTAAAATCATTTAAGTTCATTTTTTTCTTTCCTAGAGCTGGCCGTCCGGCCAATTGGGGGAGAAGGGCCTTGGTGAGAGAGGTAAAGAAGAACCCAAAGGTAACTATGGCTGAGCTCCAGAGATGCAGTCGGGAGATGGAAGAAAGTTCTAGAAAGTCAACCATCACCGCAGCCCTCCACCAGTCGGGGCTTTATGGCAGAGTGGCCCGACAGAACCCTCTTCTCAGTGCAAGACATATGAAAGCCCACATGGAGTTTGCTAAAAAAACACCTGAAGGACTCCAAGATGGTGAGAAATAAGATTCTCTGTTCTGATGAGACCAAGATACAACTTTTTGGCCTTAATTCTAAGTGGCATGTGTGGAGAAAACCAGGCACTGCTCCTCACCTGTCCAATACAGTCCCAACAGTGAAGCATGGTGGTGGTAGCATCATGCTGTGGGGGTGTTTTTCAGCTGCAGGAACAGGGAGACTAGTTGCAATCAAAGAAAAGATGAATGCGGCCAAGTAGTGATATCCTGGACGAAAACCTTCTCCAGAGTGCTCAGAACCTCAGACTGGGCCGAAGGTTCACCTTAAAAAAAGACAATAACCCTAAGCACACAGCTAAAATACCGAAGGAGTGGCTTCAGAACAACTCCGTGACTATTTTTGAATGGCCAGAGCCCTGACTTTAAACCAATTGAGCATCTCTGGAAAGACCTGAAAATTGCTGCCCACCAATGTTCACCATCCAACCTAACAGAACTGAAGAGGATCTGCAAGGAGGAATGGCAGATGATCCCCAAATCCAGGTGCATCATTCCCAAAAAGACTCATGGCTGTATTAGCTCAAAAGGGTGCTTCTACTAAATACTGAGCAAAGGGTCTGAATAGTTATGGCTGTGTGATATTTTAGTTTTTCTTTTTTAATAAATCTGCAAAAATTGCAACAATTCCGTTTTTTTTCTGTCAATATGGGTTGCTGTGTGTACGTTAATGTGGAAACAAATGAACTTAAATGATTTTAGCAAATGGCTGCAATATAACAAACAGTGAAAAATTTAAGGGGTTCTGAATACTTTACGTACTCACTGAATATATATATATATATCCATCCATCCATCAATTTTCCGTACTGCTTTTCCTCATGGCTGGCATGCTGGAGCCTATCCCAGCTGACCTTGGCGGGTACACCCCGTACTGGTCGCCAGCCAATCACAGGGCACATATAATAAACAAGCAACTATTCGCACTCACATTCACTGTGTAAAATTTAATTTTTTTTACTTTGGTCTTTGGTACTGGAATGACCTTCAGAGTCGACGCAAACAGGCCTCGTTGGTTTCTTTGTATAGAGTTAATCTAAAAATTGTTGACTACCACTTGCTCCTTCTCTGACGTGTAGCACTTTTCTTTGCACATTGACTTTGTAAATCTTCCTCATTGTGTTGTGATCTGCTATACTGCTGTTGTTTGACTGTACTTGCATTTTGTACTTTTGTTCAGTATTTACTGCTCTCCATTCTAGGTGGATGGCATATTGATGGTAGTTTTCTGTTTGCAATTGTACAGTGCTCTTTTATGTTCTCTTATGTATACTTTTATTTATCCTTTTCTGTTTACTTTTATGTATCCTTTGTTATTTTATGTATCTATTGTATTCTCATGATAAGAATTGTGCTCCGCCTTCGTGGTCAAAACACCCGAAAAAAAGACATTGGTCTCGATGGGTTTTTATTTTCAGGTTCAATAAAGGTTTTGACTGATTGATTGAAATTCAGTGTTTTGTGCTTAAAAAAAAACAGCTTTTGGTGTTTCAAAAGTCACTTTCTAATTTGAAAAAAATACATAAGTTATATTTCTTTCTGTTGTTACAATTAGCTAATTTAGCAAGTTTTGCTCCTCACCTCACAACATTAACATACCTGTGGAAAAAAAAAACTTTGTTTCAATAGCATAAATGTCAAGCCAACACTCGCTAGCCAATGCTTGAATTGCATTATATTTGGTTCTATTTTACTGTTTTGCTTATAGAGAAATCAAATAATAAAAAATAAATAAATAAAAGGCTAGCTAGCTGACAAGTAATACTGTAAAGGTAGCCTACACATAATAAAAAAAATATGTGAAGTTATCTTTTGCAAATGTCCTTAAATATTTTCTCAGGTAACATTAGACCAATTGAAAAATAATACTGCCACATATTATGCAAAGAGAGCTGTGCTAAGCTGTGCAGTTTCTAAAACAAACACACTGTTAGACATTCTTGAAAATTCTACCGTTATTTTCCATACTTTACAGTAAAATACTTTAAAGTGATTTTACAGTTTTGCTGCATCACGGGATTTTGGTTGCTGCAGAACTGCGACACACAATAGAGTGACATCCCGGTCAGTTCTCCTGTATGCTAAGTGAAGTTAAAATATGCGTTACCTGGCCTACTTCTATAAGCCAAAAGACCTATTTACTTTGTGTAACTCATCAGCACCACAATAAATAGAAATATTGACTTGACACTGTTGCCATAGTTAAATTACAGTAACTTACTGACAACACTTTTGCAACACTAAAAACCCTATGAAATGTGGAACAGTGCACATTTCACATTCCGCCATAGTGTCAGCGTCAGTGCTAGTCATAATAAATGTGGGTCGTTTCTGGCCCACATGTATGTATACACTGTATGTATGCATGAACCTAAGATTTTTTTTTAAATGTCCTTTTTGAACAATTCTGAATTATTTGTATTAAAAGTTGTCATGTTGCCTAAACATGGCAGAGACAAGACCATGTTTGAGTGCCAAATGTAGTTGTATGTCTCTTTATTGGCTCTACCAAAATCGAAGAAAGATGTTACTTTTACCATTTCCCAAGTGAAGAATCAAAAGTCCCAAAATGTTAAACCTTTTACTGACGTTATTCAATACATTTAGAGTAAAATAGCTGATTATGTTTAGCAAGAAGCAAAAGAAGAAACATCCAAGTCTCCATGGTTTAAAACAAACACTGTCAAGTTCTACAACCTGTAGTTTCAGGTGTTCATACAAGCATGAGACTACTGGGAGTGTGCAAGAGGGTTAAACAGGTCAGTAAGGCTCAGCGAAAAACCTTGATCTTCTGTACTGCTTTGAGCTGCCTGTAATGGTTTATATACAGTAAGAGCATTAAGGAGCAACCATGAAATCAACTTTGAAACCCTAAAGAGCTCATGATGTATAAGCCAGGAAGTGAAAGAAGACTGGTCATATCCTTCCACTCAGACTAGTAAGACAATTGGAGGTGTACTGATTGCTGTAAAACAAATAAGTCAAAAGATCATTTGGCAAAGAATGGAAACAACAGCATTCACATGAGTTAAGAAAATGGATGGATGGATGGATGGATGGATGGATGTTTCTTAGCATAACTCAGAGCTATCATTTCACAAATTTTGAAAAGTATCACAGAATGGTCACTAGTAGACCATGAAGGAAAACTACACAGATGGTTGATATGGTAAGATCAGACTTTAATGACCCCACAGTGGGAAACCTCAGTGGTTACAGTAACAAATGACAGTGCAAAAGATTTAAAAGGCATACAATATTATAAAAAAAGAAGAATTATTGAATAAAGCAGCTGAGAGAAATAAGTTATTGCAGTTCTAGGGCATTAAGTTTTGGATTTCATATCACCATGTTAGTCAACTGCTGTGCGGAGTTGCTGAGCCGGCACATTGAGGAAGGGTGGGACCTCCTCCTTGCACCCGCAAGGTGCGGGGACCAAGCCAGTGAGCCCAACCTGCGGGGGACCCAGCCAGGGGGATGCCACCCACTCCCCACGACCCAGGGCGCCACACTCGCTATTTCAAGACACAATATCAGCCAGTGCAATTTGTCTCAGGTTTGATAGATCACATTACGCATGCGCCTTCCTCAACGTACAAAATGAACTGCACTGCAGTTTAGAAAGTTTTGGGGGATGCAATCCTGAATGCTCCCAGTTAGTAGATCGGCTTCCACATTTGTTTGCATGAGTAATCAATTTTGCTTGTGTAAACCTTTAGTATATCATACCCTTAGTATTAATTTAGTATCCAAACTCTTCTCATACAGTGATATTTTTTCCAACATATTCATTTACATAACATACAGTATGCATGTACATAGGGATGAGAATTGATAAGAATTACCCTTATCTATTTTCTTATCGATTCTCATTGGTTGAGGGAATGAAATCATACAAATAATAAATGATATCATTGATTTCATTATCATTACAGTATATGATTTGATAATACGAGAGATGTTTCTGCATGTTGGAAATATTACCCCCTTTGATGAAATTAAAGCTTTGTTGCAAGTGTTGAAAGTAGCCCTGGTATTATCTTTTTGAGTGAAATTTAGTCAAACTTTAGAGTGCTTCTGCCTTGACGCCATATTGGAAAGTTCAGAACCAAAATACACTTCTTTCGTGTGATGAAAGTGCTGTGCAATACGGACGATAGCGTACATCCCAATATAAGTCATTTTATATCAATATGGTATTGTCACTGTCTTGAGAACTCATTAAACCCATGGAGGAGGCAAAAAGCCAAAGCGGCGACACGAATCTCAAGTTAAACCATCAGAGTGGATTACACAGGGCTGCAGTGAGTCAGATTAAAAGATTTGATGCTGTAGCAAACCAGATTAGCAGGTAAAGTCCTGCTGTGTGCTTCCTTAAAAAAGGGGGATTAACCTGTTTAAAGTCATTTGTTGTTGAGTACTAGAGGTTATGTTTATTTGCCATCGCATGTTATAAACATTTTGGCCCTTAGATAAATGCTTGGGATAGTGTTCTGTAACTTCCATCCATCCATCCATTTTCTTTACCGCTTATCCTCACTCGGGTGGCAGGCTGCTGTAGCCCATCCCAGCTATCTTCGGGCAGGAGGCGGGTACACCCTGAACCGGTCGCCAGCCAATTGCAAGCCACATAGAAACAAACAACCATTCGCACTCACATTCACACCTAAGGGCAATTTAGAGTCTTCAATTAACCTGCCACGGATGTTTTTGGGATGTGGGAGGAAACCGCAGTTCCGGGAGAAAACCCACCCAGGCACGGGGAGAACATGCAAACTCCACACAGACGGGGCCGGGATTTGAACCCCGGTCCCCAGAACTGTGAGGCAGATGTGCTAACCAGTCGCTACCGTGCCGGCTGTACTGTAACTTAATGATGAAAAATATTCTGATATTTAGCGCAAACAACACTGTATTTCAAAACACAAATTGGTCAATATTTAAACAACATGACAAACTGTGCTATGTAGCTTTCATTGACACCTCCAATGAGACAACACAAATCGACAGACTGTGGTCCAATGATATTGACTTTGACTTCAGCCACTCACAAAATGTAATCCGAGTGCTGTTTAACCTATTTAGAGTCACAGACGTAACAGGAACCACTAAATGAATTATTCCAATAAATGCAAACTTAAATCCTTTAGTCAATTATAGAAGCCATTTATCCGTTAATGAGGCTAATTGGTTTCCTTGGCCCTTCATATAAATTGTCCTCCATGACAGACCGTGTAAGACAGCAGGGAGGCTGCATTTATTTATTTTTTGGGCAGTTTGAATCCATTCAGAATTCCTGTATTTTTATTTTTGCTACACGTGATTGGTTGAAGCATACCACAAGCAAGGAACTGTTGAGGTGTTTCTGAGTTTTGGTGACATAAAGAAATACAGCAAAATGAGGGGACATCGAAACAATGAACTGCCAGAAGACTTCTGGATACCTGTTCCTCTGGACACTAACAACATCACATCGCTTAGTCCATTCCTGGTTCCTCAGGACCATCTGGGGAATTTAGGCACCTTTTATGGCATGGCTGCATTCATGTTCTTTCTTTTTGTGGTGGGAACGGGCATTAATGTCCTCACCATTGCTTGCACCATCCAATACAAGAAGCTCAGATCCCACCTGAATTACATCCTGGTGAACTTGGCAGTGTCAAACCTTCTTGTGTCATGTGTGGGCTCTTCCACCGCGTTCTGCTGTTTTTCAGCAAGGTATTTCATCATTGGACCATTGGGATGCAAGATTGAAGGTTTCATGGTGACGCTTGGTGGTGAGTTAAAACCTGCATTTAAAACATAGACAAACCTGCATGAATTGGAATGCTTTGAAAACGGGGTTAAAGCCTTTTTTTTTGTTCTACTAGGTATGGTAAGCCTGTGGTCTCTTGCTGTGATTGCCTTCGAACGATGGCTGGTCATTTGCAAGCCTCTTGGAAACTTTGTTTTTAAACCGGACCATGCTATAGCTTGCTGTGTATTCACATGGGTGTTTGGACTGATTGCCTCGGCCCCACCACTTTTCGGATGGAGTAGGTTAGTATCAACAAAACTCAACATTTATTGTCATTGCACAAAACAAAAGACGAGGGAGATTGTGATTGTCCGTTTTTGCAGATATATTCCAGAGGGCCTGCAGTGCTCCTGTGGGCCGGATTGGTACACCACAAATAATAAATTCAACAATGAATCCTATGTGATTTTCCTCTTTTGCTTCTGCTTTGCTGTTCCCTTGGCCACTATTATCTTCTGCTATGGTCAGCTGCTCATTACAATGAAAATGGTGAGATAAATCAAATACTAATTCCTTAACTTCCAAGATTTTAATGTGTTGTAATGAATCAGGGTTTGGTTCATAGCACTAAACCTGGCAGATTTCGCTAAATTAAGATAAGAGTTGGCCATGGCAAGCAATGTATAAACCAAACCTAATAAACTAAAAGTGTCGCAACGAAATGTCTTGCCCTTTTTTCCTCACAGGCAGCAAAAGCCCAGGCTGAGTCTGCCTCCACTCAGAAAGCAGAGAAGGAAGTGACCAGGATGGTGGTCATCATGGTGATGGGCTTCCTTGTGTGCTGGCTACCCTATGCGTCCTTTGCTCTTTGGGTAGTCTTGAATCGTGGGCAGACCTTTGACCTGCGAATGGCCACATTACCTTCTTGCTTATCAAAGAGCTCAGCGGTCTACAACCCCATCATCTATGTCGTCTTCAACAAACAGGTCTGTTTGATGTTATCTTGTACTATTATCCAGTTACTTCTATAAATTTAACACTAATATTAATTGTTCGCCAAACGAAATAGATTCGAAAGCTAGAGTGCATTCTGTTACTGATGATTTTATATTTTGTTTAATAATTTGTCTCTCCAAAACAGTTCCGGTCATGCATGATGCAGATGTTGGGAATGGGTAGTGGTGATGAAGAGACATCATCATCAACAACATCAGTGACTGAAGTCTCCAAAGTTGGGCCTGCTTAGACTGTGGATTTAATTATTTGTATGCCACTAAAGAGTTGTATGAGTCAGTTGTAAATAACTATAAATGCATGTTTTCGCAATGTTAAAAAAAAAACAAAAAAAAAAACATTACAATAAAGTGAAGTGCTTTTACAACTTTCTGAATTCTACAAAATATTTACCATCATCATGAGGTTACTTTAAAAGGCTCATATTTTGGCTATTTAGCCCTCCGTAGGGTGACTCTTTAACATGGACTTAGTATAAAAGTGTCAATTTCATTAAAAAAAAAACACCTTGGTTTTGTCATACCACTGTCCAGAAAAGGCCCCTTTGACAGGTACTTCTGTTTGACCCAGCTTTGTATCCGCTTTGTCCATATTTGACTAAGACCCACCCCTTTCCTCTGATTGTTTGCCTCCATGTAGAAGACCCACTTGTGAGAGCATACGTGTTTGTTATGTTGAAAGCGCTGGCTCGGCAGAGGGGAGTTAGGCGGAAATCTTCACTAGTGTCAGGTCACTGGGTAATAAATCAATGTTGATTAATGACATCATTATAACCAATGATCTGGACTTTTTGTTACTAAATGAAACGAAGTTAACAGAAAGTAGCTGTAATACCATTTTAAATGAGGCAACACCAGCAAATTTTTATTTTATGAACAAGTGTCGAATAGGGAATAAAGGCGGTGGTATTGCTATTATATTTAAGTCATTATTTCAGTGTAGGTGGCACGGTGGACGACTGGTTAGCGCATCTGCGTCACAGTTCTGAGTACTGGGGTTCAAATCCCGGTCCTGCCTGTGTGGAGTTTGCATGTTCTCCCCGTGTGCCCCGGGTTTCCTCCCACATCCCAAAAACATGCGTGGTAGGTTGATTGAAGACTCGAAATTGCCCGTAGGTGTGAATGTGAGTGCGAATGGTTGTTTGTTTCTATGTGCCCCGCGATTGTCTGTCGACCGGTAACCCGCATCCCGCCCAAAGATAGCTGGGATAGGCTGCAGCAGCCCGCGACCCGAGTGAGGAGAAGCGGTAAAGAAAATGGATGGATGGATGGATGGAGGTTCACGTTCGCACAAAATATGAACTACTTCATGAGCTTTCGTTGATTGAACAACGTTCAGATACAACACTGGGTACATATGCATACCTGTTCATACAGTGTGTTCTATTTTTGGGCTTACAACAAAGCTTTAAATCCTTCCCGAGCCAATTAAGTGAAGCCAAAGTAACATTCAAAGCTCCTACAAATACAGCTTTCGGTCACATTTAGAGAGATATACAGGTGTAGGAAGATCTGCAAGAAAATCGTTGCAATTCTATATACTATAAAAATAGACATATTTAGTTTTTCTCACAAAACAGGTAGAAAAATGAGAAGAAATCATCCCATGGAGCTCCCAAATGACTTCTGGATCCCTATTCCTTTGGACACCAACAACATCACTTTATTCAGCCCGTTCCTGGTTCCCCAAGATCACCTGGGGAGCAAGGCCATTTTTTATTCCATGTCAGCATTTATGCTCTTTATATTTGTCACTGGCACAGCAATCAATATTGCCACTATCGCATGCACTGTTAAGTACAAGAAACTACGATCTCACCTGAACTACATCCTGGTAAACTTGGCTGTGGCGAACCTCCTTGTCTCCTGTGTGGGCTCCTTCACCTGCTTTTACTGCTTTGCCTTCCGATACATGATTCTTGGAGCACTCGCGTGCAAGATTGAAGGATTTACTGCAACTCTCGGTGGTAAGGAACAAAAATAGGCAGATAAATACCTTAACAGGAACATTTCCATAGACACAGCTGTATTTTCATTGAATTATGACATTTTCTAAAGATGTAATGGTTACATGTGACATGTTTTGTTTCTACTGTGTGTGGTAGTAAACTGAGATACAGTACACAGTCTCTGTATTACAAAAGCAAATGAATTGAAAGAAATAATAAAAGAAAAAGAAAATGAATGGTTTAAAATAGTCAAGAGACTGTGGACGCTCTGTGTGTTATTACAGCAGACCTATACATTAGCTCTTACACATTTGTGTTTATACAAAAGTATCAATGTATCTCTTCCATTGATCCTTTTTATGCTACAGGAGATATCAGTGAACACATTATTTTCTTTTAGAAACAATAACGAAAAGTACAACAGTACGAAAGAACAACAATATATTAATATTTAAACACAGATTAACTGTGCTGTTGCTTCTACATATGCACTATGATATGAACAAATGTCTTGGGGGCACATCTCAATCACTGAATGAATCATTTTGGGTTTGAACTATAACGACTAATTCATCCACTCATTTTCTATACAACTTGTACTAAGGCTCACACTGTGTGAATGACTGGGTAAAGCCTATCATAATAATAATAGTAATAATAATTTTGGCCGGCACGGTGTACGACTGGTTAGCACATCTGCCTCACAGTTCTGGGGACCGAGGTTCAAATCCCGGCCCCGCCTGTGTGGGGTTTGCATGTTCTCCCCGTGCCTGCGTGGGTTTTCTCCGGGCACTCCGGTTTCCTCCCACATCCCAAAAACATGCGTGGTAGGTTGATTGAAGACTCTAAATTGCCCGTAGGTGTGAATGTGAGTGCGAATGGTTGTTTGTTTATATGTGCCCTGCGATTGACTGGCAACAAATTCAAGGTGGACCCGGCCTCTCGCCCAGAGTCAGCTGGGATAGGCTCCAGCATACCCGCGACGCAAGGATAAGCGGTACAGAAAATGAATGATTAATAATATAAATAACAATAATAATATGAAGAATAAGGTTAAGTCATTATTAATCTTATTAAGAAATTTTGAAAGGTTTGGAAGGCCCATTTCATTTCCAGCATGACTGTGTCCCAGTGGGGAAAAAAAAGTAAGGCCCATAAATGCATGCTTGGATGAGTTAAGTGATGAAGAACTTTTTTAGATACCTTACATCATGCACATCAAATACATTAGAAATGAACTAGAATAAAGATTGGGACCTTACTCATTCATTTGAAACCAAAATCTTTCAGAAAGTCAGGTATCCCAATACTTTTGTCCAAAACGTGCATTTAGTACATTTATCGTGGAAAGTTATGTTTTCTGTCTCCTTACAGGTATGGTTAGCCTCTGGTCTCTGGCAGTAGTCGCTTTTGAAAGGTGGCTGGTTGTGTGCAAACCTCTGGGAAACATTGTGTTCAGACCGAATCATGCTATTGCTTGCTGTGCAGCAACTTGGCTTTTTGCTTTGATTGCTGCAGTTCCGCCGCTTTTTGGGTGGAGTCGGTAAGTACTAAAAAGCGGACACAAAATTGTTTTTCAAACATGCAGTGTTGTTATACATTGAGATACGTGTAATGGTTCTTTGTCTTTAGGTATATCCCTGAGGGAATGCAGTGCTCTTGTGGGCCGGATTGGTACACGTCCGACAACAAGTTTAACAATGAGTCCTATGCGATGTTCCTCTTCTGCTTCTGCTTTGCAGTGCCATTCTTCACTATTGTTTTCTGCTACTCACAGCTACTTATTGTGCTGAAATCTGTAAGTTACAAGTGACTTTGTGTCCAACCAACCTTTGAAAAAAAATTCATCAGTGTCAGCAACTCTTTTGTCTCCTTGAACAGGCCGCAAAAGCCCAGGCTGAGTCAGCTTCTACTCAGAAAGCAGAGAGGGAGGTGACTAGGATGGTTGTTGTCATGGTGCTGGGCTTCCTGGTGTGCTGGATGCCGTACGCCTCCTTTGCTCTTTGGGTTGTCAACAACCGTGGGCAACCTTTTGACCTGAGATTGGCCACCATACCCTCCTGTTTTTCTAAAGCCTCTACAGTCTACAATCCATTCATCTACATCTTTCTCAACAAACAGGTTGTTTTACTGTCACCAAATCAACGTGTAGAAATCACTGCCCTTTTGCAGTCACTTACATAACAATGTTTTTTGCGTACTTTTATGAACATCCATTGAATGAAAATAAATATTTAATTCTTCATCTATTTGGATGACAAAAAATAACCCGGACAGTTTACACCACAGGTGTCAAACTCAATGGCCAGGGGCCAGATCTGGCCCTCCACATCATTTTATGTGGCCCGTGAAAGCAAATCATGCGCGTCAACTTCTTTGATTATTGCTAAAATCTGTACCAAAATTTCATCCGTCCATCCATTTTCTGAACCGCTTCTCCTCACAAGGGTCGCAGGAGTGCTGGCGCCTATCCTAGCTATCATCGGGCAGGAGGCCTGGTACACCCTGAATTGGTTGCCAGCCAATCGCAGGGCACATACGAACAAACAACCATTCGCACTCACATTCACACCTACGGGCAATTTAGAGTCTTCAATTAACCTACCATGCATGTTTTTGGGATGTGGGAGGAAACCGGAGTGCCCGGAGAAAACCCACGCAGGCACGGGGAGAACATGCAAACTCCACAAAGGCGGGGCTGGGGATTGAACCCCGGTCCTCAGATCTGTGAGGCAGACGCTCTAACCAGTCTTTCACAGTGCCGCCACCAAAATTTCAAATTTTCATATTTAATAAATAATAACGTTGAGATATCGCAAGCATTTGTTGTTACCAAACACCTTTTAGAGTAACTTGAACAAACTATTATCCTTGACCTCTGATTTCAAAACTAGTTATCCATTGATTTGTTGTGAATATGAAATATTCTGATGAGCCGATGAAAATATTTTATGGTTTCACAGTCATAACGGCCCTCTGAGGGAAATCTGTAACTACAATTTGGCCCTCGCCAAAAATGAGTTTGACACCCCTGGTTTACACTATGATGTATGTGAGTGTTCTAAAGAAATACAGCCTATCCAGAATACAGTACTACTTTGCCCCAATCAATCTTCTCATGTTCCTTCTCTCCTACAGTTCCGCTCATGCATGAAGATGATGCTAGGGATGAGTGGAGACGATGACGATGAAGCATCAAAAAGTCAATCAACCACTGAAGTCTCCAAAGTTGGACCTGCTTAAACTATTTCATTGTAAACGGAGATCAACTGCACAATAGAAACAATATCAATTTTGATACAATATGTCACTTTGTGGGTGGCACGGTGGACGACTGACTCACAGTTCTGAGGACTGGGATTCAAATCCCGGCCCTGCCTGTGTGGAGTTTGCATGTTCTCCCCGTGCCTACGTGGGTTTTCTCCGGGTACTCCAGTTTCCTCCCACATACCAAAAATATGCGTGGTAGGTTAATTGAGGACTCTAAATTGCCCGTAGGTGTGAATGTGAGTGTGAGTTGCTGTTTGTTTGTATGTGCTCTGCGATTGGCTGGCGACCAGTTCGGGTGTACCCCGCCTCTCGCCCGAAGATAGCTGGGATGGGCTCCAGCACGCCCACGACCCTAGTGAGGATAAGCGGTACAGAAAATTGATGTATGGTTGGATGGATGTCACTTTGTAAAAAAAAAAAAAAAAAAATGCTATTTAAAAAATGGCTATTGTAAAAAGGACTGTAGGTTTAGGATTTCGGTGACTCTTGGATTTTGTTGATTTAAAAAAAACAGAGGTAGGTGTATAGAACCACTTATATTATCCATCCATCCATCCATCCATTTTCTGTACCGCTTATCCTCACTCGGGTCGTGGGAGTGCTGGAGCCTATCCCAGCTATCTTCGGGCGAGAGGTGGGGTACACCCTGAACTGGTCGCCAGCCATTCGCAGGGCGCATATACTGTAAACAAACAACCATTCACACTCACATTCATCTTCAATTAACCTACCTTGCATGTTTTTAGGATGTGGGAGGAAACCGGAGTACCTGGAGAAAAGCCACGCAGGCACGGGGAGAACATGCAAACTCCACACAGGCGGGGCTGGGATTTGAATCCCGGTCCTCAGAACTGTGAAGCAAATGTGCTAACCATTCTTCCACCGTGCCGGCCACTTGTATTATTTGCAAGTTAGATGTTATACACAGTTTCCATACGAATACAATTATGCAAAACTAGTAGTAAATGCAAACAAGTATACATTTTTTAAAAATAATTAACTGACAATTGATGGCTAATAATAGCATAACAGGAGAGACTACAAATTGTATTCAACAAAGTAAAATATTCTGATGTGTATAAATGCAAGAGGTTAAACTGCAATAAAATTTACTGCACCCAAATAAAAAATGTTGGCATAATATGTTTGCTCTTATTTATTTTTTGCTTTAAATCATATTTCATATTTACTGTACCGTAAACGCAGACACATGTAGCATTATCACACGTGTACCTCTAGATGGCGTAATATTTCTTATCCACATGAGAAATTCCCATATAGTATGTACATCCATCCATCCATCCATTTTCTGAACCGCTTCTCCTCACAAGGGTCGCGGGCGTGCTGGAGCCTATCCCAGCTATCATCGGGTAGGAGGCAGGGTACACCCTGAACTGGTTGCCAGCCAATCGCAGGGCACATACAAACAAACAACCATTCGCACTCACAGTCACACCTACGGGCAATTTAGAGTCTCCAATTAATGCATGTTTTTGGGATGTGGGAGGAAACCGGAGTGCCCGGAGAAAACCCACGCAGGCACGGGGAGAACATGCAAACTCCACACAGGTGGGGCCGGGGATTGAACCCGGGTCCTCAGAACTGTAAGGCTGACGCTCTAACCAGTCTTCCACCGTGCCGCCCTAGTATGTACAGTAATCCTAAAAAATTGGGAGAAATACAGACATCAAATACTGACATCAACAAGCAATTTCATTGATATACAACTAATTCTTTAATGACTTTCAGAATTCTGTTGGATTTTCAATAATTATGACCTGTTGGAAGCAACCTCCAATCATGATGAACCTTTTAATCCATAAATTACCACAACTAAGGAACAAGATAGACGTTTACTCACCAATCCGACTCCTTCAAAAGCAAAATGATGAAAAATTCTAATTTTGTTATCACAGTATCTTGACATGACATGTTAAAATGTATATTTTGCACATTACACCCAGGTCTTTCTGGTTGATTATTACCTGATGTCAAATGAACAGGTGACCACTGGAAAAACTTTTGAATGCGTAAGACAAAAACTATTCAATGCTTGAGTAATTTTTGCACAACTTGCTGTTCTCTAACAAGGAACTGAACGGCAATAACGTTGCGTAACGGAGTACTAGTAATGTTTCTTCATGTGTGCTCACCAATTTTAGACCTATTTCCAAACTTCCGTTTATATTAAAAAAAAAGTATTTGAAAAAGTTTTACACGCTCAACTAAAGCATTTTCTAGATGAGCATGATGTCCTAGAGGTTTTTCAATCCGATATTAGAACACAGCAGAGCACAGAGTCAGCTTTAAGAGTTCAAAATGACATTCTCATGGCAAACAACTTCAGGGACTATGTATGTCTTGTCCTGCTGGACCTAACTGCAGCGTTTAAAATGGTGGACCACAGTATTCCTGTGGCCTGGTTACAGCACTCTGTGGGTATTAGCAGTAGAGCGCTGGAGTGGTTGAGGTCCTATCTGGGAAACAGAACTACAGGTATGTGTGTGAGCCTTGGTAATTCTGAGTCCTGCTCGGCTCCGCTACCCAAAGGAGTTCCACATGGTTCAATGTTGAGGCCACTCCTCTTTTTCTTATCTTTGCTGCCCTTGTTGTTTCCGTCCTGAAAAAGCATGGGAATTCCTTTCACTGTTATCCTGATAACAGTCAGATTTATGTCCCATTGAAAAAGAAAGACGCTTTCTCAGTACTACCACCTGTATTATGTCTCGAAGACATTAAAACCTGGATGGCCTTGAACTTTTTAAATTTTAATGAAAAGAACGCTTACTGTAGGTGAAAGTGTTTGGTCCAAGTGGCCCTTGTGAATCCTCGCTTTTTGCCTTGGGCTGTTTGACACAATATACGACAACAACGGTCTCGAGCTAGGGTTTTAAAATGGACAGTGATTTTAAATTGGATCGGCAAATTGGTGCAGTAGTAAAATCCAACTTCTTTTATATTTGGCAGCTGGCAAAGCTGAAACCTTTTCTTAAACAAAAGCACTAAGAAACAGTAATCTGTGCCTTTATTACAACCCCAATTCCAATGAAGTTGGGACGTGTTAAACAAATAAAAACAGAATACAATGATTTGCAAATCATGTTCAACCTATATTTAATTGAAGACACTACAAAGACAAGATATTTCATGTTCAAACTGATAAACTTTATTGTTTTTAGCAAGTAATCATTAACTTTGAATTTTATGGCTGCAACACTTTCCCAAAAAGCTGGGACAGGTGGCAAAAAAGACTGAGAAAGTTGAGGAATGCTCATCAAACACCTGTTTGGAACATCCCACAGGTGGACAGGCTAATTGGGAACAGGTGGGTGCCATGATTGGGTATAAAAGGAGCTTCCCTGAATTGCTCAGTCATTCACGAGCAAAGATTGGGCGAGGTTCACCTCTTTGTGAACAAGTAGATGAGAAAATAGTCGAACAGTTTAAGGACAATGTTCCATCCATCCATCCATCCATCCATCCATTTTCTGAACTGCTTCTCCTCACTAGGGTCGCGGGCGTGCTGGAACCTATCCCAGCTATCATCGGGCAGATGGTGGGGTACACCCTGAACTGGTTGCCAGCCAATCGCATCATCTACGGTCCATAATATCATCAAAAGGTTCAGAGAATCTGGAGAAATCACTGCATGTCAGCGGCAAGGCCAGAAACCAACATTGGATGCCGGTCACCTTCGATCCCTCAGGCGGCACTGCATCAAAAACCGACATCAATGTATAAAGGATATCACCACATGGGCTCAGGAACACTTCAGAAAACCAATGTCAGTAAATACAGTTCGGCGCTACATCCGTAAGTGCAACTTGAAACTCTACTATGCAAAGCAAAAGCCATTTATCAACAACACCCAGAAACACCGTCGGCTTCTCTGGGCCCGAGTTCATCTAAGATGGACTGATGCAAAGTGGAAAAGTGTTCTGTGGTCCAATGAGTCCACATTACAAATTGTTTTTGGAAATTGTGGGCGTCGTGTCCGCCGGGCCAAAGAGGAAAAGAACCATCAGGACTGTTATGGACTCAAAGTTCAAAAGCCAGCATATGTGATGGTATGGGGCTGTGTTAGTGCCAATGGCATGGGTAACTTACACATCTTTGAAGGCACCATTAATGCGGAAAGGTACATACAGGCATATGGTGTGCTCCCCCAATCTTTGGATGGAGCAGGTATCATATTCTCATCAGTGATCTGGTGTCGATTCATCAATGGACACAGAAACCAATAATTGTGTTATATCCGGTACAGAGAAAGAAGTGTCTAGGATGGTAGTTGTCATGATCCTGGCATACATTTTTTGCTGTGGACCTTACGTACGCCTTTTTTGCCTGCTTTGCCGTGACAAATCCTGGATATGCTTTCCATCCTCTTGCTGCAGCAATGCCTGCATACTTTGCCAACAGTGCAACGATCTACAACCCGATCATCTATGTTTTCATGAATCGACAGGTAATGATCAACCTGTTCCGCATTCAAAATCAATACTTTATTGGACAAATCCTCTTCTGTTCTCTTTCATCGGTTTCGCACGTGCATCTTGCAAACAAGTAGATGATGGCTCAGAAGTATCCAAGTCAAAGACAGAAGTCTCTTCTGTGGCTCCAACTTAAGGTCTTTATCTATTGAGGATTTGGGAACTATCATAATTTGTACACTAATATTTATTGCTTATTTTTGTTTACAGATGTTAGTCAAGTGAATCTAACTTTTTGGCAAATGAGATATAACATTTTTAAAAAATAAATCTATGATTATCTTTCTTTTATCACAAATCACAAAATGTTGTACTGACACAAATGCTTATCCACTAAGCTTTCATATATTTTTCAAAATTTACAATAGTGCTGAATGCTGACGAAACTAATAAATAACATTTTAAATGTACGGGTTGAGTAAACAAAACAACAATGGTGGACTACATGGCTGTTATTGTGCCTAAGGTTTTAATAATTTATTTTAGATCCAAGGGTCCTGTTGATGCATTCATTCAAAATTAAGAAATGTAATCAAAGTGTAATTAAATTTAATTTGTTTTAATAATTTGAGGAAGTAGTTTAAACAGTTACACTACTGTTTCATTTTCAACAGGGAAACTTGCAGTTGTAACTAACTACATTTCCAAAGTAATCTTCCCTACACTGCTAATTAACAGCCACATAAAACCAGTGTTGGCACCACTTCACCCTGGCCGCCTGCGGGGTACCCTTTTTGTGCCAAACTTTTTGTACTTTTTTAATCTGTGTGTATATCTATTTATATAAACCACTAACAGTGATAATAAAACAGTACAACAACACCTGCAATTGGCTGATGACCAGTTCAGGGTGTACCCCGCCTCTCGCCCAGAGTTAGCTCCAGCACGCCCGCGACCCTCGTGAGGATAAGCGGTACGGAAAATGGATGGATGGAAAACAACAACACAAAAATACAATAGTGTTGATCATATGCATATGGTCAAGTCACAGCCTGTCAAAGTAGCTACTGTGCATGCATTTGATGGCTATGGCAAGTGTTAAGTGAGCTGACTGCTTTCAAATTTGGCCTAACATTTGGCGCCTCCACGGAAATATGAGAATTATTTCTCCACTCTGAGAAATATGTTTTCAGACCACAGGTGCACAGTGTACAAAAAAAGATTAAAAGCTCAGATGGTTCAAGTAGTGTTTGGGAGACGTACCCAGAAAATGCTTCCTTCACATACAGTATAGGACAATTACCACACTTGCCGCCTCAACTCTTCTAAAGCTAAGACGTGTTGAATTTACCCAATGCCCGCCGTGTCATACCTGATTATAACCCTGAACTCATTCACTTGCCCGCCCTCCCAGTTAAAATAGATGTACTACTTCTACACTTATCAATGGCAGTTAACGTTGTGTGTGTTTGGGCATGCATTTATTGAGCGGTAGAATGTGCCCGATGACCTAATGCCCTCCTCTTGGATGTGTTCTGACGCCGACACTGTGTAAAACACTCTAATAACACATTCTGGTGCAACAGGTAATGGGGTAATGCTATGGGTAGCATTACCTGACACATTCCGCCATATTGAATGTGTCAATTTTGCTTGTATCGCGAGGCACACACACTAACAACACTGAGTTAACTGAAGGTTCCGAGGTGCAGAGAGCGCGCCCGGAGTGAACTTCCCAACGCACCCTATGTTGATGTGTTGTGCGTTTGCTGTGTCGGTGCGACTAATGCAATTATATGTTGTTTTTACAGAACCCGTACCCTGTTTTATTTCGAAATAAAAATCGGAAGTTACGCACTGACTATTGCGCATGCCCACATCTAAGGCACGTACACGTGGGACTCTGTGGGGCTGGAGCTATGTCTAAAACAAGTGCGTAACATTTTGGTGTGGATTTATATCTCTAAAATCACCCTTAAACGATTTCAGTTACATGCGATAATATATTTGATTTGTGTTTTACAGAACAAAAACGAGCAAAACGCCTTGGTTTTGGGAGGAAATGTAAGGTACGTGTTTTTTTTGGACAAATACTCCACTTCTGTTCGGTTGTTGACACTGGGTCGACGGTAGGCTCACTCAGTCACAAAGTTGAAGATTTTTTTTTTGGTACAAATGTATTTTAATTATGCGCAACCCTTTTTTGTGTCAGATGCAGCGTTGTATTGTCGGACGAGGGAACAAGACGTTATACAGTGTTTCATGTGTGTTTCAACATCGAATATCACTGCCCAGTTTTCTCTGAAAGTTATTCATTTTTGTTAGTTTAGAAACTGTAAAGGGCTTGTTTTGAGGTAATATTGCCCATATGCACAAAAGGCTGTTAAAAACAGCAGTAAACGCAGTCAGAATTTATTGTAGCTTCTCACATGCTGGCTATGGAGCCATGTGGGTGACTGGATGAGCTGGAAAAACGAATTTACCACATATTTGGCCTGTTACCTGTACACAGAATAAAGATGGGAAAAATGCTGATGCTTCAGGGGGGAGGAGTTCTCAGGATCAGTCATCTGTGCAACATGACAGAAAACCAGAAGAAACCAGAAAGCAAAGGGTAATTACAACTTCACTAACATTACAAAGGTTAAACTATACAGAAAACTCCACATTGTGCTGCTCTTTTATTTTAAACTAATAAGCTTCAAGTGCTCAAAGAAAAGCAGAAGATCTCCAGAGAACAACAGCTGATGAAGAGGAGGAATTTGCAAAGCTTTCAAAATGACATCCTACAGAGGCAGAGAGCGTTTGAGCAGAGGGTAAATAAATACAATGCTGTTTCGGGGACACCTACTGCAATTTGTCATCAATGGTAGTGACTGAAAATACTGTCACTGTTGCCATTGATATTTTCCTCCTATTTGTGTTCACAGGAAACAGAGATGCAGAGTTTAGAAAAGCATGTGCACTTTGAAAATGAGAATTCAAGAAAAGCATATTATAGAGAATTTAAAAAGGTAATTTTCCATTTTGGTCTTCTTGCTACGCACACAGCTGCGAAGCCCAATGCTGAGCTTTGATACTACATTGGAACCTCGATAGAATAGGCCATTAATGGAGGGGGGTTGGGTGGGTCTTCAAATATTGCCAATTGTTTGTTACACTGAAGCACATTTTTTTTAAATTTTTTTTTTAATTATTTTTTTTGAGGCTGTACTGTACAAAATTATTGTCTTTTTTCCGGAGCCTAAAATGCCCAGGACAAAGTTATGGTAAATACGTATTTTTAAAAAGTTGTAAAATGTTGGAAATGTCTCTTTCATGAGCCGTGAGGAATTAGTGTGCTTCCTAGTTCCAAATCCATTGCCAAAGGTGAACAGCTTGACAAGAAAAACAACTTACTAAAAATAGCATGTTCCAGTCTCCAGAGACCTTTTTTTTAATACTTCAGAGTTAACACTACAGCCATGGTGCTCTCTCTGTCTGCTTAGCGCTCTATGCGCAAAAGACAATGGATATAACCAACATTAGTCCCATTTTCTGCCTGCATTGTGCCACAGTGCCAGTCAACAACAGCGGCCAATTCTGGATTTAAACAACTTTGTCAAAGGCTTTTTAAATGACAAATGGAATCTATTTTTGGACACATTGTTCAGTCCTAACGGTCTATTTCATCTGATATCTGTTTTTATCAAGGTTCCACTGTACTGTCATGTAAATTGCTGGAATTATTCACTTTATAAGAGCTGTTTTAATTCCTGTCTGGAAGGTAGTGGAGGCTGCAGATGTGATCTTAGAAATTTTGGATGCACGTGACCCACTGGGGTGCAGATGCCCTCAGGTTGAGCAGGCAGTCATTCAAAGTGGAACAAACAAAAAAATTGTGTTGGTGTTAAATAAAATTGGTAAGTTCAACTCAACACATTTCGAGTTATCTTCTAAATGTTTTTTTTTTTTTTTAGGTTTAAAATGCTTAGGAAGAAAGTGCTTGAATTTGACTTTGTTCCACATGAGCTTGTCTAACTTATTTTTCCAATTCTAGATTTGGTATCAAAGGAAATTGTGGCGAAGTGGATTAAGTATCTGCGGAATGAGTTTCCCACAGTGGCTTTTAAGGCATCTACACAACAGCAATCCCAAAACTTGGTACCTGTCACATTATATATGAAACACTTATTGGTTCACATTTTTTCTTGCCACCCTATGTATATATACAGTGGGTACGGAAAGTATTTAGACCGCCTTACATTTTTCACTCTTTGTCATATTTCAGCCAGTTGCCAGTTTTTTGACAGAAAAAAACTTTTGCAGATTTATTAAAAAAGAAAAACTAAAATATCACACAGCCATAACTATTCAGACCCTTTGCTCAGTATTTAGTAGAAGCACCCTTTTGAGCTAATACAGCCATGAATCTTTTTGGGAATGATACAACAGGTTTTTCACACCTGGATTTGGGGATCCTCTGCCATTCCTCCTTGCAGATCTGTCAGGTTGGATGGTGAACGTTGGTGGACTGACATTATCAGGTCTCTCCAGAGATGCTCAATTGGGTTTAAGTCAGGGCTCTGGCTGGGCCATTCAATAACAGTCACGGAGTTGTTCTGAAGCCATGCCTTCGTTATTTTAGCTCTGTGCTTAGGGCAGTGATTTCCAACCTTTATGGAACCAAGGCACATATTTTACAATTGAAAAATCTCACGGCACACCAACAAACAAAAATGGCAAAAAAAAGTGGACATATTAATTACTGTATGTACTTCCTGCCATCTAATAGAAGAGCATTTATTTGTTCTGTCTGTCACTATGCCTCTCTGGCATAAAGAGATGAACAAAGATACATTATTTCTTGTAAATAAATAATTTATTGAGCAATTAAGTAAAATTTTATCATTTCTCACGGCACATCTGAAGAGCGCTCACTGCACACTAATGTCCCCGGCACACTGGTTGAGAATCACTGGCTTAGGGTCATTGTCCTGTTGGAAGGTGACCCTTCGGCCCAGTCTGAAGTCTTGAGCACTCTGGAGAAGGTTTTTGTCCAGCATATCCCTGTACTTGGCCGCATTCATCTTTCCTTCGATTGCAACCCTTTGAGTTGTTCTTTTCCTCTCTCACCAAGCACCCATTGCTCAGTTTGGCCGGACAGCCAGCTCTAGGAAGGGTTGTGGTCGTCCCAAACGTCTTCCATTTAAGAATTATGGAGGCCACTGTGCTCTTAGGAACATTAAGTGCAGCAGAATTCTTGTTATTTTTTTTGTAACCTTGGCCAGATCTGTGCCTTGCCACAATTCTGTCTCTGCGCTCTTCAGGCAGTTCCCTTGACCTCATGATTCTCATTTGCGCTGACATGCACTGTGAGCTGTAAGGTGTTATATAGACAGGCGTATGGCTTTCCCATGCACTTAACTCTGGCTCTTTCGTTCATTCATTCATCTTCCATTACGCTTTATCCTCACTAGTGTTTAAATTTGATAATCCATTGGGGGGAAAGAAAAAAATAAACTTGAAATTCTAGAAAGATGTGTTTTTGAGATTTGTTTTAACAGTGATGTCATATTTGGTTAGGACAAATATTTGAGTATTTCTTTCCTCCAGGTGTGCACAAACTACAGTTAACTCTAAATAAATAAAAAAATGTATGAATAAAGGTTATCGTATCAGTCCTGAGAAGCGGGAGGTTACGGTATGGGCTTGAAAAACGTGCATTGTGCATCTCTTATATACTGTACATATATACATACAGTGTTGTATTGTACAATAACACTACTTTTGCCTCTTGCCATTGACAGAAACGCAGTCGTGTGTCAGTGACTCAGGCCACCACAGAGCTCCTTAGCAGCAGTGCTTGTATTGGTGCAGATTGCTTGATGAAGCTACTCGGTAACTACTGCCGCAACCTTGACATAAAGACAGCCATCACTGTAGGTGTTGTAGGTAAGCACCAATAATAATAATAGCAGGTCTTTACACGGTGACATAAGCATGACAGTCACTACATTACTGCCTAATACAATCTCACTCTTTTTTTATAATAATTTTCTCTTCAGTCGTGAAGCAAATCACCAGTCATAATGACTACTTGTATACAAAAAGGATATGCATTTATTTGTTTTATTAACTGCTTGACTCATTAGGCATGCTGCAAACTGAGCAAGGCGTCCAAACATTACTGAATTGCACAATCGCATGAAACAGTCAAGAACTCGGACCCGTTAAACAGGCAGTTGGCCCTCGCATATAATACTAACTCGCTGGAACGGAAAAACTGCAGTTCCAGGTTTTCTTCTCGGAAAACATTTGGAGGCACCACATACTGATACCCGTGTACAGTTCTGTACTGTAGTATTTTACATTGAATCACAAACATGGTGTTATAGGCAAAGGAGATGCAGATTGCTGGCCAATGTAGCTGTATTATAATAATATAAAGAGGGAATAGGGACGAGAAGTAACAGGAGAATGTGTCGATATTTCAGTGGCTTTGCAAAGATTGCTCCATTTTTAATTAACATATGTTTTGTTGTTTTTTTTTAAATGTGGGATGAAGCCAGAGTACCTCGAGGAAAAAACATGAGGAGAACATGCAAATTTCACACAAGAGGGCCTAGAGCCTGTAATGCAGAAATGCTGACAATTGGGTCTCTGTGCTGCCTGCGAAATGGAAAAGGCAATGTTAAAATGTTTATAAAGGGATAGAGGCGCTTCGTGCATTATGTGATGTTGATTTTTTTACTTTTTGGCTTCTGTTTTTCAGGTTTTCCTAATGTTGGGAAGAGCAGTTTGATCAACAGCTTAAAACGCACAAGAGCATGCAATGTTGGAGCCACTCCTGGTGTCACCAAGTGAGTAAAAGATATTTGACTGATTAGTGATTACAAACATAATGACTTTCTTTTTTTTAGGATTTTTATTTATTTATTATTATTATTTAAATTTATTATTACACAGACATGTTAGCTTAAGACTGAAAGTAGATGTCAAAGGTTTGGACAGAACCTCTCAGAATCAGAATCAGAATCATCTTTATTTGCCAAGTATGTCCAAAACACACAAGGAATTTGTCTCCGGTAGCTGGAGCCGCTCTAGCACAACAAACAGTCAATTTACAGAACACTTTGGGGACATAAAGACATTGACAAAAAACAATTGTGCAAAAAGATGCAGAGTCCTCTAGCACCTAGAGCAGTTCGAACGACCAATATTGCAATAGTCCGGTGCAATGACCATTGTGCAAAGGGCGCTGAGACTTCAAGGAGTGTATGCGGTTTAAAGTGACAAGTAGTGCGATCATCTGGGACAATGTCGGTTGTGCAAATGTTACAGATACTCCTCAATCAGTGTGCAAATGGAGCAGATGCTACTCTGGCATGAGTGGCCAGTATATGCAAATAGTGCAGCATGGCGAGACAACTACAGTGAGTGCACAAGTAATAAATAATTGGCCCCACAGAAATGTGACAATGAACTCAAGTCAAAAAATTGCCAGCTTGTTGTAATGGAATTATAGGTTAGGTGTTTAAGAAGTTGATCGCAAGAGGGAAGAAGCTGTTGGAATGTCTACTAGTTCTAGTTAGCGTTGATCGGTAGCGCCTACCTGAGGGAAGGAGCTGGAAGAGCTGGTGACCGGGGTGCAGACGGTCGGAGAGGATTTTGCACGCCCTTGTCTTAGTTCTGGCAGCGTGCAAGTCCTCAATGGTGGGTAGGGGGTTACCGACAATCCTTTCAGCAGTTTTGATTGTCCGTTGCAGTCGGAGCTTGTCCTTTTTTGTAGCAGCACCAAACCAGACTGTGATGGAAGAACACAGGACCGATTCGATGACCGCTGTGTAGAACTGTCTCAGCAGCTCCGGTGGCAGGCCGTGCTTTCTCAGAAGCCGCAGGAAGTACATCCTCTGCTGGGCCTTTTTGAGGACGGAGTTGATGTTGTTCGCCCACTTCAGGTCCTGAGAGATTGTAATTCCCAGGAACTTGAAGGTCTCGACGGTTGACACAAGGCAGCTGGACAACGTGAGGGGCAGCTGTGGCGAAGGATGCCTCCTGAAGTCCACGATCATCTCTACCGTCTTGAGCGTGTTCAGCTCCAGGTTGTGTCGCCCGCACCACAGCTCCAGCCGCTCCGCTTCCTGTCGATATGCAGACTCGTCACCGTCCTTGATGAGGCCGATGACAGTGGTGTCATCTGCAAACTTCAGGAGCTTGACAGTCGGGTTCGCTGAGGTGCAGTCGTTCGTGTAGAGAGAGAAGAGCAGCGGAGAGAGGACACAACCTTGGGGCGCCCCAGTGCTGATGCTGCGTGTGGATGAGGTTGCCTCCCCCAGCCTGACCTGCTGTGTCCTGCCCGTCAGAAAGCTGTAAATCCACTGGCAGATGGCAGGTGAGACGCTGAGCTGGAGAAGCTTGGTTGAAAAGAGTTCAGGGATGATGGTGTTGAACGCTGCGCTGAAGTCCACAAACAGGATCCTCGCGTAGGTCCCTGCACTGTCGAGGTGTTCTAGGATGAAGTGCAGTCCCATGTTGACTGCATCATCCGCAGACCTGTTCGCTTGGTAGGCAAACTGCAGGGGGTCCAGCAGGGGACCTGTGACACTCTTGAGGTGGTCCAGCACGAGACGTTCAAAGGACTTCATGACCACAGATGTCAAAGCGACAGGCCTGTAGTCATTCAGACTAGAGATTGCAGGTTTCTTGGGGACTGGAATGATGGTGGAGCGTTTGAAGCAGGATGGAACTTCGCACATTTCCAAAGATCTGTTAACGATCTGAGTGAAGACTGGAGCGAGCTGGTCCGCGCAGACTTTGAGGCAGGATGGGGACACATGGTCCGGTCCTGTTGCTTTGTTAATCTTCTGTTGTTTGAAGATGCGTCTCACATCCTGTTCATGGATGGTTAACGCAGAAGTCAGAGGTGTGGTTGTGGTCGCGGGAGCGGCCGGGTTGGTGTGTGCAGTGAAACTGTCCTTTTCAAATCTGCAATAGAAGGTATTCAAGTCGTTGGCTAGTGTGCTATTGTTCTCAGCTTGGGGGGATCGTCGCTTGTAATTAGTCAGCGATTGGAATGCACGCCAGACTGATTTCGAGTCGTTCGCGCTAAACTGTTTTTCCAACTTTGCTGCATAGATCCTCTTTGCAATGTTAATTTCTTTAGTAAGCTGGTTTCTAACTCGATTATACAGGGCCCTGTCCCCGCTCTGATATGAATCTTCCTTAGCTTGGCGAAGCTGCTTAAGTTTAGGAGTGAACCACGGCTTGTTGTTGTTGAATGTCCGAAATGATTTTGTTGGTACACAAACCTCTTCACAGAAACTGATATAGGATGTGACAGTGTCCGTATATTCATCCAGGCTGCCAGCTGAATTTTCAAAGACACTCCAGTCTGTGCAGTCTAAACAGCTTTGAAGTTCCATCTTTGCTTCATTGGTCCACTTTTTGACTGTTTTCACTGTAGGCTTCGCACATTTAAGTTCTTGCTTGTACGTCGGTATTAAGTGAATTAAGCAGTGATCAGACGAGCCCAGGGCTGCACGAGGTATAGCACGGTATGCGTTTTTTACCGTAGTGTAGCAGTGGTCTAAAGTATTATTTTCCCTGGTAGGACAGTCGATGTGCTGCTTGTATTTAGGGAGTTCGTGGTTGAGTTTAGCTTTGTTAAAGTCCCCGAGAATAATGAGGGGTGAGTCAGGGTGTTTTTTTTCAATTTCGTTGACTTGTTCGGCGAGCGTTAGCAATGCGGCGCTCGTGTTAGCTTGCGGTGTGATATAGACTCCAGCCAGTATAAACGATGCAAACTCACGTGGCGCGTAAAATGGTTTACAGTTCAGAAACAGCGACTCCAAATGCGGGCTGCAGTGTGTGCTGAGCACCGTGACGTCCGTACACCATTTTTCGTTTATATGGAGGCATATCCCGCCGCCCTTCGTTTTTCCCGATGATTCCATGTCGCGGTCCGCTCGATGAATGTTGAAGCCGGGAAGCGTGACGGCGCCATCGGGTACAGCGTCGCAAAGCCAGGTCTCCGTGAAGCACATGGCCGCGGAACGTCCGAAGTCTTTACTGGTCTTTAACAGAAGATGAAGCTCGTCCATTTTGTTGGGTAGGGAGCGTACATTCGCGAGGTGGATCGACGGGAACGCCAATCTGTGTCCTCTCTTGCGGAGTTTCACCTGAATTCCGGCTCGTTTTCCTCTGTGGCGCCGCTTCCGCATCCATCCGCCGAAAACCGCGGACGCCGCTCCGGTGAGTAACTCGGGGAAAAAACTGAGCGGATTTTCGAAAGTTGGTGACAGAAAGTCCGGAGTAGCCTCCTTGATGGTTAGCAGGTCTCCCCTTGTGTAAGTGAGTCGTGTAAGGTCTCCAAAGACGGACGAAAAACACAAAAACAAAGACAATACTAGAGAGCGCGTTACCGAGGCGGCCACACTGGTAGGCGCCATCTTGAATGTACACCTCTCATTGATAGCATGAGAAAGTTTATTCAAACTTTTGGCTGATAATGTATATAGTCCCCACGATAAAAGCTTATTTTTTTCCCCTTGTTTTCTTTTGAATTATTAAAACATCTTTCTTGAGCTAGCAACTGGTTGTGTCGTTTTAATATTTTAAAGTTGTGTTGGCCCCTCAAATGGCAATTACCTTCCTACATTGGAAATAGTAACTTGACGAGCTTTCCCAAAAATGACAGTCTGTCAAAATGTCAACCTGTTTGTTGGCTGCTGTCAACCTGAGTACAGCGCACCAAGTCGGATGAAGGATTCCGTAGAAATTGAGATTCTTGTCGGAAAAAAGTTGCCTTTTTGGAAAGCGTTGTTGTGTGGTATCTCCTAAGGAAAATCTAGTCAAGAAACACTTTCAAATTAGAGTGAAACATTATATAGCACAAATGGAACATTATCTGTGAGATGAGCAGTCTTGGCCAGTAGAATAGGTCATGTACTTTAGTCAGGAATGGTTATGTGAATTTATTTGTTATGGAGGATTTTAGAGGCATGTGACATGGTCCTTTTTATTTTTTTGTTTGTTTGTTTAAATTCCACAAAGATGGCAACCGCTTGTCACATTACTATGGAAACGGTGTGTTGCAGGCATGGGGCCGGCCGGTATTAGATTCTGACGGTATGATAACCTTGAACGAAATTATTGCAGTTTCACGGTATTGCAATTACAGTTCTAAAATGTATTACAGTGGAACCTCGGGTTACGAACAACTCTGTTGACCAGCAATTTGGGTTACATATCTAATAGTGTTTGTGATTGACGTGGTTAAAAAAAAAAAAAGTCTGAAAATCATTTTACTTTAGTCAAAAAATACTATTTACAGTATATATTGTTTTATTGAATTGTAGCATCTCTAAATTAAAACAACGAACGGTTAATCAGAATCATCTTTATTTGCCAAGTATGTCCAAAAAACACACAAGGAATTTGTCTACCGTTGGAGCCGCTCTAGTATGACAACAGACAGTCAACTGACAGAGAACACTTTTGAGACATAAAGACATTGAGAAAAACAGTCACTGAGCAATAGAGGGTTGCGAGTTATCTGGTAATGCCGGTACAATTTAAAAAGACTTTTTTTTTTTGGTGACAATTGTGCAAAATGATGCAAAGTCCTCTAGCACGTAGAGCAGTTCGAATGACTAATCTCGCAATAGTCCGGTGCAATGACCATTGTGCAAAGACTTCAAGGAGTATATGCAGTTTAAAGTGGCGAGTAGTGTGATAATCTGGGACAATGTTGATTGTGCAAATGTTCCAGATACTCCTCAGTCAGTGTGTAAATGGAGCAGATGCTACTCTGGCATGAGTGGCCAGTATTGGTCAACAACAGATATGCAAATAGTGCAGCGTGGCAAGACTACTACAGTGAGTGCACGAGGAGTATATAATTGGCCCGACAGAAATGTGACAACAAACTCAGACAAAAGAAATTGGCAGCATGTTGCAATGGAATTGTAAGTTAGCTGTTTACGAAGTTGATTGCAAGAGGGAAGAAGCTGTTGGAATGTCTGCTAGTTTTAGTTTGCATTGTTCGATAGTGCCTACCTAAGGGAAGGAGCCGGTGACCGGCATGTGGAGGGTCCGAGAGGATTTTGCATGCTCTTGTCTTAGTTCTGGCAGCGTGCAAGTCCTCAAGGGTGGGTAGGGGTGTACCGACAAGCCTTTCACCAGTTTTGATTGTCAGTTGCAGTCGGAGTTTGTCCTTTTTTGTAGCAGCACCAAACCAGACTGAGATGGAAGAACACAGGACTGATTCGATGACCGCTGTGTAGAACTGCCTCAGCAGCTCCTGTGGCACACCGTCCTTTCTCAGAAGCCTCAAGAAGTATATCCTCTGCTGGGCCTTTTTGAGGACGGAGTTGATGTTGATCGCCCACTTCAGGTCCTGAGACCCTGTAATTCCCAGGAACTTGAAGGTCTTGACGGTTGACACAAGGCAGCTGGACAGCGTGAGGGGCAGCTGTGGCGAAGGATGCCTCCTGAAGTCCACGATCATCTCTACAGTCTTGAGCGTGTTCAGCTCCAGGTTGTGTCGGCCGCACCACAGCTCTGGCCGCTCCACTTCCTGTCAATATGCAGACTTGTCACTGTCCTTGGTGAGGCCGATGACAGTGGTGTCATCTGCAAACGAAAAAAGTTTGACAGCCGGGTGCGTTGAGGTGCAGTCATTCGTGTAGAGAGAGAAGAACAGCGGAGAGAGGACACAACGTTGGGGTGCCCCAGTGCTGATGCTTCATGTGGATGAGGTGGTCTCTCCCAGCCTCACTTGCTGTGTCCTGCCCGTCAGGAAGATGTAAATCCACTGGCAGATGGCAGGCGAGACACTGAGCTGGAGAAACTTGGAGGAAAGGAGTTCAGGGATGATTGTGTTGAACGCTGAGCTGAAGTCCACGCACAGGATCCTCGCGTAGGTCCCTGCACTGTCGAGGTGATTTAGGATGAAGTGCAGTCCCATGTTGACACCATCATCCGCAGACCACTTTGCTCGGTAGGGAAACTGCAGGGGGTCTTGTGACGCTCTTGAGGTGGTCCAGCACGAGACGTTCAAAGGACTTCATGACCACAGATTTCAGGGCGACAGCCCTGTAGTCATTCAGACCTGAGATTGTAGTTTTCTTGGTTACTGGGATGATGGTGGAGCGTTTGAACTTGTACTTTGCAGTTCGAGAGATCTATTGAAGATCTGTGTGAAGACTGGAGCCAGATGGTCCGCACAGACTTTGAGGCAGGATGGGGACACAAGGTCCGGGCCTGCCGCTTTGTTAATCTTTTGTTATTTGAAGATGCGTCTCACATCCTGTTCGTGGATGGTCAACGCAGAAGTCAGAGGTGTGATAATGGTCAGTGGTGCGGCTGGGTGGGTGTGGGGTGTGAAAGTGTCCTTTTCAAATCTGCAATAGAAGGTATTCAAGTCGTTGGTTAGTGTGCTATTGTTCTCAGCTTGGGGGGGATTGTCGCTTGTAATTGGTCAGCGATTGTAAAGTATACCAGACTGAGTTAGAGTCGTTAGCGCTAAACTGTTTTTCCCAACTTTGCTGCATGAAATGGGTTTAAAATCAGATATTAATATAAAATACTGCGGCACGATAGGCGACTGGTTAGCACATCTGCCTCACTGTTCTGAGGACCGGGGTTCAAATCCCAGCCCCGCCTGTGTGGAGTTTGCATGTTCTCCCCATGCCTGCGTGGGTTTTCTCCGGACATTCCGGTTTCCCTACCACATCGCAAAAACATGCGTGGTAGGTTGATTGAAGACTCTAAATTGCCCTTAGGTGTGAATGTGAGTGTGAATGGTTGTTTGTTTATATGTGCCATGCGATTGGCTGGCGATCAGTTCAGGGTGTACCCCACCTCTCGCCCGAAGTTGGTTGGGATAGGCTCCAGCACGTCCGCGACCCTTGTGAGGATGAACATGAGAAGAATATAAATATAATAATATAAAATACTCCCAACTTTGTACTCTTTACTCATAGGTCAAGCATATAGAGTGACTGTTTAAACGTTAGTCTTGGTAAATCAACTGCTTATGGTTCAAACATTTCATGCTGCTTGGGGTTTCTAATCAGGACAAACAGTTCTCAAAGTCTTGCAGCTGCACCGGTAAAGTTGACACACTGACACAGACATCAAAGCATACTTTAATTGCTTGTGCTGGGACCACTGATAACGACACAGGTTATACTAACATAATAACTCACAGGTTCCTGCAGGTGTTTAGACACAAAAAAAGAATCCCACCGCACCACTCGTCAGTAGCACTGCCTTGCTCATTTCCCACATCCTGTCCTGACCTTTTCTGTCCTCTCATCTTGTTTTTTTGGTCAGATCTGTGTCTTGCCACAATTCTGTCTCTGAGCTCTTCAGGGAGTTCCTTTGACCTCATGATTCTCATTTGCTCTGACATGCACTGTGAGCTGTGAGCACTGTAAGGTCTTATATAGACAGGCGTGTGGCTTTCCTAGTCAAGTCCAATCAGTATAATCAAGCGCAGCTTGACTCCAATGAAGATGTAGAACCATCTCAAGGATGATCAGAAGAAATGGACAGCACCCGAGTTAAATATGAGTGTCACAGCAAAGGGTCTGAACACTTATGGCTGTGTGATATTTCAGGTTTTCTTTTTTAGTAAATCTGCAACAATTTCAACAATTCTGTTTTTTTCTGTTATTATGGGGTGCTGTGTGTACATTGAGGGGGGGAATTAACTTAAATGATTTTAGCAAATGGCTGCAATATAACAAAGAGTGAAAAATTTAAGGGGGTCTGAATACTTTCCGTACCCACTGTATGTGGAGAAACCCTGGTGTCATATACAGTACTTTGTGCATCAGGTTAAAAAGTTAACATGCAGCTGGTTGCAAAATGGCTGACTTGTGGCTCATTGTATTTACATGTTTTTTAAAAGTATCCTAATTCTTTAGGTGCCTTCAAGAAGTGCACTTGGACAAACACATTAAGCTTCTTGATTGTCCAGGCATTGTCATGGCAACATCAACAACTGATGCTGCAATGATTCTCCGTAATTGTGTGAAAATTGAACAGCTGGTTGATCCACTTTCACCCGTTGAAGCCATCCTCCGACGTTGCAACAAGGCACAAGTATGTTGTTTCCTTTCCTACCATTTGTATAGTACATTAATAAAAAGAACATTAGCATTTAGTAGCATTTGTACACTGTTTAAGACATGACACAACCTGACATACATTTTCATGAATGTGCAGATCCTCCAGCACTATGGAGTACCCGACTTTCACACAGCTCTGGAATTCTTGGCGTTGCTTGCGCGGCGTCAGGGCAAACTAAGAAAAGGCGGGCTGCCTGACACCGACAAAGCAGCGAAAAGCATATTGATGGACTGGACAGGGTGTGTCTAATGTTTAATTATACAGGCCTTACAAATGTAAAATGGATTAGTGTTAATTCCAGTGTTCTTTAGAGGAAGGATCAGCTATTTCACTCACCCCCCTGAGACACACACACTTCCTATGCATGTCAGCGCTGAGATTGTAACAGAGATGGGTAAAGCTTTTGACTGGGATGAACTTGAAAAAGGAAATCAGGAAGTTCTTGCAGGTAATATGCTCTTTTCACCTTAATTTTACGATACTATTTGCTCTGGTGATCTAGACAAACCGCCGGCATGGTGTCCGACTGGTTAGCACATATGCCTCACAGTTCTGAGGACTGGGGTTCAAATCCTGGCCCCACCTGTGTGGAGTTTGCATGTTCTCCCCATGCCTGGGTGGGTTTCCTCCCACATCCCAAAAACATGCGTGATAGGTTGATTGAAGAATCTAAATTGCCCGTAGGTGTGAATGTGAGTGCGAACGGTTGGTTGTTTCTATGTGCCCTGTGATTGGCTGGTGACGGGTTCAGGGTGTACTCCGCCTCCCGCCCGAAGATAGCTGGGATTGGCTGCAGCAGCCTGCGACCCTAGTGAGGATAAGCGGTAAAGAAGATGGATGGATCTAGACAAACTGTTAGATGAAGAATAATGCACATACTGTTAAATAGGCAGTGTCACGTTCAAAAGAAAAGTGTTTTGCTTTGTTTATGAATGGACTGAAAAGATGCAGTAGTGCAAGCCTGATTTTAATGTGAGCTATGCGATATGTTTCAGATTCATCTTGTTCTGATATTCAAATGGGATTCTGCATCGAAAACATGGGAATGACAAATGGCAACCAGGCTCCAGCGCACTTTTACCAAGAAATTGAAGGGGAGTCAGTGCAGGAGCCAGAATTAAAAGATGAAGATGAATCTATGGAGGATGATCAGGATGCAGAGGTGTGAAGAAGTGTGATTCTTTCTAGTGGCAGGAATTAAAGACTCAAATTCGATATGTGTGGAATCTGATTTAACCGGAATTTTATAGTCTGTCTTGCCATAATAAATGTTGCCAGATAATAATCTTGTTTTATCCAATAGTTTGGACCAATGACAGTGGAGCTAAAATCTCAGAGGTGGAAGAGTGTCTTGCCTGAAATTAAGGCCAAGGTTCCAGATTTGAAGGATATTGTTAATGTACATCCTTTACAACAAGGCCAGGCGCTTTTGGCTGCTGTCAAGAAGCGGAAGAAGCAACAAAAAAGAGCTGGTTCGTGTCTTAACTCCAATAGTCATATTGGTATTACGTGTCATAAATAATAGTCATATTGGTATTATGTGTATTTTATGTACTTTCTGGTTCTTTTACAGACAAACTTTCTACCAAACTCTCAGACACCTTGATATCTGCAATGGATTTCTCGTTTTGTGACAGCTGATTAAAGGAGTACTAAAAGATTGTTTTTCTCTGCTTTGCCTTTTTGTTTCTTTCAAAAAAATTACAATTATTCTCTTTGACATTTACAATACACTTTAAACACATTAGAGTCAAGTCTGTGGATCGATCACTTAGGACACAAGTGTCAACCTCCAGGCCTGAGGTCCCGATCTGGTCTGCTACATCATTTTATGTGGACCGGTAAAGTGAGTCATGTGTGTTTAACTTAATGTTTCTGGCTAAAATATGTAATTTGTATTCCCTTTGAATAACATTGAGAAACTGCATGCATTTTGTTTTTGTATCAAAACCGCTTTTTTAAATACATTCAAAAATAGCAGGAAAAACCTTTTTTTCTCCACTTCTCATTTAAAATCTTATTCAATTTGTTACATGTAATAATATGATGAGGCAATTACATGGTTTCACGTCAATAATGGACCTTTCTTTAAGGGAAACATAACCCCTGTTAGTAATCATCTTCCTAAAGTCAAGTTTTTTTCCCCCTCAAATTTTTTTTTTTTTTTAAATAATTCTTAACATGTACAGTACATATGCAAACAATTGCTTCCTATAGTCAACAAGTTCCGGGTAAAAAGTCGGCGGATGACCTCAGCGCGTCGGCTCGAGGAGGTAAACAAGGCTGTTTGGGCCGAGGTGGCCATAGCTAGCGCTTGCTGCTGTTAGTTCAACGACTTAAAATGTCCAGAAACACAGAGGACCTCCTGGATTCATGGCTGTGATCACGTCGAACATTTCTGTTCTTACAGTATGTTTTTTAAAGTTACATTTCTACCTTTAACGCGTTAACCCGGTAGCGTTAGCTCCTTCGACAATTAATAATCATGATTGCTAGCTAAGCAACAACCCCCCCCCACCCGCGCACACTACGAAAAAAATCCCCCCCAAAACCCGACCTTTTAAATGTTACAAATACACTAAAGCTCCGAATTTAAACGCGTATTTTGCTTGATTGGCAGCTGGTAGATAACAGTAATTAAAAAAAACATATATATATATATATACACACACACACACACAC
The DNA here is from genome assembly GCF_024500275.1 of Phycodurus eques. Lineage (NCBI taxonomy): Eukaryota > Metazoa > Chordata > Actinopteri > Syngnathiformes > Syngnathidae > Phycodurus > Phycodurus eques. The sequence goes on along the minus strand of NC_084534.1, from coordinate 6,857,755 downwards.
TCACACTGTATAAACCTCGGTGTGCACCTTTTATCATGAAGTTGTAGTTAGGGCTTCCCGACACTTAGCTGTCAAACGAGCACTCCTAATTTGTGACCACCAGATTTATATGTAATACAGTAGATCAGTATTCATCGACTTAAGTGTTGATTTAAGATGAGAGGGCTATTTCATACGTAGGCAATTAATAATTATTACCCAGTAATATACATTAAGAGCATTATTAATGTGCAAAGTGCAATTCAATTGACACTGCACAGACTATTTCAAGCCCCGATCGCAAGCAAGATGTAACAAGCTACTAACAGGTTACTAACAAATCGTTGCTAATGTGGGGCACAGCAGAACCCAGTCAGTTTCAGTAGTTTGGATTATTTCAATCCAATTGCAGCACTCGAAGCTGTTTGACACAAACCAGCACAGACATTTAGAAGAAAAGTGTTAAAGGTGAAGACACAATTGGCGATTTTGATTTGATACAGGCTGTTTCTGTCAAATCATGAAGACTGGTTTTCCAAATTCAGAGGAGGAAAGCAAATGTCAATTGCATGTACAACCCCAATTCCAATGAAGTTGGGACGTTGTGTTAAACATAAATAAAAACAGAATACAATGATTTGCAAATCATGTTCAACCTACATTTAGTTGAATACACTCCAAAGACAAGATATTTAATGTTCAAACTGATAAACTTTATTGGTTTTAGCAAATAATCATTAATTTAGAATTTTATATCTGCAACACGTTCCAAAAAAGCTGGGACGGGGGGTCATGTTTACCACTGTGTTACATCACCTTTTCTTTTAACAACATTCAATAAACGTTTGGGAACTGAGGACACCAATTGTTGAAGCTTTTTTAGGTGGAATTCTTGATGTACAGCTTCAGCTGTTCAGCAGTCCGGGGTCTCCATTGTCGTATTTTACGCTTCATAATGCGCCACACATTTTCAATGGGAGACAGGTCTGGACTGCAGGCAGGCCAGTCTAGTACCTGCACTCTTTTACTACGAAGCCATGCTGTTTTAACACATGCGGAATGTGGTTTGGCATTGTCTTGCTGAAATAAGCAGGGGCGTCCATGAAAAAGACATTCCTTGGATGGCAGCATATGTTTCTCCAAAACCTGTATGTACCTTTCCGCATTAATGGTGCCTTCACAGATGTGTAAGTTACCCATGCCATTGGCACTAACAGCCCCATACCATCACAGATGCTGGCTTTTGAACTTTGTGTCCATAACAGTCCTGATGGTTCTTTTCCTCTTTGGCCCGGAGGACACGACGCCCACAATTTCCAAAAACAATTTGAAATGTGGACCGTCTGACCACAGAACACTTTTCCTCTTTGCATCAGTCCATCTTAGATGAGCTCGGGCCCAGAGAAGTCGGCGCCGTTTCTGGGTGTTGTTGATAAATGGCTTCTGCTTTGCATAGCAGAGTTTCAAGTTGCACTTACGGATGTAGCGCCAAACTGTATTTAGTGACATTGGTTTTCTGAAGTGTTTCTGATCCCATGTGGTGATATCCTTTACACATTGATGTCGTTTTTTGATGCAGTGTCGCCTGAGGGATCGAAGGTCACGGGCATTCAATGTTGGTTTTTGGCCTTGCCACTTGCTTACATGCAGGTATTTCTCCAGATTCTCTGAACCTTTGGATGATATTATGGACCGTAGATGATGAAATCCCTAAATTCAATTGTACATTGAAGAACATTGTCCTTAAACTGTTCGACCATTTTCCCACGCACTTGTTCACAAAGAGGTGAACCTCGCCCCACCTTTGCTTGTAAATGACTGAGCAATTTAGGGAAGCTCCTTTTATACCCAATCATGGCACCCACCTGTTCCCAATTAGCCTGTTCACTTGTGGGATGTTTCAAACAGGTGTTTGATGAGCATTCCTCAACTTTCTCAGTCTTTTTTGCCTTTTTGCTTTTTTGGAACGTGTTGCAGCCATAGAATTCTGAGTTAATGATTAATTGCTAAAATCAATAAGGGTTATCAGTTTGAACATTAATTATGCTGTCTTTGTAGTGTATTCAATTAAATATAGGTTGAACATGATTTGCAAATCATTGTATTGTACTGTTTTTATTTATGTTTAACACAATGTCCCAACTTCATTGGAATTGGGGTTGTAAGAGTTACCCTGATGCAGAGGTGCTGCAAGGGATTCAATCCCTCCATGAAAAAAAGAAAATCTCACTTTAGACCTTGTGAATGTCACAACTTTATGATATATTTTCTAAGGCCCCTTTCAGTCATTGGCCCATTGGGGCCTTCTTGTCAACTCCCCCCAAGCAGGCCCCCTTACTCTGATGTGATCAATCCTAGTCTATGCCGACAGGATGTGTTTGACGAAGCATTCACTCTAGAAGATTGTGCTACACATTGATTGCCTACACAGATTGTTTCATTGACCAGGTTGGCGAAAATGAGCTTCGTCTCTCCCCATTTAGTGGTGTTTTCAAATAATATAAGTGTCCACACTCCTCTGCGCGCATTTAAGACAATTAAGAGCCTCAATAATATGGCAGCTTGGGAATGACTCCCGGGATGCGGTTGAAACATTGAGGAGTAAAAAAATAGATGTAATGAGATGCACCAATCGAGTATTTAATTCACCAACAGACATGCATGCTTTTGGAATGTGGCACTGGAGGAAGTTGGGGGGGGGGGGGTAACCCACAAGCACAAGGAAAATGGAAACTCTACGTACGAAGTCCAGATTCAAACCTTGACCCTTAGAACTGTGAGGCAGACTTGCTTACCACTCGCCAGCTGAATTCACCAGAATATTAGTTAATTTTTTCCCTGTATGGTTAGTGTGAGATGAAGTGACCAAGCATTATCCAAGTAAAATATATCAATATCCTTGTGCTGCTGTTCTAAAATGCTCTCTTGATTTATTTGCAGCTTCATTGTTAGATTGTTGTCCTCAGCTATGTCGTCACGTGTGTTGATGCGGCAGCAGCTGATGCGAGAACAAGCTCAGGAACAGGAGAGGCGAGAGGCCCAGCAACAGGCCTCTGCCTCTCAGCTCCGGCCCACCGACTCCACGCCTGCCATCTCCGTCTCACTGCCTCAAAATGCTGCCCGCCCGCCTCCAGCACAGGTGCCCGTGGAGGTGCTGAAAGTAAGTGTGTCCTCTGTGTCTCCTGTCACAGTGCTGTCAGTCCTTATACAAGAAAGGCTCTGAACTAATGCTTGAATAATGCAGGTGCAGACCCATCTAGAGAACCCCACCAAGTATCACATCCAGCAAGCGCAGAGGCAACAGGTGAAGCAGTACCTCTCCACCACTCTGAGTAACAATGCAGTTACTCAGACGCTTGGTGTGTCGCCTGTGCCACAGTGCAGCTCTGCCCCTGAGGTTGCACACACTGCCAGCAGTGCCCCTAACAGCCCGATGGCCCTTCTTAACATCAGTTCCAAAAAGGAGGAAGTATGCCAAATTCCTGATTTTATAACAGCAGTTTGCTGACGCAGCAGATGACACATTCATGCCAATAGTTGTCTCTCTGTTAACTTCCAGTGTGTTTTTGGAGAAGTTGGAAGTCAAACCTTCAGCACACGTCGTACTTAATTACTTTTTGTTCGTTCTGCAGTGATGTGGCCCCACTTCCCAATTTAATGTTGCATGCCTTTTGTCATATACTTGTTGGCCTGGTGTCACAATATTATGTTAAATACTGCACCCGCAGATTAACCATGCCAGCTCTCCACTTGCACGTCTGTTTTTCTTTTCTTTTCTTTTCTTTTTTTATTACTTAGCCAACTAAATTATTTTTTACTTCACATAGTGCTCTCTATACAGTCCTGAACATTGCTTTCGTATGATCTTACACTAATAAGCTTTGCTCACACTTTGCCATGTGTTCCCTCTCATCTACTTTATATAGATCGAAGATGTTATCGATGACATAATTAGTCTTGAATCCAGTTTTAATGATGACATCATTACATTGATTGACTCAGGTCTTCAGTTACCTAGTACGGTAAGAAATATTCAGTTTCTTTTACCACATGTACCCCCCCAAAACAATTTTTAAACACTTGAATTTTACTTAATAAATTGCAGAATATTAGAAAAACTGTCTCACAACATTTGTAGATACACGTTTTGTTTTTCCTTGAATGGAACATGTTTTAACTGCGTGGAATTCTGACGATGGAATAGCTGTTTTAGTAAATATATGCTTTTGGCACATACTTACCATTTGTCACAAACGTGCCGCCTGGGCGGGGTTATCAGTAAGGATACACGGCAAGAAGTCAGAGGACCTGTTTAGTTCTCATTAAAACGTGGATTGCAAAGATAGCAGGTTTACAGGCACCAAGGAATTGCCAAATATTTGCCATTTAACAGAAAATGAGGATTATGGTGATGTTGGAAGAAAGAAAAAAGAAGAACAGCGAGGTAAAACCAGTTTGTAATATTTAAAGCGGAACAATGTAGTATTGTTATTACATGTAGCAAATGTAAAATGACATGAATATGTACATTATTGTGTGCTTAAATGATGTCACGCAAAACATCAATAGGATTATGTATGACAATTTGTATTTCACTGATACCACGCCAGATTAAATTTGGAGCCCTGGGAGGTGGTTGCTTTAAGAGTTGAAGCAAGAATGGGGAAGTTATGTTTTTCATATATTCCTTGCATGTAACTCCACTTTGGGAGTCAGCATGTGTTGCAGCTACTGTATAACAAGTTTGTTTTATTTAGCTCCCAGGAAATCTGATGGATGTGTATCACAGCCCTGGAATGGCGGCAACCACTCTCACTGTCAGCAACTCCTGTCCTGCTGAGCTTCCAAATATAAAAAGAGAAATTACTGGTATGGTCAAATCTGTGCAATTTACTCGTATGTGTAGCAGAACTGAAACAGTTTAATATAATCTGTGGGGTAACGTCATGAAACACAATTGTCTTTCAGATGCTGATACCAAAGCTTTTATGAAGGAGAGGCAAAAGAAAGACAACCACAACCTGAGTATGTTGAGATTTATTGTCTGGTCACTTTGTAAACTCAGCTTCTATTGTTATCTGCAATAACATAAATAACGCTTCTTTCACTATTCTTTGGTTCTTAACAGTTGAAAGGAGGCGGCGATTTAATATTAATGACCGTATAAAGGAGCTTGGTACTCTCATACCCAAGTCAATTGACCCGTGAGTCCTACCTTGTTTTTTGATGTTCATTTACTTTCCTAAACCTTTAAGTGATTAGGAGACTAACTTGTAGTGTTTATGAAGTCTCTGGAACATCAATCTAGAAAAACAATGTTGTTTACTTTTTTTTTTTTCCCCCTGCAAAACTTGCATATTATTGCACTGATGACAGTGAGATGCGCTGGAATAAAGGCACTATTCTGAAGGCCTCTGTGGATTACATCCGGAAGTTACAGAAGGAGAAACAGCGAGCCAAGGATATCGAACTGCGGCAGAAAAAATTGGAGCAAGCGAACCACAGTTTAATGTTGCGTATCCAGGTTAGTATTTGCCCTCCATTACGATCTGTTGAATCTATAAGCCTGCGTTGGCAGTATACAGTGGGTACGGAAAGTATTCAGACCCCCTTAAATTTTTCACTCTTTGTTATATTGCAGCCATTTGCTGAAATCATTTAAGTTATTTTTTTATTTTCCTCATTAATGTACACACAGCACCCCATATTGACAGGAAAAAAAACAGAATTGTTGAATTTTTTGCAGATTTATTAAAAAAGAAAAACTTAAATATCACACAGCCATAAGTATTCAGGCCCTTTGCTCAGTATTTAGTAGAAGCACCCTTTTGAGCTAATACAGCCATGAGTCTTTTTTGGAATGATGTACCTGGATTTGGGGATCCTTTGCCATTCCTCCTTGCAGATCCTCTCCAGTTCTGTCAGGTTAGATGGTGAATGTTGGTAGACAGCCATTTTCAGGTCTCTCCAGAGATGCTCAATTGGGTTTAAGTCAGGGCTCTGACTGGGCATTCAAGAACAGTCACAAAGTTGTTCTGAAGCCACTCCTCTGTTATTTTAGTTGTGTGCTTATGGTCATTGTCTTGTTGGAAGTGGTTACAGTGGTCTTGAGCACTCTGGAGAAGGTTTTCGTCCAAGATATCCCTGTACTTGGCCGCATTCATCTCTCCTTCGCTTGCAAACAGTCGTCCTGTCCCTGCACCTGAAAAACACCCCCATAGCATGATGCTGCCACTACAATGTTTCACTGTTGGGACTGTATTGGACAGATGATGAGCAGTGCCTGGTTTTCTCCACACATACTGCTAAGAATTAAGGCCAACAAGTTCTATCTTGGTCTCATCAGACCAGAGAATCATATTTCTCACCATCTTGGAGTCCTTCAGGTGTTTTTTAGCAAACTCCATGTCTTGCACTGAGGAGAGGCTTCCGTCGGGCCACTCTGCCATAAAGCCCCGACTGGTTGGAGGGCTGCAGTGATGGTTGACTTTCTAGAACTTTCTCCCATCTCGTGACTGCATCTCTGGAGCTCAGCCACAGTGATCATTGGGTTCTTCTTTACCTCTCACACCAAGGCTCTTCTCCCCCCGATTGCTCAGTTTGGCCGGACGGCCAGCTCGAGGAAGGATCCGGCAAGCAAGACCCTAAAAGGTTTAGAAGAAGTGCATACAAATTGGAAGTACCTCTACCACCACCACTGCAGCACAATCAGCACTTTGATGTCATACCATGTTATTATAAAAATATTCACCTATACGCAGATTAAAAAAAAATAATAATAATTGCTGGGTCTACCTCTGTTTTTCGCAGAAACTGCTTATTGGTGGTGTTTTCCCGCTTATTTATGTTTTGTTCTTTTCTGGATGAAAAAAATTCCCAAAAAAAGTGTGAAATTTTTGTAATTAATTTTTTTCATGGCAATTTGCGGATTTTCGCTATTAGCGGTTGGGCCCAGTCCCTTGTCACTTGTGGGTAGTGGGGTCCATTGTACAAAATTGTTTAAAAGTAACTTTTTGTGTCTAGTATATTGTTCTTTATCCTCTTATTGTATTTATTTGAACATGTTGGTGAGTTGTATACTTGAGGTCAGAATAAATGTAATGTCTTCATTGTAGCCTATGTACTGTGCAGCAAAATCTAAAGTGTTGTTAAGGTCCACAGCATAGAAGAGCTCCAAGTTGACTGTCAATGGCTAAATCGCAACTAGCTTAGTGTTTCAGCCTTCAACCAGAGCAGTTGCTTCAGGCTGTGATGCAAATAGAATTTTGAGGTAATTTTGACAAAAAACACTTTTGAAACATAAAAACACTACGTAGAGTCACTTGGCAATAAAAGGTTACCAGTAGTGTGGTAATGCTGATACAATTACAGTTGTGCAAATGATGCAGAGTCCTCGAGCAATTTAATGGCAAGAGGGAAGAAGCTGTTGGAATGTCTGCTGGTTTTGGTTTGCATTGTTCAATAGCGCCTACCACCTGAGGGAAGGAGCTGGTACCCCCCTACCTACCCTTGAGGACTTGCACGCTGCCAGAACTAAGACAAGATCATGCAAAATCCTCTTGGACCCGCCACATCCTGTTCACCACCTCTTCCAGCTCCTTCCCTCAGGTAGGCGCTATCGAACAATGCAAACTAAAACTAGCAGACATTCCAATCTTCTTCCCTCTTGCCATTAAATTCTTAAACAGTTACAATTCCATTGTAACATGCTGGGAATTTTGTCTTGAGGTTGTTGTCACATCTCTGTCGGGCCAATTATACATTATTCTTGCACTCACTGTAGTAGTCTTCGCACTCTGCACTATTTGCATTACTGTTGTTTACCAATACTGGCCATTCGTGCTTGAGAAGTAGCTGCACCATTTGCACTATTGATATTTTTCTAGATTATCGCACTACTAGTCACTTTAAACTCCTTAAATTTCTTGAAGTCGCTCCGCCATTTTGTCAAGAAAAAAAAATCCGCATTACCACATTACTGGTAAACTTTTATTGCTCAGTGACTCTTCGTACTGTGTTTTTATGTCTCAAAAGTATTTTCTGTCAAATGGCTGCCTGTTGTCGTACTAGAGCAGCTCCAAAAAAAGACAACAGACAAATTCCTTGTGTGTTTTTTACATACTGGGCAAATAAAGATGATTCTGATCCTGAAGAGGTGGTGACCAGGATGTGGAGGGTCCAAGAGGATTTTGCATGCTCTTGTCTTAGTTCCGGCTGCGTGCAAGTCCTCAAGGGTGGGTTTATTGTTCTCCGCTTGAGGGGATGGTCACTTGTAGTTGGTTAGCGATTTTAGTCCTCACCAGACTGACTAGCTAGAGTCGCTAGCAGTAAACTGTTTTTCCAGCTTTTCTGCATAATTTCTCTTTGCGATGTTAATTTCGTTTGTCAGCAGATTTCTAGCACAATTGTACAGGGCTTTGTCCCCACTTCGATAGGCGTGCTCTTTAGCCTGCAGAAGTTGCTGAAGGTTACCAGTGAACCATGGCTTGTTGTCATGGATCGTGCAATATGTCTTTGTTGGTACATACACATCCTCACAGACACTGATACAGGATTTGACACTGTCCGTATATTCATCCGGGCTGACATTTGAAGTTTCAAAGACACTCCAGTCTGTGCAGTCTAAACATCCTTGAAGTTATGTCCTTGCTTAATTGGCCCACTTCCTCACTGTTTCCACCATAGGCTTTGCACATTTAAGTTTGTGCCTGTATGTTGGTATTAAGTGAATTAAGCAGTGATCAGATGAGCCCAGAGCTGCACGGGGAATAGCACAGTATGCGTCATAGCGGATTGGGCCAGCCAAGAAGTCACGGTTTCTGTTTACTCCCACAACTTGCAAATGGCAGTGGAGCAAGAAAAGTACGACACTGATTGGCTATAGTCGCGCACATTCCTGACCGAACATTTTCATAAGGTTGCAAAATGCGAATGGGGAAGCTTCAATAGGCTACAGCACAGACAAAAAGTGGGTGTCCAGGATCAATGGTGAAGTGACCGCCGTGACTAGAAAAGGAGCTTGTGAAATCATCATTTCCTTTGGCTTGACATCAATAACCCATCCCCATACTCACCTGGTGTAGCACCATGAGATTATCATGTTTTTGGACCTTTAAAAGATAGAGTTAGGGGTCAGCACTTCACTGATGATGAACAAGTTAAGTTGTAAAAAACTGGTTAAAAGTGCATCCTACTTAATTTTAGGCTGACGTACGTGCCGTTGTTCATCAATGGACAGTCGGTGTTGACAAAAGAGAGATTATATTATTATATTGAAAAGTAGTGATGACGTATTTTGCCTTTCTATGGCATTAGATAAATGAAAATTGCTCATCGTTGAGTTACCTTGTGTATGAAGTGCGCTTTATGAATAAATTTGCATTACTTTTTGACTGACTCTTGTATATTGTGGTGTCATTTTAACATACAGGCATAGTTGAAAATGAATATATGTGGGTGTTCTTCTCAGGAGCTGGAAATACAGGCACGAGTCCATAGTCTCTCTTCCAACACCAGCATTTCCTCTGGTCTGAACTCCAGTCCTGCCCTGCTGCAGCAGCACAAGCAAACCATTCAGAACGGCCAGTCCCTACACCCCAGCGCCGACGCAACCTCCGGGCTTAATCTCCTCAGTATGGGCGTGGCAGCCATCGGACAGCCTCTGCCCACTGCCTTCCTCTCCCCACCTTCCTCAGACTCTCCTGCTGGAGTCACCATCAGCAGCCCTTTAGACTTGGGCAGTTTGAGCTTTGCTGAGCTGGACGACACCTCCACAGCGCTTTATCCTGATGTGGGTTTGGGGGACATTCTTATGGACGATGGGTGCACCCTCTCTCCAGAGGCGGTGGCTGAACCCCTCTTCTCTCCTCTGTCACCGGGTGCCTCTAAAAGCAGCAGCCGCAGGAGCAGCCTCAATATGGATGAGGACTTGTGATGCGCTCTGAGAGGCGCACACGCACTAGCAGAGACTGAATGTCAGCATGCAATTTGTCTCTTACGGTAGGTGAGTTTGTTTGTGGGACAGTTGACCAGAAGCATTTTAAAGTAAATATTCCGATTGAAACCAACCTAAATGTTAGTGAGACTAACATTTCCCCTCTTATCCTGGGACACGTAAATGTTGTATATTCTATTTGTGTGTCAATGCAATAGTATTAAAACAGAATATTTTACACTCCAGGGATGCTTAAAAATATATTAACAAACGTTTTAAGATTTAAGAGTAATATAATATATTTGCTTGAATTTATAATGTGGTCATACATAGGGCAGATTTTTTTTGGCCTTATTAACGTGACAGTATTGGCAAAAGCAAATAGATGCAGACATAAGTTTTCTTTGTTGACTGGAATCAGGGTTTACACGCTTCCTTGTTGGGATGTCTAGAGGGGATACAAAAGGGATACGCTTAAAGTGAATTGGCACATAATTGTGAAATACTTCTCCTCATGGTGTATATACAGTAAGAATATTTTATTTTCCAGCAATTTATTGCACCTTATGTTATTGCAATCTATGCATTTTATGAGAGATGTTTTTCTGCTATGACACACAGTGGGTGCATGTATTTTTACGAGCTTGAGACCTGCTGCTGCTACTGCTGCTAGTTAGCCAAAGCAGGACTTCTTAAAGTGTAGCTATAGTGCAAATTACAAATCACTGTTCTATTTTTCAATATATTCAGCTTCACAATAAAACATACAGATCAATTTGATTATTTTTACAGTAATGCTGTACTTCATATTTTTTATACCGGGATAATTGATTGAGGTGCAGTTTGTGTCTTGTGACTAATATTTGTGTTTGTGATTGTTAGTCTCCATTAACCTTGGTGATCACTGGCTGATTTTACCTGATAATTTCATTTAATTTTTTTTCTTCTGGAGGTGAGGGTGTCAAATGATCTATAAATGCAATGTGTTCCAAGTTGAATTATGTTTTGTTTTAAACAGACCACTATTGTGCAGGTATACTATGACGTACCGATAAACTTCAAAAAGGCATTTAATTCATTAACTGCATCATGGAACTTTAAATTAATGAATGTGTACTTGCCTATGCATGTTTTTCTAACATCGTTGTACTGTTTTTGAGTTTGTGTCAGAACATTTTTAAAAGCCGTATGCTTGGATTTGCGATTTTGTTGGTGTTACAGTAACACGTGAACTGAAAGAGCCCAGTTAGTTTTGACACTAATTAATGTGATTGGTTGTCCTCTCCTGCAAGTACTCCAAGGCACATTTTAGCTCAAATTAGCTAGTTTAGAGACACTTATTGAGCAATTCTAAAATCAAGCACCAAATGAAAAGCTTTTTTCCTGCTCCTACATACACGTAACTGCTTTCCAAAACTTGAAGCACGTCCAACTTTTCACAAATGTATGAACAACATTGTCTCTCACTTTGTCAAATTTGTGTTTTTTGGTCATGCTCAATGGAGTGTCTTTCGGCAAATTTTAACAAATAAACTATTCTTTCAGTTGTTTAAGTGTTATTATCTTATTGCTGCCAAGATTCGTGGTAGAGCATTTGAGAGATTTCCATGGCAAGATCCAGGCACTCTGAAGCCTGGAGACAGAGATCACAGATATTGCAGTCACATTGGCAGGAGAATAGTTCTTGACATCTGCATACATTACAGCGTTGAGTAATATTCAGGAGACTCTGCATGGTAGCTGGCTCGCAGCAGAACAGTGAAGAGCACAGGTACTGGGAACATCCTCTGACTGTGGCTAGTAAACGATCAAGTGGATGGCAGAACAGGCAGGCCAACAGGATTGGACCGCAGAGGTCTCAGTTTTCAGTTCTTGACTCCTCTTGGCTCATGTGAATGATTCTTCAGTAGCAGATGACAGCAACACAGACGGGAGTTGTGGTTGCTGTTTCTTCACACAGCCTCATCGGAGTTTTGCATGTTCTGTTCTCGGGTCTCTGATTAGGATACAAAAGTAACCACGGTAAGCGAATTTTATCGAGAATTTGGCATATGAAGATAATTCAGTAGGTTTACTCCAAACTACAGCCTTCTTAAAGCAGAAAAATATGACCTAAAATGTTTTATTATACAAAAGTTGAACTTTCTTTATCAACTGCATGCTGTCACTCACTGTAAAATACCTGTTTCACCAGAAATACAGCTGTTCAATACATTGGGGCTCTGCAAATCAGTTGTCGAGTTGAGTCTTCACATCCAAAATCCAACTTTTCAAGACCTTCTGCAGGACCTCGCTGTCTCCGCTCCCTGCCGAGGAGACGACCCCGGGGATGCCAGGTTTCACTTCGCACACAGACGCTAAATGAATTACAAGCCAGTAGCATCAAAGCTGAGACACAGACAGCTGGTTTCCCACCCGGACGTTAAATGAATTAACTTCCAGCCTGAAGACCCTCAACAACAAAGACTTCTCTTTCCCGCTGTCTTTAGAGACATTTGCCCATCCTGGCTGGGGCAATGGACGGCGCAGTAGCGACACACACAGGTAGTGGAAAGTCACTGCAACCCCGGATTAACTAATCACAATCTTCATTGGATTTTAATGTGATATATAATATAATTTTTAAGAATTTGACATGAAAGCCACTAGTGATTGTATTTCTGCAAATTTGAATGTCTGATGTCAAATCTGTTTGTCAACTGAACCGGATGCAATGTCTCACCCCACACAACCCAAATGCCACATTGCAAATATATTACAGTGTTCTCAACAACCACATCCCCTTGAAACATTCGTTACAGGGATTAAAGGGGGGAATGGTCTCGCTATCTTAAATCCAATAATTCATATTTTATTCCGCCGGGTTTAAACCACAAAATAATACATCCATCAATCCATTTTCTGAGTCACTTCTCCTCACAGTCGCGGGCGTGCTGGAGCCTATCCCAGCTGTCATCGGGCAGGAGGCGGGGTACACCCTGAACTGGTTGCCAGCCAATCGCAGGGCACATACAAACAAACAACCATTCTCACTCACATTCACACCTACGGGCAATTTAGAGTTGTCAATTAACCTACCCCGGGAACTCCGGTTTACCTCCCACATCCCAAAAATATGCATTAATTGGAGACTCTAAATTGCCTGTAGGCATGACTGTGTGTGCGAATGGTTGTTTGTTTCATGTGCCCTGCGATTGGCTGGCAACCAGTTCAGGGTGTACCCCGCCTCCTGCCCGATGACAGCTGGGATAGGCTCCAGCACGCCCGCGACCCGAGTGAGGAGAAGCGGCTCAGAAATGGAATTAACCTACCCTGCATGTTTTTGTTGCCGCAGCTCGGCAACATGTATTTGCCACTGAAATCACTGGCTTTGTTTATAAAAAGGAGGAGGGTGTGTGGTACAAACGTGTGGCTATGCTATATTAAATTTTAATACTTTATTGTTAAAAATGCTAAAATCACAAATTGCTACCACTTTCAAACAACCTGGTCCATCCAAAGATGGAAACTCCATCTCACAGATGGAGTTTCCCTCCATCTGTGAGTTTTTATTTTTTCCTCCCCCAACTTCAGTCCATCATTTGTCTTGTGTCTCGCAGCTAAGGAAATTGGGTCACCACATTCATTCTTGATTTGTCAATTTCTCCTTTCTTTTTTCCCCCAGCTGTTTTCACTGCAGAAATGTCTTGTGCGGTGTCACTGTGAAATTACTCTGTCACCATCTCTCCTATTGGGTGTGCTGCGATGTCGTCACAATTTCAAATTCCTCCGCAGAGTTGTTGTTTGCGCCTCGGCAGCACATAGCGAACGAATGGGTTGGTCAACAGCGCGGTACCAAGGTGGTGCAACAGCTTTAAAATGTCAGAGGCCAGGGTAGATTTGCTGTAGCCGTCAAGAAAGTAACTGGGCCAACTGCACAATTGATTACAAACTCACGAACAAACTGGAGAACAAGGCAGGGCCATGTGAGGGATGGAACTAAATGGGGGGACTACTAAATTGGGGAACACTGAGCAGCACACAAACACAGTCGTGGTGTGGTGGCACACGGGTACATCAGGCTATTGGCTCTGGTTGTGGGATTATAAAAAAATATATATATATCGTGGGATAGGTTTTGTATCCCAAATCTGCACGAACTCACATCAGGACTGCACTAAGAGAAAATAAACGCCGGTAGATGGCGGTAATGAACTTGAACGCTGGTTGCCAACCGAAGAAGAAAAAAAACGAAGAAGAAGAAGAAACAGGACGCGTTTTGCCCGATGGTGATGACGTCATCCTCGTAGATTCGGCACAAAGCTCGGTTTGGCTAATGCTAGTTAGCGAGCTAAGAGATTCGTTAGCTCATTAGCTGTCATCTGTACTTCTTGAAAGACCCCCGAGCAGTACAAATACAATGGTAAGTGTATGTACGTGTTAAATGTTTCATAAGGTTGAACTAATTTAGGTGTTTTTAGTTAAGACGACATAAACATGGCCTTGGCATTTACGACAGAAATGAATATCGAAAGTTGGAAACCGACTTTCTTCGTCAGAAATGGCGATTGACCAATATGAAGGTTAACCATAATTCAAGTATCTCATCTTAAATAACTATACAGTTTAATGGGTAGCAATTTAACATAGCTGCTACCAAGCAAGACAATTGTGTGTATTGTAAACACCCCAGTTGTCCGTTTTATTCGCGTTCTAACGCTCTGCATATTAAAATTGTTTGCATTTTTCTAGGAAAGCGAACCGTCTGATATTGATCCTGCACCAGGATTGGAAAGCAGTATTATGGATGGGGAGAATGCACCGCTGTACTGTATTTGCAGGAAACCGCACATCAACTGCTTCATGATGTAGGCATTACCACTGCTGTTGCATTCTTTCACCTAGATTCTGCTGACCGATGCTTGTAAATTAAATGCTGTGTTTACTCCTCTTAGTGGCTGTGATAACTGCAATGAGTGGTTCCATGGAAACTGCATTAATATCACAGAGAAGATGGCCAAGGCAATTCGAGAATGGTACTGCATGAGATGCAGAGGTGATTCATCCAAACACGTTAGACTTGCTGAGCATTCATTATGCGACGAAGAAATCTAGCAATTATTATTGTTCTTTTCTTTTTACCAGACAAAAACCCATTGCTGGAAATAAAGTATAGAAAAGAAAAGAAATACAGAGAGAAGGAACCAGACTCTGATAGAACTGAAAGACAGTACAGCACTTCAAGTACTCCAGACTACAAGAGTGAACGGCGGCGTGGCTCAAAGGTGAGTTGTCCAATTGTCCAGATCTAAAATTATGCATTAGACAACAATAAGTGACAAAAATAAATACAAATCGTAAGGCTACCATACAATACTGTTAGTTAGCAACTTCATTAGCCATATTCATCTATATAATTAACATATTTCAAACTACAATTCCAATGAAGTTGGGATGGTGTGTAAAATGTAAATAAAATGGAATACAATAATTTGCAAATCCTTTTCAACCTATATTCAAATGAATACACTACAAAGACAAGATATTTAATGTTCAAACTGATAAAACGTCTGATGATGTTTTTCAACATAATCTTATTTTAATTGAACACAAAACGTAACGCTCAAATGTTCTAATTATAATTTGTACTACCCACTCACGAGTCACGATGTGTGATGCAGTGGTGACGTAGCTTTGAGAAGCTCGTGATGTCCAATTTACCATCTGTCGTGAGTGAAACACTCCACAACAGTGTTTCTCAAAGTGTGGTACAAGTACCACTAGTGGTACGTGGGCTCACTATAGTGGTATGCAAGAATCACTTAATTAAAGTTCAAACTGCATCATGTTAGTGTCTTAAACTTTTTCAGAACATTTTTAAAGTACAGTTGTATTTAAATTTTAAGCACCATACACTTGCATTTCTTTTTTTTTTATAAAGACAGTTCTTTAGGTATGTTTGTTTAACTTTTATGTACAACACAGTTAATTGAATCATTAAGTAGTTTTTTGTTTTCCTATATTTAAGTACAGTGTTCATGTATAATTTCACAGTGGCTTACAATAAATACACTGTAAATAATAAATACCGTTTTAGCAATAAAGCCTCATTTTTTAATTCACACTTTTGCCTACTACGCTACTTTTAATGTTGGTCTTAATGGCGGTACTTGGTTTAAAAAATTTGAGATCCACTGTTCTACAGTATGCCTGCTCGATGCTCTTTCACGACATTAGTTTTTGTCTCTTAGTGAAGTATTGGTGTTAGTGGTTTCCTAAAGTAGCTACAGTATGTCTGTGATGGAGTTTTGTACTGTGGCTCATGAAGCGTGTTCACCAACCTTTTAGCTCTTGATCGTCCTATCATGAAGAAAACCTGCTTGAAGTGTCTCATGAACTGGTGTTTGGGCTCGCTTGCTTCTTGGTTCCGGGTGACTGCGACTTTTCATATACAGTATTCCTCGACTTGTCGACGGTGGTGGTCAGCAAACAGTTATTACATGCCTGTCATGTTTTCTCCTCGATCATTTTTTTATTACTGCTAAACCAAAGTGTGTCCATACTTCTGTTTTACAGCGGCTGAAATAAGTATTTCACACGTCACCATTTTTCTTATTAAATATATTTCCAAAGGTGCTATTGACATGGAAATTTCACCAGATGGTGGGACCAACACAAGTAATCCATACATACAAAGAAAGTAGAACACACAAGCTTAGAAATTAAGTTGTGTGTAATAATATGAAATGACACAGGGAAAAAGTATTGAACAAGCCAACTATTTAATACTTTGTACAAAAGCCTTTGTTTGCAATGACAGCTTCAAGATGCCTCCTGTATGGAGAAACTAGTCACATGCATTGCTCTGGTGTGATTTTGATCCATTCCTCCACACAAGCAGTCTTCAAATCTTGAAGGTGCGATGGCCTTCTTTTATAGGCCTTGCGTTTGTTTCCATAGATTTTCGATTGGATTCAAGTCAGGGGGTTGGCTGGGCCATTTTAGCAGCTTTTTTTTTTCTTTCTTTGAAACCAATTGAGAGTTTCCTGGGCAGTATGTTTTGGATCATTACCCTGATGAAATGTCCACCCTCATTTCATTTTCATCATTCTCGTAGATGGCAGCAGATTTTTGTCAAGAATGTCGCTGTACATTTGCCCATTCATCCTTCCTTCAGTAATGTGAAGTTTACCAGTACCATTTGCTAAAAAGCAGCCCCACACCATGTTCGGACCTCCAAACGTCACTGCTGCCATGCTGTTTTTAGGGTTGTGTGCAGTGCCATTTCTCCTCCAAACATGGCGTGCATTATGGCATCCAAAGAGTTCAATTTTGCTTTCATCAGACCAGACGATATTCTCCCAGTATTCAACTGGCTTGTCCAAATGTTGTTCAGCAAACTTTAAACGACCTTTGACATGCTTTTTTTTCAGCAATGGGGTCTTAATTGCGTGGTGAGCGTGCATACAGGCCATCGCGGCGGAGTACATTACTCACTGTTTTCCTTGTGACAACAGTACATGCTATTTACAGGTCTTTTTTAAGCTCTCCACAGGTGGTCCTTGGCTCTTGGACAACTCTTCTGATTATTCTTTGCACTCCTCTGTCAGAAATCTTGTGAGGAGCACCTGATTGTGTCAAATTTATGTTGGTATGATTGGCTTTCCACTCACGTATTATGGCCCCATCCGTGCTCACTGGAACGTTCAGAAGCTTAGATATGCGCCTGTAACCAATGCCATTGTTATGTTTTGCAACAATTAGTTTGTGATGGTGTTGAGACAGCTCTTTGCTCTTATCCATCATGAGATTTCTTGACTCACCACTTGGCAATGAGACCTTTTTGTAGTCCATCCATTAGGACTGAACCATCTGATATTAATTTGCACTGACATGGGGCTGGATTGCTGTTTATTGATAGATTTTAGGTGTTGTCTTGGGTTTCCATGCCTTTTTGCACCTCCCTTTCTTTGTGTTCAATACTTTTTCCCCGTGTCATTTCATATTTTTACACACAGCTAAATTTATGAGGTTATTTGTTCTACTTTCTTTGTATGTATGGAGTACTTAGGATGTTTCCAACATCTGGTGAAATTCTCAGGTCAATAGCACCTTTGGAAGTATATTTAGTGAGAAAAATGGTGACGGTAAATACTTACTTCAGCCGCTGTAAGCTTTGCAAGACGTTCGCCAACATCTTCTCGCAGGTCTAATTGTGTTTTGTTATGTGTTGCAGGTGAAGCGTTCTGTGCGAATGTGTGGTGAATGTGAGCCCTGCAGAAGGACTGAGGACTGTGCGCAGTGTGACTTCTGCAAAGACATGAAAAAGTTCGGAGGGCCCAATAAAATAAGGCAGAAGTGTAGATTTAGACAATGTGAAGTCCGAGCAAGGGTATGTTTTTAATATAGACAATGTCACAATGCTTTCTATATAATATAGAACGATTGTGGACTGTTAAATTCTGGATCAGGCAACAAATAAAATATTTTTACTGAAAATCTAGACAAAGATTAATTTTATTCCTAATTCTGTTTCTTTTAGTATGTAGAAATTTAAAGTTGATGAATTATTGTGTAGTTGGTTTCAACGTGGCTTCTCTTGGAAAAAGTGAAAATAATTGCTTCTTGTTTCTTACAGAAAATGCTACGTGTAAAAGAAGAGGAACAGTACTTGCGAGAAAGAAGAGAGAACTCCCACCACCGACGAAGGCGTTACTCTGATGACTATGACAGCGAGGCAGATCTCTACCTGCAGTACAAAGCGGCAGGGCTTAACAGTAGCATGGTAGCACAACAACTGTGACCATAGTGTTTTATTTAGGCTAACTCCCATATAAAACGTTTTGTCTGGAATTGTATGCTTAACCCTTCTTTTGCTTTATACCAGGGGTGGGCAACTGATGAAGACGAAGATGAGCCGCCTTTCAGTCCTGTCTTCCGAAAGAAAGCTGTGAAAGTAAAACATGTTAAGAGACGAGAGAAGAAGTTTGACAAGAAAGTAAGAGAGTTTTCTTATGATCTTAGTATCGCGGTAACAAGTTAACATCAAGAGAAATGTTCTGTCTAGAAAGAGTCCCGGCGCCACAAGCAGAAGCAGAAACACAAGGACAGAAACCGACACAGTGAGAAGAGTGACATGCGGGATCATGGTGGGCGCCATCAGTGTCTCGGGCCCAACTGCGTTGAGGCTGCAAGAACAAACTCAAAATACTGCTCAGAGGGATGTGGCATGAAGTTAGCTGCCAAGTAAGATATGTTGCTAACCTGGCATGCACCGTAAGCAATGCTGGATGTTACTTCTGGAGTAGGGCTGTCAAAATGAGTGTGTTAATGGATATGACTTATCACAAAAAAATTAGTGTATTAATCCAGATTAATCACACACTTTATTTGGACTGCACAAGCGGTCACCCCGAAGGAACTTTGGAAGAAACGAAGATAATTTGCAAATATTGCAGCGCTGAACACTCTTTTCCTCCTGGTGGGACGTGCCTGCAACACCTCACCAGGGAGGCGTCCGGGAGGCATCCGAATCAGATGCCCCAGCCACCTCATCTGGCTCCTCTCGATGTGGAGGAACAGCGGCTCTACTCTGAGATCCTCCCGGATGACCAAACTTCTCACCCTATCTCTGAGAGAGAGCCCGGACACCCTGTGGAGGAAATTCATTTCGGCCGGGATCTTATTCTACCCTCATAGGTGAGGGTAGGAACGTAGATCGACCGGTAAATTGAGACCCCGGGGATGACCCAGGGCACGCTGGAGAGACTACGTCTTTCGGCTGGCCTGGGAACGCCTCGGGATCCCCCCGGAAGAGCTGGATGAAGTGGGTGTGGAGAGGGAAGTCTGGGCGTCCCTGCTAAAGCTACTGCCCCCGCGACCTGACCTCGGATAAGCGGTAGAAAATGGATGGATGGAACACTTTTTTCATCGAAATTGAAAAAATACCATCTCAAAGCAAAATGTGGTATTATGTGTGGTATATTTGATGCCGTAGATTTAAAAAGTTCATCCATCCATTTTCTGACCCGCTTCTCCTCACTAGGGTCGCGGGCGTGCTGGAGCCTATCCCAGCTATCATCGGGCAGGAGGCAGGGTACACCCTGAACTGGTTGTCGATTAAACGTGATTAATCAAAATTCAAAGTGTGATTAATCTGATTTAAAAAAAAATATCAATTGACAGCCCTATTCTGGAGTCAGAGTTGTATTCGCTAGCGTGACCGCAAGCTAACGAGCTAGCCTGACAGCTAACAAGCTAGCGATTTAAGGAGCTAAACAGCAGTGTTAGTCCCCAGTTAAAACAAACTCTGGAACATTAACTGTTTATTAGCATAACCTCAGTGGCATCTGTTATTCAACCAGTAGTTGACTACAGTGAACGTCAACATATATTTGATTGACAGGTCGGGTTCATCTTCAGCGGACCAACTACACAGTAGCTGACCTTACATGGAGACTTTTTTTGTCATTCCGATTGAAAATCTCTGGTCAACTGTTTACATAACGGGATCTATTCCAATCAGGTGTACATGTGCAGTACATTTGATCGGAACCGCCATGAGACATGCGCACGTCGTTGTGAATGTCACGCCATTTATCAAGATGAAGGTCCGTCGTCTATTCAACAGAGTAGTTGGGATTGTTTTTATGTTTATTTAAAAAAACAATAAAAATAATCAGGGCTTTATTTTTCGTGATTTCAGACGCATAAAGAAACAATATTATCGTTTATCTTGATAATTTTGTGGAAAATATATCATCTCAGAAAAATTATTGTGACAGGCCTATTTGCGACCAAGCACGACTTACCTTTGGTCAAGCAAAACAATGTAGCCATACCTAACCTTGACAATTCACTATATTGATGGGGATTTTCAAATGAAAAGTTGGTGCTTGCAGCCTAATGTTACTGCCTTTTATGTATAAACTGTATTTGTTTCAATTAAGTTGCACTTTGTGATTGCACTCTGTAATAGCATATACATTCTTGGGGATTTAAAATATTATTTTTTTTAATTATCCATTTATTCTTAAAGTTTTGTTTTGCACTGAAAACTATTTACGTATTTGTTGAAAAGTAGTGGGTGGCACGGTGGCCGACTGGTTAGAGCGTCAGCCTCACAGTTCTGAGGACCCGGGTTCATTCCCCGGCCCCGCCTGTGTGGAGTTTGCATGTTCTCCCCGTGCCTGCGTGGGTTTTCTCCGGGCACTCCGGTTTCCTCCCACATCCCAAAAACATGCATTGATTGGAGACTCTAAATTGCCCGTAGGTGTGAGTGCGAATGGTTGTTTGTTTGTATGTGCCCTGCGATTGGCTGGCAATCAGTTCAGAGTGTACCCCGCCTCCTGCCCGATGACAGCTGGGATAGGCTCCAGCACGCCCGCGACCCTAGTGAGGAGAAGTGGCTCAGAAAATGGATGAATGGATGAAAAGTAGTGGAATAAAAATAGACATTTTCTCTAACATGAAGGATGAATGTGATTAATAATCGTGATTATCATTTTGACCATAATCTTGCAGCCCTAACTCTGCTGATTATATCTGTCCCCGCAGTCGAATCTATGAGATACTCCCTCAGCGGATCCAGCAGTGGCAGCAGAGTCCCTGCATTGCCGAGGAGCACGGTAAGAAGCAACTGGAGCGCATTCGCAGGGATCAGCAAAACGCCCGCTTGCGCCTCACTGAAATGGAGCGTCGCTTCCACGAACTGGAGGGCATCATTGCCAAGGCCAAGCAGCAGGCAGTGCAGCAGGATGAGGAGGCGAGCTTGCTTTTTTAAAACGTGGTCTTTAATTGTTGCGCTATCACATTCACATTCTGCAATGTTTTGTCACTTATCAGGTGAATGAAGGGGATGGAGATGACACAGACCTTCAGATTTTTTGTGTGTCCTGCAGTCATCCTGTCAATCCAAAAGTTGCATTAAGACATATGGAGAGGTGCTATGCAAAGGTGAAACGTCTTTACACTCAACATTTCAGCCATTGCTTCTGAACTTGTATTGTAAAAAGTACACAATGGCGGCACCGTGGATGAGTGGTTAGCAGATCTGCCTCATAGTTGACAGTTGTGGGTTCAAATCCGTGCTCTGGCCTTCCTCTGTGGAGTTTGCATGTTCTCCGAGTTAACATGTTTCCTCGCGCATTCCAAAAACATCCATGTTAGGTTCGTTGGCGGTACGGAACCCCGCAAGTTTCAGACCTGAATTCATGGAACCCTTCATATAAAATGTGATTGCTTTCTAATTCAAAACATAGGCACATATTATATCGGTGCACAAAATGAACTTACATCAGTTGCACACTAAATCACTGTGTTCAAAGAACAAAACCAACAAATCATGAACTTCACTCAAAAATGAAAAACCGAACTCAATGGATATTTGCTCCAAATCAATGCAAGTTTTGCTGTTGCCTTACTGAGAACTTCAGGAATGCTTGGCTTCACCTTGCCGAGTGCCACTCTCGTATCATTTTCGTAACAAAGTCTGTATCTTTTCTTTGTATTTATGTCTACCCTCATCGAAAACCACGGATTGTCCATAACGAACACCATGTTCAAGCATAAGGGTGTCCACATGTGCACTTCCCAGCAGGACACTCTAGGTCGCAGTTCGACGATCAACTTTGTGGTCGTGTCATCGGACTTGCGGCCGCATGTCTTGGACGCTCTGGTGAAGAGAGGGGCGGAGCTGTCAACTGATCACCACCTGATGGTGGGGGAAGGTGCCGGTCCGACGTGGCAGGCCCAAACGTATTGTGAGGGTCTGCTGGGAATGACTCCCCTGTCAGAAGGAGTTTCAACTCCCACCTCCGACAGAACTTTGCTCATGTTCCGGGGGAGGCGGGGGACATAGAGTCCGAGTGGACCATGTTCCGCGCCTCCACTGCTGAGGCGGCCGACCGGAGCTGTGGCCGTAAGGTGGTCGGTGCCTGTCGTGGCGGCAATCCCTGAACCTGTTGGTGGACACCAATGGTGAGGGATGCTGTCAAGCTGAAGAAGGAGTCCTATCGGGTCTTTTTGGCCTGTGGGACTCCTGAGGCAGCTGATGGATACCGGCTGGCCAAGCGGAATGCAGCTTTGGTGGTCTCTAAAGCAAAAACTCTGGAATGGGAGTAGTTCGGTGAGGCCATGGAAAAAGACGTCCGGACGGCTTCGAGGAAATTCTGGTCCACCATCCGGCGTCTCAGGAGAGGAAAGCAGTGCACCACCAACACTGTGTATAGTGGGGATGGAGCACTGCTGACCTCGACTCGGGACATTGTAGTCGGTGGGAGAATACTTCGAAGACCTCCTCAATTCCACCGACATGCCTTCCTATGAGGAAGAAGAGTCTGGGTTCTCTGAGGCGGGCTCTCCTATCTCTGGAGTTGAGGTCACCGAGGTGGTTAAAAAGCTCCTCGGTGGCAAGGCCCCAGGTGTGGATGAGATTCGCCCGGAGTTCTGGCCGTGGAACAGTGGACCAGCTCTACACCCTCGGCAGGGTCCTTGAGGGTGCATGGGAGTTCGCCCAACCAGTCTACATGTGTTTTGTGGACTTGGCGAAGGTGTTTGACCGTGTCCCTCGGGGGAGTCCTGTGGGGGGTGCTTCGGGAGTATGAGGTACCGAACCCCCTGATACGGGCTGTTCGGTCCCTGTACGACCGGAGTCAGAGTTTGGTCCGCATGGCCGGCAGTAAGTCGGACTCGTTCCCGGTGAGGGTTGGACTCCGCTAAGGCTGTTCATAACTTTTATAGACAGAATTTCAAGGCACAGCTGAGGTTTAGAGGGGGTCTGGTTTGGTGGTCTCAGTATTGCAGCTGTTTTTTGCAGACCAGCACCTCCAAATCTGAGACCATGGTCCTCAGTTGGAAAAGGGTGGCGTGGTGGAGTTTAAGTATGTCGTGTATTGTTCACGAGTGAGGGGGTACGGGAGACCGACCGATCGGTGCAGCGTCTGCAGTGATGCGGACTTTGTATCGATCCGTTATGGTAAAGAAGGAGCTAAGAAGAAAGGCGAAGCTCTCAATTTACCGGTCGATCTACATTCCTACCCTCATCTATGGTCACGAGCTGTAGGTCGTGACCGAAAGAACAAGATCCCGGATACAAGCGGCCAAAATAGGTTTCCTCCGCAGGGTGTCCAGGCTCTCCCTTAGAGAGAGGGTGAGAAGCTCGGTCATCCCGGAGTAGAGCCGCGGCTCCTCCACATCGAGAGGAGCCAGATGAGGTGCCTGGTGCATCTGATTCGGATGCCTCCCCGGTGAGGTGTTCCGTACACGTCCCACCGGGAGGAGATCCCGGGGACGACCCAGGACACGCTGGAGAGACTACGTCTTTCGGCTGGCCTGGGAATGCCTCAGGATACCCCCGGAGGAGCTCAATGAAGTGGCTGGGGATAGGGAAGTCTGGACGTCTCTGCTAAAGCTACTGCCCCCGTGACCCAACCTCTGATAAGCGGTAGTAGATGGATGGATCATCGAAAAGGAGTGAACGTAAAGATACGTTGTTACAAACAGTATGAGGATCTATCTCAAAGGCTTTTTCAGATTTGGTGATGCCAAAAGGCTTAGAGCGTTACTGTTCTGAAGAGTTGTCACGGATCATACGAGTGGGGGGAATGGAATGGACACTCCCAGTGTTTGTCTTTACCTTCGTTGAACCCCTGGGGTTTGCTCAAAACCAGGTTAATAACCACCATCCTAAATTGTCCACAGGCATGACTATGAATGGTTGTTTGTCAATATGCCCTGCGATTTGCTAGCGACCATTCCAAGGTGTATCCCACCTCTTGCCCAAAGTCAGCTGGGATCGGCTCCAGCACACCCGTGGCCCAAGTGAGGATAGCGGAATAGAAAATGGATGGATGTTTGAAATGTATCTTGTTCTCTTGACAGTATGAGAGTCAGACCTCCTTTGGTTCCATGTATCCTACAAGAATTGAAGGGTAAGAAAAAAAAATGTAAATTTTCACACATATACACACACACACACACACAGTGGGTACGGAAAGTATTCAGACCCCTTAAATTTTTCACTGTTATATTGCAGCCATTTTCTAAAATTGTTTATTTTTTCCCCTCATTAATCTACACACAGCACCCCGTATTAAAAAAAAAAAAAAAAGCATAATGGTTGAAATTTTTGCAGATTTATTAAAAAAAGAAACACTGAAATATCACACAGCCATAAGTATTCAGACCCTTTGCTCAGTATTTAGTAGAAGCACACTTTTTCGCTAATGCAGTCATGAGTCTTTAGGAATGTTTTGGGAAAAATGTTCACACCTGGATTTGGGGATGCTCTGCTATTACTGCTTGCAGATCCTCTCCAGTTCTGTCAGGTTGGATGGTGAATGTTGGTGGACAGCCATTTTCAGATCTTTCCAGAGATGCTCAATTGGGTTTAAGTCAGGGCTCTGGCTGGGCCATTCAAGAACAATCACAGAGTTGTTCTGAAACACTCTTGTTATTTTAGTTGTGTGCTTAGGGTCTTAGTCTTGTTGGAAGGTAAACCTTCGGACCAGTCTGAGGTCCTGAGCACTCTGGAGAAGGTTTTCGTCCAAGATATCCCTGTACTGCGCCGCATTCATCTTTCCTTCGATTCCAACCAGTCGTCCTGACCCTGCACCTGAAAAACACCCCCACGCTTCACTGTTGGGAATGTATTGGACAGGTAATGAGCAGTGTCTGATTTTTCTCCACGCATACCGCTTAGAATTAAGACCAAAAAGTTCTATCTTGGTCGCATTAGTCCAGAGAATCTTATTTCTCACCATCTTGTAGTCCTTCAGGTGTTTTTTAGCAGACTCCATTTGGGCTTTCATGTGTCTTGAACTGAGGAGAGGCTTCCGTCAGGCCACTCTGCCATAAATCTCTGACTGGTGGAGGGCTGCACTGATGGTTGACTTTCTAGAATGTTCTCCCATCTCCCAACTGCATCTCTGGAGCTCAGCCACAGTGATCTTTGGGTTATTCTTTACCTCTCACCAAGGCTCTTCTCCGGTTGCTCAGTTTGGCCGGACGGCCAGCTCTAGGAAGGGGTCTGGTCATCCCAAATGTCTTCCATTTAAGGATTATAGAGGCCACTGTGCTCTTAGGAACCTTAAGTACAGCAGAATTTTTTTTTTGTAACCTTGGCCAGATCTGTGCCTTGGCACAATTCTGTCTCTGAGTTCTTCAGGCAGTTCCTTTGACCTTATGATTCTCATTTGCTCTGATATGCACTGTGAGCTGTAAGGTCTTATATGGACAGGTGTGTGGCTTTCCTAATCAAGTCCAATCAGTATAATCAAACACAGCTGGACTCCAATGAAGGTGGAGAACCATCTCAAGGATGATCCGAAGAGATGGACAGCACCCCAGTTAAATGAGTGTCACAGCAAAGGGTCTGAATACTTTCTGTACCCACTGTATATAAAAAACTTTTCTCAGTGCAGTTGCTTCACAACTTTTTGCTGTTTTGTCCCCTTAGAGCAACCAGACTCTTCTGCGATGTGTACAATCCCCAAAGCAGAACTTACTGCAAGAGACTTCAGGTTTTGTGTCCAGAACATTCCAGGGATCCTAAGGTCAGTATAAGATTTCCATCATCCACAATGCAAATGCACACTGCTTTTTGTGGCATTTTCTTCTTTTTTTTTTTCCTTCGCTACATTTCATTCCTGTGGTGTCCAGATTCCTGTCGATGAGGTGTGCGGGTGTCCTATGGTGAAAAATGTCTTCGAGTTGACTGGAGAATATTGCAGGGTCTCAAAACGGAAATGTAACAAACATTACAACTGGGAGAAGCTCAGGAGGGCTGAAGTGGACCTGGAGCGAGTCAGAGTGGTGGGTATTTATTATTTCGTATGGTTTAAAGCAGTGATTCTCAACTGTTGTCACACTGGAACCCGCATTGTCCTATTGCTGCAAATAAAGAACAATAAAGATTTTTTATTTTAGAAATAGCCTCTGAAAATATATGTACAGTGTTGGTTCCTAATCAGCCAAGCCTTAGTTTGAGCCTCCTGTAATTGATTCTCTCGTGTCCACAACTTTGTAGGTGAAAATAAAACTCCAAACGCCCCTCTTGGTTTTGTTCAGCTTACCTAATGTTCTATGGGGAAATTTGGTACACCTCTGTACTGATCTGAAAAAATCAAAATATGAATACATAGAAGTAGCTGTTCACAACCCTCCCAAAATGGGTCCGCAACCCATTTTTGGGTCCCGACCCACAAGCTGAGAATCACTGGTTTAAAGGCACGCAACCGCCATTATTCATACAACTAAAGTACTGTATCTTGTTTTATTTTCCACTCACAGTGGTACAAGTTGGATGAGCTCTTTGAACAAGAACGCAATGTTAGGACTGCTATGACCAACAGGGCTGGTCTGCTTGCGTTGATGTTGCACCAAACCATTCAGCATGATCCTCTGACCACAGATCTTCGTGGTAACAAGGATAGGTAGTTGGAAATACTCTGCTTCTGTTGGCTGGTCACTTTTATCATCAGATGTGTTTTTATGGTTTAACCATAAAAAAAAGTTTGAAATGAAAATAGATGATTCTATCTGAATAATTATTTTTACTTGGTTGGATGGTGATTAACTTAGTGGTAAATTGATATATTTTCTCAACTAGATAAGTTAGTGCTGTTTTTGATATAAACACTCTAAATAAACTCTTAATTTACTGATTGGGTCTGCAGTTTGTGGAAGTATCTGATGACATTTTATGTCTAATTCATATTTGATTTGTGGATCACATTTGTATAAAACTAGATCTGACATGCAACACAAAAAATGACTGGGAGTGGTTAAAACGTACAAACCCATTTCCAATGAAGTTGGCACATTGTGTTAAACATAAATAAAAACAGAATACAATGATTTGCAAATCATGTTCAACCTATATTTAATTGAATACGCTACAGAGACAAGCTATTTAATGCTCAAACTGATAAACTTGATTGTTTTTAGCAAATAATCATTAACTTAGAATTTTTATGGCTGCAACATGTTCCAACAAAGCTGGGACAGGTGGCAAAAAAGACTGAGAAAGTTGAGTCAATTTACTTGACTTGCCAGTTTTATGACTTGCTTGCCAAGTACTTAAAGACTTGACTTTAGACTTGGTAGTCAAGAGATTTGATTTGACTTGAATTACATGACTTGACAAGTCATCTTGTTTAGAGTTGGAAATCTGTATTTTAATTGACAGTTTGCCTTTTTTTTTTTTTTTTTTTTTTTTTTAAGAAATGTTATGGGAGTCAATCACGCCACCCTGGCAACAGTAACCAGTGATGCCAGTAACGCGCTACTCCAAAAAGTCGCCATTTTGAGTAACGAGAAAAGTAATCGTTACTCTTCCCGGGAAAGTAACTAGACTACAGTTGCCTCTTCAAACCAGAAATCGTTACTTTTGATTCATCATCTCACATTTAGTACAAATTTACGGCGTTTAGTGTTAAGCACACAATGCATGGTGGGTTAATTATTCAAACCGAAGTGCGCGGTCATAAATCGTCATACACTAAGGACTGGCTCATTGAAGGACTTACAATACTTAACTGAAATAATATTTACAATGAAACGTGATAACTTTCAACTTCATTGTAGTCCGGAATGTGAGCTAAATTGCTGATTTAATGTGGCTTCAACTACACTAATATTGAAGTTATTGGTTCATGTTGATTGATTGATTCCCCCCCACGATGACTTGAGAGTGATAGCATCAGATCTCTATTTTACTTAATGATGCAGGTTGAATTTAAACTTCAAATACACACTCCTGTACAGTAGGTGGCTGTAATCCGCCAGTAAACGAAACGAAGAATAATGTCTCAAATGCGTCAGTCTGTGCTGCCTTGTGGAGTGACTGGGGTTGAGTTGTAGCAGAGACACAGACGAGGACAATTCCGTATGTCCAATAATTTCAACTCACCTTGTCAAATAAGTGCGGCTGCGTGACTGATAAGTCTAAACATTTCAATTTGATCAACCACTCGAACCATGAACGCAGCACAGCTGATTGCGTTCACTGGACAAAGATGATGTAAATGGAGTGTGAGGGTTCACCCAACTCCGCTTTCATCAACTATTTCGTTTCTGGAACAAATCTGTTGGCTTCAGTATAACACACGATTTTAAAAAAAAATAATTCCGCCGGCCTTTTGAAAACACGATATATTTCCCCCGTATACCGATTTATTACAAACGTTGCAACCATTTAGGAATCAGGGTTTGTCAAATTACTTTTCGGCATTCGTGTTGTGTCTTCGGTGGACTAATTCGGTCCTACAGGAGGTTCCGTAGGTGGCAGCTTCTTACTCGCTATCTCGATTAGCACGATCACAAACCACAGTGGAATCGTGGTGTTGCCACTGTCAACAAGGTAGGGGATATTACCGTAAATGCGTGTGTTTTTGCTGACCCATGGAACTGACAAAGGCACATGGAGCGGTAGCATCCAAAGTCTATACGTGAGATCGAGAATTGCGGGATTTCTTTACTGCCGCAATGACGCTAGCTTTAGCTTTTGGCGGCTAACATTAGCGTGCTTTACCTTCCGCGTTTCATACACCGGCTTACCCTGCGCCACCTCGCTGAGAAAATGCATCTGATGTGTCGCGAGGTATGTCTGAATGAAACGATTAACAGCAATTGTGTCGTTGAGTCTGGACGTATAAAGAGATTTGTCTATAGTTATTTAATTTTATTCTCGTGACACTAGAGTGCTTCATGGCTAATGTGCCGCTAATTTGTTGTCTTATTACCCAACACAAGTAAACAGTAATACCATTCGGGTCTATTGAATATATTCAGTAATATCGTGGAGTGCTTTAACCTGAAACTGTTGCCATTTAGCAATCTATTCATGCTTGAAGAAGTCGTATTTATAAATAATAATAATAATAATAATAAAAACAAACATTTTTATCAGTAAATTATCTACTGTACCTGCGCTTAAGTACCTTTTCCTGACGACCTTATTTCTTTTGCCCCGTGACCAGCTCTAGAGGCCACAGACAACAGACTGATTCCACACATGGTGTGAAAACACTCCATCAAATAGGATGGTCGATTGTAAAAACTCAACTGTCCACTGAAAACACTCTTGACTGCTTTTAGTTTAAACTGTTGCACCAATGGATGGGGAACCCCTACAGCCTCCCGGGAACCAGCCTGTGGAAAAAGATGCGAGACAAAGCCGAGAGAAGACTAACGAAGTAGAGGATGCACATGAACATGACGCACCTGGAAGCCCCATGCCAGATCATGTAGGAGAAGCTCAAGGAGAGGAGAGTCAGACTGAGGAAGAAAAGGCCCCTGTTGGCTGTCCTCCCACTGACTGGTTGGAGCCGCTCGAAGATGATGGTGATGATGATGAAGAAAGTGTAGCAGGGGAAAGTGAAAAGAGTCATAGTGCAAGAGGCAGTGAGAATGCGCAAAAAACAGTAGATAGGTAAGTTAAGTTATACTTTGTTTTTCATCTACTCTCCATTTAATTATGCAGATGTGCTATTACTAGCTTTAAACTTGATCGTTTTATTGTATTGTAATTTGGTTTTTCAAATTGAATGTGAATATCATTATTAATAGTAATGATAATAGTTGCGTACCAAACTCCTGCATAACAGTACCTGAATTGTTACATTGCAGTTTGATGCAGTCTTTGTAAAAGCATTTAAAAAAAAAAAATTTTTTTTTAACGGGTCTTGAATTGGATCACATTAGATTCTGTAGATGCACCGAAGGAGGTGTCCACCGCCTGCTTTTTATTGTATTGACAAAAGTGATTTTTTTTTTTTTTTGTAGGTTGAATTGGTATCTTTTTGTACTTATTTAGCAAACTTTAATTTAGGTTTGCCATTACTTGCATTTGTAACATTGTTGCTTGGTTATTTATTTATTTTTCTTTAGGCTTGTCCGACCTCGACGCAAGCGTACACATCCCGATGAGGGATGGTTTGACTTCCCTGGTCTTGGAGAGGGTTGGAAACGCAAAGAGGTTATTCGGCAATCTGGTTCTAGTGTTGGCCAAATGGATGTCTATTACCTCAGGTAACAACTTCTTGTCTAGTTCGAACAAAAACTACATGGTACAGTTGCATTCTGAGGGTCAGATATGTTTAACTTGATGCTTACCAGTAAGTCCGCATTGTATTTTCCTGTAGGATTTTGAACTGTTGCAAAATATACTGTCGTGTCAAATAAAAAAACATGAGTCATTCTGAAAGCAAACATCCAAACCTTAAACACTATTTACACAAACTGATTTTTAAAATGTGAGCGACCCCACACAATTAGGAATATCTCAAAGTGTGAGTTTACTGCTCTTTGCGGTACTTGAGATGAACAAAACAGCACAGCATCCACAGCATAAGTTGGAGTTTGCTTTCGAATCGTCTTTTTTCCACCCCCCGTTCCAAGTGAAAATCACAGAGTCCAGTGCTAAGTTGAACTCGGTGCTGACCAAACACACCCAAGAATTTTCTCTCTTAAATATTGAATCGGTTTAACGATGATCAGCCTGACTGTTTTCTGAGCAGATCGGGGAAGAAAAATCACTCTTAACACTAGACTTTACACCGATCTGATCGGTCTCGGCAGATAATTAGCATTTTAGGCTGATCGGCTTTGTCATAATTCGCCGATCCCATCAATGACGTCATTGATCGGCTCCGCAAAAGACATTTACTCTGCGTCGCCATCGTGTACAGTATATTTGAATCCAAAAGCTAGTTTATTTTTAGCCTTGTCGCGTGTCTTTCGACATAGTAGTATAAATATCTGACCGCCAATAAAGTTATTTAAAAAAAACACGTCGGCTGTGTGGGACAAACAACATGTCTGAGACACAACACGTAATGCCTGGATCAGACGACAAGACAAATTTGGTCTTTCACGGTTGCAATATGTCAGACAAGTGCAATAAAATCTTGTATTCCGATACCACCGCATCGTGTCTTTTACGATTACTGGGCTTTATCTTGTCAACTCAAATGCAACCAGATTCACTCGTTACCATGGTGACGACAACACCAATGGATCGCGTCGTGTGTATTATAAGAACAAAATGGGGAACGTGTGCTGGTGGTTACCGGTGCTTGGGAGAGGACTTTAATTCAAGGATTGCTTGAGGTATGTTCACGTACATTTAATACGATACGGCTCACAAGCAGGCAACAAAACGTTATGTAGCCTAGCAAGCTAGTGCTAGCACTAGTACGTAAACATGCCGGCGTTCTGTCGAGTGATGCTCTAAAGTTTCGGTGTGGGTGAGAAGTAATTTAACTACAATAAAGTCATTGAATTACAGTAAGTTAGCACCCATTATTTCTGTCATGTTGCTATGTTGGTTTGACCTGACTGATTAGAATGCATGACCTGAATAGAGAAAACGTTGAAGATACTCAGTTTACAAGTATTTACAGTAAATGAACAAGCCATTTAAATAGACACATTGCTCCATCTTGTGATTGGATCGGTGATCGGTTATTGTTTTTAAAATTTTTTTTTATTAATTATTATTATTTTTTTTTAAACTCGCCCAAAAATCCTGATCGTGTAAAGCCTACTTAACACACGCCTCACCACAGGATAATCACTCACGATAAGAGACATTTGACAATTGAGCGTTTGCTGACTTTAATGGGAAAAGAAGAAAAAAGCTCAACTTTGACCCGATTATCTGTACGTGTGTACCCCGCTAACATCAAATTCTGAGTTGTTTCAGTACCAAAATGTTAAGGCGTGAGGGCCACTGTATGTAACTGAGGTAGAATTATTAGTTCTGATATTCAAATTTTAAATTGTGAGTAATGGGCTGGACAAAACCAGGTTGAAGGTGGCTAAAAGCTGGATTTGACTCTTTCCAATTCACAGTCCTCAAGGTTATCGGGTGAGAAGCAGAGTAGAGCTGATGACATGCCTTGTCGGAGTCCATGACATATCAAATTTTGACTACAAGTCAGGGAAGTTCTATAATGGCGAAGTACCAAAACCTCGAGGCAGAAGGAAGGTATATATATTTTTCTAATACACATATATACACTTAAGAGTTTTAAGTTTTGAAACATGTTGTTCATCTATTCAATATTTATTATTATTATAATTTTTTCCTTAACTTTCCTCTTTCTGAACCACCAGAGGAAGGTGCGGGAGCGTTCCTCCTCTGAGTCCAGCTGGATGGAGAGAGGAGAGGGGGCAGACACTCCGGACTCCCACCCTAAGCGCCCCCCCAACCATTGGACCAAATCCTTCCTCTCTAATGACACCCCTTGCCAAAATGCGAGCAGTGAAAGTGTTGTACCCAGTATTAAAATAAAATTTCGCCTGCCGTCATCATCCAAGGCACACCTCTCCATAAAAGGACAACCTGGCCCAGATGATAAAACATTGTAAGTTCACTGCTTGAATTCACATTTCAAACATTTCCCCTCAACGCTCGCTAAGAACCCGTGACTACTAAGCCACAGTGGACGTGACCAATTGCTTCGCGTCTGGTGTCAACACAGCATAAGTCATTAATCGTCGCCTCCGTGGCAGCGGATGAGCTACACTTCAGACAAGTATCGTTTGCACAAAGGGAGGACAAGGAGTGAGTAACAGAAGAAAGACGATGAAGCCATGCTAATTGTTAAGCTATTGTCACATGTAGTTGCCAAACACCAAAATTAAGTTGATTGGGTGATACAGTGTACTTGTCACATAGATCTGGCTTGCACTGCGACAAAAGCAGGCAAATGAAGACGTATCCGGAGAGAAAATACACAATAACACTACAGGGCCGGAAACCGGAAATGTCACCGCTATGTCTTCTGAGAACAGGGGTTTAAAAGTACAAATAATAAATTTAAGATAAGATGACCTTTATTAGTCCGACAATATGGAAATTTGCATCGTTTCAGGAGCAATAGTGGATACAGGAAATACAAAAATAGGATGCAAGAGATGACATTTGGCTGGAATTGTTGCCACTCGGGTTGATGCAATAAATACATTAGCATAAACGTTAAAGCCAGAATTTATTAACAATTATCATTATGGAGTCGTCATTGTTGTACAGTTGAACAGTATGCAACATTTTTTTTTTCCTGTTACATAATACAGTCCAATGATTACGTTGTTGACATAACTTAAAAAATATGGACCTTAAGACAAATTGTTCTGGAAGGGAATTTCAAGAACTTGGCAGCTTTGCAGTCATAGCCATAAATGCCACTTTATTAATAATTGGCATAGTCATTTCTTTGGGGTTTTCGGCCTAGGTTTTCTCATTGTCGGTTTTCAGTTTCGGCCAAGAATTTTCATTTGTGTGCTTCACTACAAAACATATCCAGCCAAACTCAGGGATGTTTTATTTATTAACAGATTGTGCTCCAAATGTGGTATGCCCTTCATTGGCACGTGGTACGACAGACAAAGAAAGAGACCTTCCTGTCCTTCATGTTGGGGTATGTCAGTGAATGTGTGTTTTAAGAGTCCTTTTGAAGAACTAGAAAAGACTGTTTGTTAAGACTGTATGTATTGAAATAATGGCTCTAGAAAAATACTCTGCTCATTCATACATTCTGACTTTGCATTCACTTGTCTATTTTTTTTAAATCCACAGCTTCAAAGACAATTGAACACCCACTGATTCGTTTACGTAAGGTAATGTCATATATTCAACACACTGTTTGCGTGGCATAAGTTATAAGTGTATGTTGCTTTTGGCTGGCTGTTAATTTATGAAATAGAAATACTCTTTAAGTTGTCACTTTCTTTAATTATATTTAGTTTACTACTACATATGAAAGTAATTAAGAAATGTAAAACCATATACATTTTGATTGTTTTGTATTATAGCTAGAGCTACAAAACAGCCAGTCATTATTATTATTATTATTATTTTTTTTTAGACTTAAGTTGGAAATTTAGAGTTATGCTTGGCAATCATTTGATCAGATATATTTACACAATTGCATCAGAATATTTTTGCCTCTCACAAACAAAGTGAAACAGTGATATTATACAGAGTAACACAATAATAATAATGATGGTAATAAACTGTGTGTCTTACCTATTGTTTACAACAATTTCAGTGGATTCCATGTGGGCAGTGTGTGGGTTGTCATATGACGGTAAACTGTGGCCAGTGTGCCAACTGCAAAAGTCCTGAGAACCGAAAACGCATATGCAGAATGCGCAAATGTCTCTGTCCAATTCGCAAAGTAAGTAAAAAGGGGCACAGCATGTCTTTACTATGTAGCTTATTGTCAAGAGGTTTTTTTCAATTTTCCAAAATATCTTTCCTTCCATTAGAGTTCTGAAACAGAAAGTATCATACCGAAGATGCCAGAAAACGACATTTCTGAATTACTGGACGACAACATGAGTTTGCAGGTGATTGTTTTGCAGATGTATACATTTAGAAGTTTGGACGATGTCTGAGTTTTTATTTTTAATTAACACACATTCACAACGGAATTGCAATGAAACAAAAATGTGATTCAAGTGGAGACTTAAAGCTTTAGGTCAAATTTGATATATTTTGATAATTACTAATTTATACTTCAGGAATTGCTGTTATTTTATGCAGCGTACCTAATTTTAAGAGGGATACATACTTGAAACCCGAGTATGTTATATTTGGGTAAAAAGGCCGTACAAGTCACTTACTGCTTGAAATTTGGATCCTTATGATATGACAGAGTTATTACTGGACCTTCTCTTCAGCCATATTCACTTGCTGGATGTTGTTGCATTCATTTCTGAGGCCAGTAAGTAAAAAAGTTTAAAAAAAAAAAAAAAAAGATTTAATCTCCTTGCCGTCACAAAGTCATGAATTGCTTTACACTGGGGACAGCTAAAATGGATGGTCACAGGAGCAAATGCTACTATACGATTACTTGTTGACGTGAAGAATACGATACTCCAGAATAGTTAAATGTATTCAAAACCGATAATCAAGTTCTTGAATGTAAATACCGATGATTTCTCACAAGGTGAAAACCTCTAACAGTGATCAGTAACAGAATCAGAATCTGAATCATTATTTGCCAAGTATGTCCAAAAAACACACAAGGAATTTGTCTCGGGTAGTTGGAGCCGCTCCAGTACGACAACAGACGGTCAATTGACAGAGAACACTTTTGAGACATGAAGACATTGACAAAAAACAGTCACTGAGCAATAAAGGGTTGCTAGTTATCTGGTAATGCCGGTACATTATTGTAATTATTATATATATTTTTTGACAATTGTGCAAAAAGATGCAGAGTCCTCTAGCACTTGGAGCAGGTGGAAAGACTAATATAACTATAAAACAGGAAAGCTAGATTGGAATTTCTAGAAAACACCTTGCATTTTCTGGAATAAGATTCTTTAAAAAGATGAAACTGAAGTCAGCTTGTATGAAGCGAAAAGTATGTAAATGGAAAGGAACAGCTTGTGATTCAAAGCATACTATTTCATGTCAACATGTTTTTTTTTGTGAAATCTCACAAAGATGTAAGTCTACACTTCAGTTACACCCTAAAAAAAAAAAACCCTTGTCCAAATACTTCTGGATCAAACTGTTTATTTATCAAAGTTGTAGAGTTTTTGGCGATGTACAGATGTCATAATTACCTATATCAGGCGCCAATACTTGAAGGAAAGAGCTATTGTTTTTGTTTGTTGGTTGGATTGTATTTGTTGCTTTGTCATATAACAGGATTACATAAAAACAACACAGGTGGCATCCATGAACCTCACACCAAGGAAGCACTCATTACATTTTCTTAATATGCAGGTATATATATATATATATATATATATATATATATATATATATAAAAGCAGAGCTGGACATGTATTCTCTTTGTTTGCATTATAACGGAACTGTTCCCTCCTCTCCTGAATTCATTACGGAAAAGTCCTTGAGGGGATTCAAGGAAGTAGGTGGCGTGAAAACTCAAAGTTAACTCTGAGATGAGTGCAGAGAGAAGAAATTCGGAGTCAGTCACCATGGTAACAGACTCTGAACCTGACGTGCGTGCTCACAGAATTTTTATGCTAACTGACTTTTTTTCCCGCTCTTTTCCCAACCAAAGTAGCCATGGCTTGTCCGTTTCTCTGTGATCAGATCTATATTCAGGCGCAACTAAATCTAAAATGATATGCCCAATTCCCAGCTCTATTTCTCATCGAACGGTATTGCCTTTCATCAAACTGAATCATGCTTCTTAATAACAGTCTCCGGCCGGATGTCTAATCTCACATATCGCAGACAACGGGAGTTTTCCGTGGCAATGCAGAACATTTTGCAAAAAAGCAAGTGTGTCCACTGGTGCGGGGGAAGCAAAAGTCATCCTCACAGCTAAATGCCTGTGGCACAAACCTCCAAGGAAAAATTAAAGATTAAATTCCACAGGAGTGAAAGTGACTTATGGAGAGCTCATTCATCTGAGCCGATTGTATGTTTTATTAAATAATGATAAACACTCTACAGCTGGACTGGGATCAGTCTCATTCAGGAGCGGTCAAAGTCATGTACGGACTGCTGAACATTTACAGTGGGTACAGAAAGTATTCAGACCCCCTTAAATTTTTCACTCTTTGTTATATTGCAGCACTTTGCTAAAGTCATATAAGTTAATTTTTTACTTCATTAATGTACACACAGCACCCCATATTGACAGAAAAAAAATGGAATTGTTGATTTTTTTGCAGATTTATTAAAGAAAAACTGAAATATCACACAGCCATAATTATTCAGACCCTTTGCTGATTATTTAGGAGAAGTACATTTTTAAAGCCTTGAGTCTTTTTGGGAATGATGCAACAAGTTATACACACCTGGATTTGGGGATCCGCTGCCATTCCTCCTTGCAGATCCTCTCCAGTTCTATCAATTTGGATGGTGAAAGTTGGTGGACAGCCATTTTCAGGTCTCTCCAGAGATGCTCAGTTGGGTTTAAGTCAGGGCTCTGGTTGGGCCATTCAAGAACAGTCACGAAGTTGTTCTGAAGCCACTCCTTTGGTATTTTATATTGTGTACTTAGGGTCACTGTCTTGTTGGAAGGTGAACCTTCAGCCCACTCTGAGGTCCTGAGCACTCTGGAGAAGGTTTTCGTCCAGGATATCCCTGTACTTGGCCGCATTCACCTTTCCTTCAATTGCAAAGAGTCCTCCTGTCCCTGCAGCTGAAAAACACCCCCACAGCATGATGCTGCCACCACCATGCTTCACTGTTGGGACTGTATTGGACAGGTGATGAGCAGTGCCTAGTTGTCTCCACACATACCGCTTAGAATTAAGGCCAAAAAGTTATATCTTGGTCTCATCAGACCAGAGAATCTTATTTCTCACCATCGTGGAGTCCTTCAGGTGTGTTTTAGCAAACGCCATGCGGGCTTTCATGTGTCTTTCACTGAAGAGAGGCTTCTGTCGGGCCACTCTGCCATAAAGCCCCGACTGGTGGAAGGTTGCAGTGATGGTTGACTTTCTAGAACTTTCTCCCGACTGCATCTCTGGAGCTCAGCTACAGTGATCTTTGTGTTCTTCTTTACCTCTCTCACCAAGGCTCTTCTCCCCCGATTGCTCAGTTTGGCCGGACGACCAGCTCTTGGAAGGGTTCTGATCGTCCCAAACGTCTTCCATTTAAGGATAATGGAGCCCACTGTGCTCTTAGGAACCTTCAGAGTAGCAGAATTTTTTTTTTTTTAACCTTGGCTAGATCTGTGCCTTGCTACAATTCTGTCTCTGAGCTCTTCAGGCAGTTCCTTTGACCTCATGAATCTCATTTGCTCTGACATGCACTGTGAGCTGTCAGGTCTTATATAGACGTGTGTGGCTCTCCTAATCAAGTCCAATCAGTATAATCAAACACAGCTGGACTCCAATGAAGGTGGTGAACCATCTCAAGGATGATCAGAAGAAATGGACAGCACCAGAGTTAAATATGTGAGTGTCACAGCAAAGGGTCTGAATACTTACGGCTGTGGGATATTTCAGTTTTACTTTTTTAATAAATCTGCAAAAATTTCAACAATTAAGTATTTTTTTTCTGTCATTATGTGGTGCTGTGTCTACATTGAGGGGAAAAAATGAATTTAAATGATTTTAGCAAATGGCTGCAAAATAACAATGACTGAAAAATGTAAGGGGTCTGATTACTTTTAACTGTTTCTTCTATTTAATTTTGATTAGAGGCGCACCTTGACAGCACAGTGAACGACTAGTTAGCACATCCGCTTCACAGTTCTGAGGACCCGGGTTCAAATCCGGCCTCACCTGTGTGGAGTTTGCATGTTCTTCCCGTGGGTTATCTCCGGGTACTCCTGTTTCCTCCCACATCCCAAAAACATGCACGGTAGGTTAATTGAAAACACCAAATTGGCCGTCGGTGTGAATGTGAGTGCGATTGGTTGTTTGTTTATATGTGCCCTGCGATTGGCTGGCGACCAGTTCAGGGTATACACCGCCTCTTGCCCAGAGACAGCTGGGATAGGCTCCAGCACGCCCGCGACCCTGCCTAGCGACTTCCAATGAAGTTGGGACGTTGTGTTAAACATAAATAAAAACAGAATACAATGATTTGCAATTCATGTTCAACCTATATTTAGTTGAATACACTACAAAGACAAGATATTTAATGTTCAAACTGATAAACTTTATTGTTTTTAGCAAATTATCATTAACTTAGAATTTTGGACAGATGAGAAAGTTGAGGAATGCTCATCAAACACCTGTTTGGAACATCCCACAGGTGAACAGGCTCATTGGGAACAGGTGGGTGCCATGATTGGGTATAAAAGGAGCTTCCCTGAATTGCTCAGTCATTCACAAGCAAAGGTGGGGCGAGGTTCACTTTGTGAACAAGTGCGTGAGAAAATAGTCGAACAGTTTCAGGACAATGTTCCTCAACGTACAATTGCAAGGAATTTAGGGATTTAATCATCTATGGTCCATAATATCAAAAGGTTCAGATAATCTGGAATCTGGAGAAATCACTGCATGTAAGCGGCAAGGCCGAAAACCGTCATTGAATGCCCATGACCTTTGATCCCTCAGGCAACACTGCATCAAAAAATAACATCAATCTGTAAAGGATATTACCACATGGGCTCAGGAACACTTCAGAAAACCAATGTCAGTAAATACAGTTCGGCGCTACATCCGTAAGTGCAACTTGAAACTCTACTATGCAAAGCAAAAGCCATTTATCAACAACACCCAGAAACGCCGCCGGCTTCTCTGGGCTCGGCCGAGCTCATCTAAGATGGACTGATGCAAAGTGGAAAAGTGTTCTGTGGTCCGACGAGTCCACATTTCAAATAGTTTTTGGATATTGTGGACGTCGTGTCCTCTGGGCCAAAGAGGAAAAGAACCATCCGGACTGTTATGGACGCAAAGTTCAAAAGCCAGCATCTGTGACGGTATGGGGCTGTGCTAGTGCCAATGGCATGGGTAACTTTCACATCTGTGAAGGCACCATTAATGCTGAAAGGTACATACAGGTTTTGGAGAAACATAGGCTGCCATCCTGAAGCTGAACATCAAGCAAGAATGGGAAAGAATTCCACCTACAAAGCTTCAACGATTGGTGTCCTCAGTTCCCAAACGTTGACTGAATGTTGTTAAAAGAAAAGGTGATGTACCACAGTGGTAA
Organism: Phycodurus eques; assembly: GCF_024500275.1. NCBI lineage: Eukaryota > Metazoa > Chordata > Actinopteri > Syngnathiformes > Syngnathidae > Phycodurus > Phycodurus eques. Next base: position 6,817,256 of record NC_084534.1, on the reverse strand, counting down.
ACATGACCCTGACCCAGCTTCTTTGGAACGTGTTGCAGCCATAAAATTCCAAGTTAATGATTATTTGCTAAAAACAATCAACTTTATCAGTTTGAACCTTAAATATCTTTGTCGTGTATTCAATTAAATATAGGTTGAACATGATTTGCAAATCATTGTATTCTGTTTTTATCTGTTTAACACAACGTCCCAACTTCATTGGAATTGGGATTGTCGATGAGCAGTATGGGAAATGAATGGAGGTACTGCGATTAATCGACAACTAATCAATTATCAAATTAATGGATTTTTATTAACCGATTAATAATATAGAGACCTTGTTTAACTTAAAACTGTCCAAATCCTCAGAATTGCAGCCTCACAACAGTAAATATCAACAATTATATTTGCTATAACAATAAAGGAGACTGACTATCTTTGTGTTTCATCATAATAAGACATTTGCAAACATCTTTTACTTCGGAAAGTAATGAGCAACATTTTTGCCTATTTTCTGACATGTTACGGACCAAACCAGTAACTGAATCGACAAGTCTCACCCTGGCTGGTTCTGTCCTCCATTACTATCATTGTGAAGCACAATTTACCAAGCTGAAAGGCGACATTAATGAAAATAAAAGGAGGGCTATTTTAAGCTAGTCACCCGCTCCCATAATACTTGTTGTCTCATTCATCTTTTGATGTCACATCCAAATGTTTTCAGTCTACTGCAAAAATAAAAGAATTGGCCTCACTGTTGCAATATTTTTTGAGGGCGGTGGAAGTTTGTCATAGTTTTTTCACAGTTCAACCTCGGTAAACGTGTAACTGTGTGCCATTCTCGTAAATATGTATTTTCTGATTAGTGCATTTGTGTATGTTTTGCAGGAGGAACCTACAGAGTCACAGGTACTATTGCAGTTGTGTAAAATAAATACAATAAACGTTTGGGTGAAAAATGTCCATTTTCTATTTAGTCATTCATTTTATGTTATTCCTGTAGCAACAGGATCTAAAAAGCAGTGAAACAGAGAACATTTCTTCCAACATGGACTTTGAGGATGATGATGACTACTCAACGGATGATGATGATGATGTGAGTGTGTAGTGTATTGGTTTCATATATTTTGCTAGTAAAACCAACAATGCAGAATTGTTGCATTAATAAGATTTTTTTTAATGGTAATAAAAGGTTTCGGGCAGGGATGGGCATATACTGTAGACTGCATTTGTGTGGTCAGTCATGGGTATAACTTAACAAATCAATTGATGATTTTTTTTTTCTTTATAACAATGGAAGAATCGCTCTGGATGTTTGGAACTCCTGTTTTGCTGTCTGTCATATTGAGCATAAAAATGCGGCCTGGAGGAGCTGTTCTGAAGCAGAGGTCCCGGCTGTTTTGGAGCCAACAAGTGCACTCCAATTTGTCTCAATTTAAGACCTGATTAATCAGCAATCACGCTGAAATGAATTCCACGCAAGCAATGGAATTCTTAATGTCATCAAGTAATCGGGTGTTATGCCCATCCCTAGTTTTACGTGATGCTACATACCAACTTAGTCTATCACATCGTGTTTGTGAGCACAAGTGTCATTTTGTGAAAACATTTTCGGATCAAACTCCAACTCTATACGTTTTTTCCCCCTCATAAACAGGTGTTATTTAAATCGCTTAAGTTTAAAATACTTTTTATTATAGTTGATAGAGTAGTTGAATTAAAGGAGGTCCTTGGTTTTCTGCGGTCCCATCATACGGCTTTTTGATGTTATGAATGGCGCATTACATGGTCGCGCCGCACAAGAAAGCACCTTCTGTTACTGCCGTATGTACTGTGTTTTTATTTTATTGTTCTATATTCATAGCCTAGAACAGTGGTTCTCAAACTATTCACATCAAGTACCACTTCAAAAAATAAAATACCGGTAGCTCTCCAAGTACCACCATCATGACCAACATTAAAATACACTAACATAGTAGGCTCAAGTGCTTATAAAAAATGAGGCAGAGGTTTTATTCCTAAATAGCATGTTTAATTCTATTGTAAGCCACTCTAGCATGCGTAGGTTGAACATTAATACTGTGCTTTAATATATAAAAAAATAAAACAAAACCTGTACTTAAATAATGATTGCACATATACCGGTAAGTGAAAAATTGTAACAAAATAAAAGTTTAAAAACAGACCACTCTCAAAAAGGAAAACGCCAATGTATTGTGCTCAAAAGTTTAATACCACTGAACTGGAGCTAATTAGGCAGTGATCATTTCACGTACCACTAGGGAGAGCCCACGTCCCACTAGTGGTGCTAGTACCAAACTTTGAGAATCACTGGCCTAGAAGTGTTTTTCATACAAATATTTACTGAAGTGGTGACATTTCGAGTTTCTGAACAGCAGGCAATGTGCTAGTTTGTGATGCGGCACACGAAGCAACGCTCAATTACCGTCTTATGAATGAATGAATTATTTTTCATTCAGATATTCTCCGTAATATAATTGACTTAAATACTTTGTGCGTGTTGGTTAGTGATAGACTATTCCAACTTTGATTCGGGTTACATCCCCACCTAAGGAACAGAACTCCGTCGTAAACTGAGGACCACCTGTTATTTTTTTAGTTGGTATTTCGTGATATGCCTATAGATGCATTACGAGATATATAAATAGACAGCTAGGTAGATCCCGCGAGGGAAATTAAATGTGTACTAATGCACGTATTTTCAGTGGCATAAGAAGCGGAAGCGACGTGCCTGTGGAGAATGCAACGCGTGTCTCTGCAGGAAGGACTGCGGCACATGTGATTTTTGTGTTGACAAACCCAAGTTTGGTGGCAGCAACAAAAAGAGGCAGAAGTGTCGCCTCCGACAGTGTCAGAGACAGGCAATGGTACGATGCTGCCAGTCCTCATGGTGCCTTGTAGTAAAGATGTACAGTACAGTACTGACTTGACAAAGTTGAATTGGTTTATTTCTACAGAGGCACTTGCTCCCCTTTGAGATGTCTCAAGGCGCTTATAGGTCAGATGATCCGTCACTGCCAGGCAGGCCAAGGCCTCACTACACATACAGTCGAAAGACAAATTTAAAGAGGAATAAATTGCCACCAGGCTGCTGGGACTTAAGTGACGATGACGACGACTTCCAAGATGTTAGTTTTCTTCATTTTTTTATCTTTTGTAAATACCGTTTCTTAAATATTTAGGTGGAATGTCTTTTTTCAGCACAACATAAAACAATTTTTTCTCTTAGATTAACTGGAGCTCCGAACCTTCGAGAAGTAACGCAAATGACATTAACCTGATGGACCAATCTAAACAGGTTTGATAAGTGACAGATTTGACCTGCTTTTAATACCATAGGTGAATGTCATAATAAAACATGTAATGCTTTGTTTCCGCAGTTAAATCGTTCAATTTTGGAAGATCAAGAAGTGGCAAAAAGAGGTCATCAAAACAACAAAAGTTCTCAAGTAAGTGCTTTTCTCATCTTCAAAAGACGGTCATATCAGTAATTTTGTGCATTTTTTTTGTGACTGGGCCAATCACCCAACAGATGTATCAAATGGTGCTGTTGTGGAAAAATATGCTTTTGTATTGTTTTGTCTTATTTCCCCTTATGAGATCTAGCAATTAACTCCAAATGTCACATATATATATATATATATATATATATATATATATATATATTTTATGACTGAGCTGATTTCATAATGGTTTCATAATGGGTATGATAGGGCAGATGCCCATTAACAGCCGCACTCAAACATTTTCAACACCCACTGCACATTATATATATTTTAAAATGTT